>NW_023494786.1:35472523-35695023 GCF_904425465.1 Colossoma macropomum
TGAGTTGTAAGTCAGAGGCAAGTCTTGAGTCTCTTAGGTGTGAGTCCGAGCTGAGTATCGAGTCTCGTCTCTGAGGTGCAAGTCTGAGTTGAATCTCGAGTCTCTGAGGTGCGAGTCCAAGTCAGGTCTTGGTATTCCCGGTGGTTGTTATTATATCTGTGGTGGTTCATTATGAAATTTTAACAATAATGATAATATTAATAATACATTCCATCTATTATGCACTTTTCTTAAACCCAAAATGCTACCAAAGGTAAAAACACTATAGAACAATATATAAAATAAAGTTATTAAACACTTCTATAACCTTAGAATAGCTCTATTAGTTTGCATTGAAGTTCCTGTAGTTACTGAGTAATAAGCCATAGTATGAAATAAATCTTTATAAAGCCTTCTAAGATAGCAGCAATCTTAACAGCGTCAGGTTAAGTTCTCAGCACTGGGGGCTGGATTCGGTTCTTCAAAGTTCTTGAGAAAGGTCCTAAGAAAAAGTGTCCGTCAGATTCATAACATGTTCTTAAAGTGCAGAACTGTTCTCATGCTCTTGAGTGTGTGTAGATTCTGTTCTCACCTTAAAAACAAATCCCTAAATATTGGGATCACATTGGTGAGTCAGAATCTTCGTAAAAACTGCGTAAGTAGGTTTAAGAAGAGATTTCTTCCTAGGAACGGTTGGTGAACGATGCGCAATGTTCTGAAATGCAAGTTCTCAAATGTTCTCTTAAGAAAATCGTAATAGTTTTCGTATAGAGGCTGTAGGTTATTAGTCATGTAGTCCATCGATGTCATGCTACATTTTACAGATTATCACAAATCAAAGCCTGAGGACGACAAACTGAAGATCAAAATCAGACCGAATATTCCAAAAATTTAGCAAAACAAGAACTCTCAGTGACGGTGGAGGAAACAGCCAACATTGGTTTATTTCTACAGTTATACACTGTAGAACTCATTAGACCTCATTCTTACAGTTTTAAGAAAGAAACAAAGTTAAGAAATTTTAGAGCTAAGAAATGAAACAACTTTCCTGAAACGTGTTTTTGTAACGTGCGACCAGAGAGCAGACGCTCGCAGATGTAAAAAAGTGATGAAGCTTTACTAGAGTTGTTGTCGCTGGTACACAGGCACAGCAAAATACACTGAAAGCGATCAAACACAACAGGGCTAGGCAGATCAAAGTCCAGAGTACAGGCAAAAGTCCAAAACCAGATATCAATCCAACCAGGCAACAGTACAAAAGGGCAAATCCGAAAATCCAAGAAACCAATCCAGAAACACAAGGTCAGAACAGGGGAGATCAAAAAACCAGAATGAACGCTCAGTAGTTTTCAAGAAAACAATACCTCGCAAAGGTCCTATGCTAAGCCCGGGCTAATATACTAAACTAAACAGATCACATGACATAAACACACAGGTGAGAGTGATCAGTATTCCGGAGAGCTAGAGCGGCGATTGGTTGCTGCTGCTCTTCCTGGTGTCATGTGATGAAGCGGAGGATTCTGGGAATCGTAGTTTGGAGGCTGGCTGGCCGAATATGTGACAGTTTTGAAGAATAGTAATCATTGTTATAAAGTTATCTCAACTTTTTTATCTCATCTTTTTTTCTGAATTATGTAGGTAAGAATTAAAGACACATTTAAGAAGATTTTTCTTTCTTGAGACACTTTTGTGAATCTGGTCCTGATGTATGTGTTATCATTGCACAAGTTTGAGCAAAATAGCACTTCTCTAGAATCGTTTGGTGGAAAACAGCTTCATTTATTAACAATATCCACTGCTGCAAAGTCTGGGGGGTGGGGGGCGGGGGTGTATGTCCCTCACACTTCCTGAAATTACACAAGATCACTCTGGCTGGTCTCAGGATGCCCCTTCAGTCCCTTTAGTCACCTCATATGGGAATGTTTTTCTATCTGTTACCTATATTCAGTGAGTAAACGTCGTTTTAGTTACGTCTGGTTATCATCACATCTATCCTTATTGAAAAGTTCTAAAATGTTTATAGAACATATAAATCAGACTATTTAAGAACAATGGAAAAAAAAATACATCAAAGCAATACATAATATGTAATATCTGTATCAGAAAATTATAATAATAATATATAAAATAAAAATAATATTGTTTGGTTTTGTGTTCTAATATTGACACCTAAAGCATTATGATGTTGGTCCCACCCACTGATAAGATGAGATCCACACTCTTCTCTTCATCACTGAGCTTTAATTTTCTGTCTTGTCTCTTATCGACAGTTTTGTTATTTCGCTGCACCTTTTAAACCCTGTAAGAGGGCAGCTAGTGGGCAGTTTGATAGGTAGGTAGAACTTTATTGATCCCGGAAGGGAATTGCAGAAATAGTGTGATTAGCATCAATGATAAAGTCCGGCACAATGTGGGCGATTGATTCAGAGCTTATTTAGCACTGCATCTGACTTGGTGTGTGTCATCGTAATAGTGAAGTTATCAGTGAGTGACCACTATGAAAGAAAATAATAGAGCAGCGTGAAAAAGAAAACTGAGTGTGTTTGTTGTTGTTGTTGTTGGTGGTCTCTCTCTCTCTCTCTCTCTCTCTCTCTCTCTCTCTGTGTGTGTGCGTTTAATGCCTGATGTCAGAAATACTCTGGCGGGGCGAGACGACCTCCCCTGCACCTGTCAGGAAGTGCAGTTAATCTCCATGGCGACAGGGAAGCCCTGTTGGCAGAGGCCGAGCTGCAGTGACCATCAATCACGCGCATTCCTGTCGAGCCTGGAGATCAGGCCAGCGAATCGAGCACAGAGCTATTTCAGTCTATAAAGAGGTAAAGTAGGCCGAGCGCAGAGCCTAAAGGCTTTTACTCTCCGATAAAAGTGTAAAAATAATTTTCGCAGCGATGCAAAACTCTTTTTCACACCACTGGAAATCTCAGAATTTCAAACTATAGTTTAAAAGATTTTCCTGCTGCAAAAAAATGACAAAATGGTGAAGATCAGGTGAATCAGGTGAAGATATTGTTTTGTTCTTTACAAAATAAAGGGCAAAAGAAGTGCATGGAAATATTCTGTAAAGTAGGAACTCGTTTTTGGTCAAATTGAGTCAATTTCCAAACATTATGATGATAGGAATCTTGGTGTACAGTGTTAACTGACTATATTCTATATCCTACTCTATAAAGAGCTCCTCCAGTTACATTTATGAATCCGGCGTATATTTCAGAATTATTCTCAATCGTACCAGAATACAGTCGTATGCAAAACTTTTAACACCCCCATTCAAATTCCAAGTGAAAATAAGTAAACGCACCCTCTGTTTATTTGTTTAACATAATGGAAGACATACAATATAAAATATGCCATAACATTTGCACTGGCTACATTATATGTTTTATTTTTTCCCAGTGTGTGAAATTCAGCACATAAACAGTAACTGTGCATTAAAACACATCTGGAGAGGATGTGCTAACATACAAACGTTTGCATACAACTGTAACTGAATCGAATTCAATCGAATTAGTGGTGAAATGTAAAATTTCACTATGCATTCAATCTTTTCCTTCATTCAGTGTTTGCTATGTTCTTTTCTTGCTGTCAGTGTTACTGAATGAGGAGTCGTTTTGGAGCTGAAGGAGTCGGCTCTCATTGGAGATCTGAGCTGATTGATCTGACCTACCGGGAACAGCTGAAATGTCCAGCTAGTCGTGCGAGAGTTCAGCTGCTTTCACTGCGTTTTAGTTTCAAAAAGTCCTGACGCCACAGTCTTCACAGCACAGCTTCCAACTATCGAAGCAATTATAGCTTCTCCTCTTTAACTGCTGGTTGTTGTGGTTAGAATCTGTTTTGGTAGCCCCTTTAAATGCCAGTCCGCAATGGCTTTAATGTAGCTAATCACTCAGTATCGGCTGTTCCTGTGATGTAAAACAAACATTTTAACCCCTGAAATTGACATTCACAGCTGTGAGACCGCAGCAAAGGCTACAGGTTAATTAGGCTTTTATGTGACGTGTGCGATGATCCAGTAGGCAAAGATAGATTTTAGATTTTTCTAGTGACACACTTTGTTGACAAAAAATATTCAGGTCAAAGTCTGTCCTCCTACTTCAAAATTCTGGTTGTATTTTTTTAAAATGAAGAAGCGAATATGAGCATTTTTGGTCTGTAGAGCCCTGATTAGTATTGTCAGTCATGTGTGCATGTTCTTCAGTTCTGCTGGAGAAGTATCTCAGGTGGTTCCTCCTGAAGCTGCTTTAGAGAACCAAGAGTGTGTAAAGCTGCATCAAGGCAGGAGGCACTGAAGAACGTACAGTAGAATAGTTTGAATTTGTTTACCTTGTTTGGTCTCTGTTTAGTTCCGTATGGGACAGCTGTCACAGCTGTGTTCCATGGTGTGTTTACTGTGTTTTAAAACAATGGAAGTCGTTATAATGGAGTAAACCTCCTGCATGAGTAGGCGTGCCCGAACTTTGTTCATGAAGAAGTTTCAAAGTTTCCTCCACGAGCAGAGCCACCTGTTCACTGCAGCAGAGTCGAATGAATCATTCATACAGTGCTCAGTAACTATGACAACATCTTACCTTCTTCCTTTATACCTGTTTAAAGTCAGTATGTTTGCGCGACGGTTACATAAACATTATTAATATCTACATGGCTTAACTTGATTTCTCACTTGTATCAGGGAACTAGAGATTCTGCTAGTTAATCACACCAAATAATAATGATTATTATTGATATTATCAGACTCTGCAGATGATATTTTGCTAAATACTGTATATATGGTGGTTTTTTATGAATCAAAACCTGAACCTGGAAAAACTGTGTTCCTCAGTTTTACCTCCAGCTCGTTCAGAAATGTCGGTTTATTTATTTCTTTAATTAACCCTCTAGACCCCACAGCGACCTCTGCTGGCCTCACTGTAACAGCTGAGGATGGAAGTGATTTAATGAGGTGAATTTTGACAGCGAACCCAACAATTACGCGTTCACTAGATATCTTAATAATCTGATACTGCAGAAAATCAGATTTTGTCAGGAATCCGATCAACACGTTTACGTGCACTTGAGTAATCAGATAATGGGAAAACTCCAGGTCTACATGAATCAGAAAATAATCAGATTTGCTGCGTCTCGCGACATCCACCGTCTGATCTCGCGCATGCACAGACTGAGAAATCCGAAAGAAATCAGAGTAAGAGTTTACATGCACTGAACTCAGAAATCTGATTACTGAGCTAAAATTCAGCTCTTTTTTATCGGATTTCTTAATCGAATTTCTAGATCAGAGTATGGTGTTTACATGACCGTTTGAATAATCGGGTAACTGCAGAAATCTGATTATGATTGGATTATTGAGTGCATGCATACGCACTCAGTGATCAATAAACCTCTAAACACTAGTCAGAAATCCTCAGGAGTGTTCTGGAATTCTGTTGGGGTCAAAAGAGTTCACATAAATATTTGGTCCCACATTATATTAAGTCTATGTAGTGGCATATTAACAATACATGCAACAACAACAACAACAACAACAACAACTGTTACAATTAGTTACTGTTGCTATTACAGTGTAACTAATGTAATTAGTGGTATATTCAGTGTTACAGATGGATTACAGTTTATCTAAATACATGTGTATCAACTTCTTTATAGTAGTCACTACACAACTTTTCCAACTAGGCTTTTCTTATTGTAACAGGTGTGTATTAACCTACACTCTTAAAAGGTGGTTCTCCAAGGGTTCTTTTGTAAAGAAAATGGACATGGACACTCAAAGAACCCTTTACATGATTAAAGTGTTCTTTGCATCGTTAAAGTGTTCTTCAGATTGATGGAGAATGTGCTGTGTATGGTTCTGTGTAGAACCTTTTTGAAAGGTGTTCTACATAGCACCAAAAAGGGTTCTTCTATTGTAACAAGCTTGACATATTACCTACTTGGTGCAATATAGAACCCATTTCAAAAAGGTTCTATATAGAACCATCTACAGGACATTCTCCCTCAAACTGAAGAAACTTCTACAATGTGAAGAACCCTTTTATCATGCTTCTTTATCGTGGTTCTTTGAGTGTTCTTGGGTCTATACAGAAACATTTTCTTTACTAAAGAACCCTTGAGGAACCATCCATTTAAGGAGTGTACACTCCTAGCAAAAAGGGTTCTATATAGTACTGAAAAGGGGTTCTTTGACTAACAACAGTGGAACCCTTTTTGGTGCTATGTAGAACCATTTTTAAAAGGGTTCTTTAAAGAAAGCTTGACATCATACCTACAGCAGAACCCTTTTGGGTGCTATATAGAGCTTGCTTCAAAAACGTTCTATATAGAATCATGTACAGCACATTCTCCATCAACCAGAGGAACCTTAATGATGTGAAGAACCCTTTTATCATGCAGAGAGTTTTTTTTAGTGTCCATAGTCCTATATAGAACCATTTTCTTTACTAAAGAACCTTTGAAGAACCATCTGTTTTAGGAGTGTACACTCCTAACAAAAACGGTTCTGTATAGTGCAGAAAAAGGGTTCTTTGCGTAACAACAGTGGAACCCTTTTTGGTGCTATGTAGAACCATTTTTAAAAGGGTTCTTTAAAGAAACCCCAGTGTGTTTGCACAAGTTGTACAGCTTATGTAAACAGTAACAGTGAGTAACTCATTAGTAGTTGTGTTGTTTTTATGTGTTATTAATGTGTAATTATGCAGTTATTCACTAATAATAGAGACAGTTATAGACCGTTAATAAAATTTGGGATCAGAAAAGAATCATGTCAGTCTAAACGCAGAGTTATTTATAAAAACACACTGAAGTACAGACAAAGTTCAGACTTCAAATGATGGCTGGTACCGTGTTTAGCTATGTTAATGTGCTCTAGTCCATATTTATAAATAACAGCGTTTCATAGTGTCAGAATCCGCATAATCAAGTCTCTTAGAGATGCACCTCCACAGGCAGGCGAGGAGCTGAAGTTGGCTTCCTGTTCACGTATTTATATTCAGTCAAGTACATTTTTGGCTCCACTCTTCCACTTTTAATGGAGTTAGAATTTGATTTGGCACCAAAACTCTCACCTCAGTACAGTTTCACTGCACTTTTTACATCCTTACACCAAACGGCGCTGAAACGCAGGCCTGTCCTGAGAAACACCGGCCCGGAATAAATGTGGACAGAAGGGGAACGTTCTCCGGTCACTGAGCAGGACGCTGTGTGCCAGGCTTGTTTATGTGAGGTCAGAAGAGAATTACATCACCACGGCAACAGGATATGAAGTCACAGCACAGCCTTGAGCCAAACACTGTGAGAACCCTCCCCCCACACACACACACACACACACCTTACTTACAGTGGAGCGTCTCCGTCTGATCGTTAAGGGTTCCTTTATGAAACAGAGCGGACTGCGGTGATCAGAGTGAGCGATGATGTCACTGTTCTCCTCCTTCAGCTCGGCTCACTGTGAACTTAGAAACCTGGTTCTACATCTGCACTCTTGAAAAAAGGTCCCACAAAGGGTTCTTTGCATGGTGCCACAGAAGAACCACTTGTGAGTGAGAAGAACCTTTTAAAGAACCTTCACATAATGGAAAGCAGGGGTTTCCAGCTGTTTTTAACAGAGTAGAGTGGCTGAGTGATTAGCCTACACTCTTAGCAAAAAGCATCCTATAGAGAACCAAAAAAGGGTTCTTTGGCTTGGAACAATAGTGGAACCCTTTTCAAACAGACTTATATATAGAACCATCTACAACACATTCTCCATCAGTCTGAAGAACGATGCGCGATGCAAAGAAACCTTCTTTGAGTGTTCCTGTTTTTTTATAGAACCATTCTCTTTACTAAAGAACCTTTGAAGAACCTTCCTTCTCAAGACTGTATGCTGGCCCACCAACCAATCATCATGCCCCACTAAACCCACTGTTTTGTACAGGCTTCTGTTGTAGAAAGCAGTGGAAAACTAAGTGAAGCTAAACTGTGGGTGTGGTGATAAAAGGCTACATAGGCTAACGTAGCAGGGTTTGTATGCACTGTGTTGTATCGCCTGTGTTTTAGTGATGCGCTGTGTGTTACGGGAGATGAATGAGCAGGAATGGTTGCTAAATTGGTAGATATTCGGCGATTTGCTGTAAATCTGGCTCTCCTGCAGATCCTCTCCTGACCGTCTGGTTTCTTTAGACACATCTACCACAGGTTGTTCGCCCCCTTTTTGTCTTAGCTGGTCTTTCTTCATGCTTTCAGTTGAAATATGGCCTTTTCTTAAGTCTTGGTATTATTCTCAATTGTCTTTAATGTGTAATCCAAATAAAACCTTATTGTCGGTTTGTTCATGGGTTGTTAGCCACGTGGCATTGTTTTCTTCTAAACAAGCCTCATTAGGCTTTAATGTGGTCAGTTGATACACACTTTTAAAGAAAACTCATTTATTGTTCGTGGTTTTCCCCAGAAAAAAGCCTCTAAGCCAGCGAGCCCCTTTGATTTGCCTTGAGCCCTTTTTACGGCTAATGTTGAAGCTTTGTGTCATTTATGGATTCATTCATGCCGCAATAATCCTGGCAAACCGAACATGACGTTCTCAGCATGAACGGCCAACGTCTTCGTCTGTGAATGAAAATAAACTCCTGAACCTTGTTTGACTTCCATAAAAATTGAAAACTCAGCTTTTTTTTTCACTTTTTAGCAGTAGCAGCCGTGCAGCTTCTGTCTAGAATCATTCTAGAATCTGTCTAGAAAGAACTATAAAAATGACAGCTTTACAGCTTTAATAATAATAATAATAATAATAATAATAATAATAATTTTATTTATATAGCACTTTTCATGCCGGTGGCAGCTCAGAGTGCTTTACAGACAGGTAATAAAACATAGTCATACAAGAAATGAAGCTCTGAGTCAAAGAGCTGCGTTTTCAGATGTTTATTAAAAGTGAGCTCTGAGCTCGACTGTCTAATAAAAGCTGAACTGAGCTCCACAGTTTAGAAGCAGAATAACTGAAAGAGTCTCTCCATGTTTTCTGTATTTTACAGAGGGTGTCTGTTGAAGGCCACTATCTGCAGATCTTAGATTACATGTTGGAACATAAACACAGACACTCTGTGATGTAAGGGGTGCTTTAAGGTCATTGTTAGTAGCAGAGCTTTCATATCTATCCTGAATGATCCAGGCAGTCAGTGCAGCTCTTTTAAAGCAGGACTGATCTGATCTCTGTGTTGTTTTTGTTAGGATGCTGCTGCGTTTTGTCCGAGTTGTAAAGGATGTATGATTTTCTTAGGAAGTCCAGTAAGAAGATCATTACAGTGATCAACTCTGCTGGAACAAATGCATGAATAAGTTTCTCTGTGTCGCTCTGAGACAGAAAAGGCTGAACTTCAGTGATTTTCTCACATGATAAAAAGCTGCTTTAGTGACTGTGTTTACATGCAGATAAAACAGCTCAGAGTCTAAGATCACACCCAGGTTTCGTACCTCAGGTTTGGTTTATGAAGCTAAAGAACGAAGTTTCTCATAAATCATTTTTATGCCAGCTGTAATCTGGACGTCACTGTATTTCCCATTTCGTTTAGTTTGTTCACAAATGAGTCCTCCTGGTAATTTCCTGGCTGTTAAACTGGATCTCATGCAGACTGTAGCATCCGTTTTTCTGGGATTTCAGCCCCGGCTTGTGTTCACACTGAACCTCTCCCCGGTAAATTACCGTTAAATTCCTGGTTGAAGGTGCACGTGTGAACGGGGCTTATATCATACAGCGTTAGAAATCATAAGGGTATTACAGATTACTTAACAACTCGACAAGGGCTGAATTAGGCATGCAGTTAGCATCATGCTAATTGGTGTGCATAAGCTTCCATTACCTGTTAGCTACATTAGCCTGGTAGCACATCTTGGTTGATTAATTGCATTTGAAAGTGAAAGTTTGCTTTAAATGTGGCTGTATCACATGCTAACACTCTTCAAGTCTGTTGAAGTACTGTTGGAGGTTTGTAGCAGGTTTGTAGCAGGTTTATAGCAGGTTTATAGCAGGTTTGTAGCAGGTTTATAGCAGGTTGGGTTAGTAGGTCAGTAGGATGTTGGTGTTTTTGTAACTCCAGTTGAGGAGAACCCCTCACTGTCCCTCTCAGTCTGGAAATCGTGATCCAAGGGATTACCCATCATCCCGAGCACTGAGAGCCTGCCAGGGCTCACTCTGGACTGGGAAAGCCTCCAGCTCTCTCCGGCCAATCAGAGTGACCACTCTCAAAGCTCTGGATATCTACAGCAGCTATCAAGTAGGTGTGACTGGAGAATGTTCCCACCAGATGCTGCTCACTACTAACAGTGCTCAGCGTTCAGCTGATCAGATTTTCATTTCAGGATATTATATTAGTTAATGGCTGTTTAAATAACTGATTCGCTGGAGGCAGAACTAAAACGTCCAGTCTAATGTTTATCACTACTGAAAGGTGATAGATTCCTCTTCCCCAAAGCGCCCTGGGTGGCTTTTATCCTGGATATAGTTCCAAATGGTGATCTTTAAAAAGGTTCTTTAAAAGTACATCCAATTAACCCATCTCATTCACGGAGATGGCTCCTTAAGGAACCTTCCATTGAAAGGTTCTTTAGGCAATCACAGTAAGGCTCACAGTCTCCAACTTGAAGCCTCAGCAGCCTCTGAACGTCTGCTTTGGAAAGCTTTCTGTGAACCCATCCGTTTTTGGAGAGCATGCTTGCTGCTCATGGTGAGCACATTTCGGGAAACGCATCAGCTTTTTTAAAAATCATCTGGTTTTGGAGAAGCTTTCTACTTTTGGAGAGCACGTCTGCTTAGTTTTTCTGAGTGCTGATAGATGATGTTCCAGATCCAGCTTTAAGATCATCCAGTGCTGCTTCTCTATGTTCCACGTATGAAACTGAGCAGAGAGGTTTTGTTTTTATGCACCAAAGATCTGGAACACATTACCGCTAAACATCCGTCAGACTCCTCCTGTTAAAAACATTTCTTTATTTTAGCGTTTCACTAGTTTTTAATTGTTTCCTTTGTTTTTACTGGAATATTTCTGTTACTTTGACTTTCTTGATAGTTGGATTCTTATTGTATTTTTATTTATACTTTTCTCTTTTTAATTGTAATTATTATTAATATATCCCCTTTTCTGCTATTATTTGTTTATTTTGATTTTTTTTATTATCTTTTTTCTCTTCCTTGTTGTTTTTACTTTGTACTGTGAAGCACTTCGAGCTGCATTTTTAATGTATGAAAAGTGCTATATAAATAAACATTATTATTATTATTATTATTATTATTATTAAATCTGATTTGGGAGAGCATATCTGTTTTTGAAGAAAATGCTTACCTTTTGAGAAAATGATTGCGTCTGGAGAACAACGCTGTGCTAATGGAGAAGGTTCCACCTTTTGAACACGTTCGCTTTTAAAGAACACGTCTGCTTTTGAGAAGATAAAATGTTGTTAAAGAAGTATTTTCATTTCTTTATTATTTAGTCTTTAGTTGATTTTATCTAGTCTGTTGTAGCAGATTAAGAAGTGCACTAACAGCTTGTTGAGTTCATTGGTTTAGGACTTTTCCACCTGGAGTCAGTCTGCCCCCTAGTGTTCCAGAGAGGACCTGCTACCTGAGCAGTACAGTATAGGGTCAGCGGGGAGCAGAATGTGGAATGTGTTCTTACTCATGTATGGAAATCTTCCACTCATCCGCTGCATTACAGACTCTTTCCTGCATTTCAGCCTCGTTTGTTGGTTTTGGCTGAACTGCAGGTCACATTTTCCACAGGTTCCTCAGTTCAGGACAGGACCTGAAGTTTAGTCCCTCTGACTGGAGGTGTAAACCTCACAACCTTCAGTGAAGATCTCTTTGTTAAAGCAGGGCTGTTTTTCAGTCACTGTAAACAAAGTCATTTAAGTCAGAACTGTCTGGTAACTTTCTGTGCTGTAATGCACCTCTTAACTGTCAGGAACCTGGTGTTCCCAGAGTTGACGTGTTTAGTCATATGTTCTTATGGTCTTCTAGGAAAAGTTGAGGCACCTATGCAAATCGTTTAAGATGGTTTATCTGGGCAGAAAGTGTTTTGTTCCAGTTAAAACACTGTGTAACAATAGAATAAACACAATAAACATAAATACAGTAATCAGAATGTGCTGTTTTCAGTAAACTTATAAATATGTAGGTTAGAAGAAGACAGAAGAACTCAGGTTTGGTTCCTGACTCCTCGCTGCTCTCCAGTCATGAAGTATTGATTAGACAAAGCAGGTATTGGATGATAACTACAAATAATGCTGGGCCTCTCTGAGGAGAGGTTAGGGAATGGTGAAGCTACATGTTGACTCACATACAGTCACTACTTATTGTTTTGACCTTACCTGTATTTATTGTAATATCAGTGTCTTTGTGAACAGTCTCTGCCCAGATGAACACTTTCTGAGTATCGTTTGTCGGGTGCAGAACACTGTTGTGCAGTACATTGTGTGACAGGGTGGGGACTTTTCTTTGGCACAGCCTCAGCACAGGCAGGTATGTGGGGTGAGTAAACGGAGTTATGTTTCAGAGCTGGAATCTCTCTTTTATTCTCCGAGGGTTCTTCCAAAAAAATCTGGCATGAAACTTTCAGCGTGGGAAACAAACTTGGCCTGTTGGGTTCAGATGACCTACAGATGTGTCGTTCTCACATCCAAGCAGGTCTCTGATGGAGGACTTTGGCTGATTTAGTTTGGAAACTCAGTGTTTCTGAGGATACAGTGGAATATTGTAGTCCTTGCCCGCCATCTGCTGGTGGAGACGGGTACTGTTTCAGAACACTCCATGGGTCTACCAGACTGCCCAGTTTTAGCTCAATATTTTGGTTATTGCATATTTTGACCTCAAAACTCTGGATTGTTCTCATTATTTTTTACGTTGAGACACGTTTAGCTGAAGGTAAAATTGGTATAGATCATACCTCTCCAAAGTTTGCTTGACCACACAACTGCACAGTCCATTCTTGGTTTTCTCTGAAAATCAGTAGGGTGACCCTCCTTTTAGTGGTTCTACAAGGCTCAAGGCCTGAAAGTGGCAGAGGTAGCCGAAATGAGCCAGCAAAAGCCAGAAGAAGCCAGTAAGGGCTAGTAAGGGCCAATAAGGGCCAGGAGGTACCAGCAGGAACCAAAAGAGGCCACAAGGAACCAATTGGCACCAGACGTGGTCATGAGGGACCATAGAAGATCACCAGTGGCCAGCAAGGCTCAGAACCAGCTAGTGAGGGCCAGCAGGAACAAGTGATGGCCACCAGAGGCCAGTAAGAGCTAGTGAGGGCCAACAGGGATCAATGACGGCCAGCAGGGGTCAATGACGGTCAACAGGGGTCAATGAGGGCCAGAAAGGGACTTGTATCGACCAAATGGAGACAGAAAGTGTCAGTAGGGGGCAGGAGAAGCCAGTGGAAGCAATCAGGGGCTAATGAAACCCACCCACACTCCACCTCCAGCTCAGAGAGACTCAGCAGCTGCTGAATCATCTAAACATCTAAAATTTCCATGAAAAATGTCAGCACAGGGGTTATAGACCTTTTTTGAACATGCTGTCCTGTTGAAACTAACTAATGTAATTTAGGACTTAATAAAGACTTTATGCACAAACGTAAGTACAAACTTATGCAAAACTGGGGCAGCCCAGTCCAGCAGAGGCCAGTAAGAGAAAGGAAGAGCCAGCAGATGCCGACAGTGGCCACAAAGGCGGGATCAGACAGTAGAATAGATGCCAGTGGGCTGGTAAATAAAATCACTCGGTCTCACTTTTCAGTAACTAATATTAAGTATGCATTAGTTTACATGAACAGCACACGAGGTACCACAATAATAATAAGTAAACAAGTAAAAACTGTATCAGTTTTCACATTAAGTGATGTACATTAAGTAACTAATGTGTTTGTTCACATTAAAAACAGGTGAAATATTATGTTAATAAAGATTAACTCATTTATTTTGGGTTCATTTGATTCTGTTGTGTTGGTTCAGCTCCTGTTCTGCTTTACTGTTTATCACTCCTCTCAGTTTGGAGCTTTAGTGTTTCATTTCACACCAAAAGGATCCAAAAAGAATCAGAACAGAGTCGCACAAACCTCAGTTCCTGCTGATGCTGGACGGAATAAGAATTTCCACTGCAGAAGTAAATATACTAGTCATGTTTTAGTAATGAATTAATGCAACTGGTATTTGTTTACTTAATACAGCTAAACCATTTAAACCATTATTAATGCAGTGTCTCTTCTTTTTAATGTTGACACATATATCAGTTAATGTTATTCAGTAAATGGTCTAGAAGAGTTTATTATCCACTAAAGATGTAAAGGGACTCAGATGAGTTCTGCACTCTCACTCGTCTGTTTTGTTTTGCTCCTCTATTACAGTTTAATTTGTAAAACCGTCATAAACATTCTCATAATTCTCAACATGAACTCCTTTCTGCCATCTAGTGTTCCAGATGGCAGCGTACAGCTTAAATACTGTAAACACAGAGCAGAGCTGGCCAGTTTTGTTCCTTGAGGACGTTTAATTCGGCCTGCCAGAAAGTTGCCTCAACCTCCCAACAACCCCTCACCCAAAGAGAGAACAGACATATTTTTATACTTCTTATTTATAATAATACAGTCATTCCATGTCAGTACGGAGAGGGTTGTTGCTGCATGTTTCAGCAGGTTTATTTTAAAATCCTGTTTTTCATTTGTTATTTCACAATAAACTTGCGCAAGACGGGTGCAACCCAGTCCAGAAAAGGTCAGAAAAGCAAAGGCCAATAGCAGAGCACAACAGCGGCCACAAAGGGACTGTCAGTGGCCAATGAAGGCCAACAGAGGCCAGTAGTGGCCACAAAGGGACTGTCAGTGGCCAGTAAAGGCCAGCAGAGGCCAATAGTGGCCACAAAGGGACTGTCAGTGGCCAGTGAAAGCCAGCAGAGCCCAATAGTGGCCACAAAGGGACTGTCAGTGGCCAGTGAAAGCCAGCAGAGCCCAATAGTGGCCACAAAGGGACTGTCAGTGGCCAGTGAAGGCCAGCAGAGACCAACAGTGGCGGGACTGTCAGTGGCCAGTGAAGGCCAACAGAGGCCAATAGTGGCCACAAAGAGACTGTCAGTGGCCAGTGAAGGCCAGCAAAAACCAATAGTGGCCACAAAGGGACTGTCAGTGGCCAGTGAAAGCCAACAGAGGCCAATAGTGGTCACAGAGAGACTGTCAGTGGCCAGTGAAAGCCAGCAGAGGCCAATAGTGGTCACAAAGGGACTGTCAGTGGCCAGTGAAAGCCAGCAGAGGCCATAATGGCCACAGAGGGACTGTCAGTGGCCAGTGAAAGCCAGCAGAGGCCAATAATGGCCACAGAGAGACTGTCAGTGGCCAGTGAAGGCCAACAGAGGCCAGTAGTGGTCACAAAGAGACTGTCAGTGGCCAGTGAAAGCCAGCAGAGGCCAATAGTGGCCACAAAGGGACTGTCAGTGGCCAGTGAAAGCCAGCAGAGGCCAATAATGGCCACAGAGAGACTGTCAGTGGCCAGTGAAAGCCAGCAGAGGCCAATAATGGCCACAGAGAGACTGTCAGTGGCCAGTGAAAGCCAGCAGAGGCCAATAATGGCCACAGAGAGACTGTCAGTGGCCAGTGAAGGCCAACAGAGGCCAGTAGTGGTCACAAAGAGACTGTCAGTGGCCAGTGAAAGCCAGCAGAGGCCAATAGTGGCCACAAAGGGACTGTCAGTGGCCAATGAAGGCCAACAGAGGCCAGTAGTGGCCACAAAGGTACTGTCAGTGGCCAGTGAAGGCCAGCAGAGCCCAATAGTGGCCACAAAGGGACTGCCAGTGGCCAGAAAATGGTTTCTATGTAGAGCCATGAACACTCCAAAAGGTTCTTTTCATATTGAAAGTGTTCTTCAGATTGATGGAGAGTGTGTGTTGTAGATGGTTCCATATATAATCTTTTTGAAAAGGGTTTTATATAGCACCAACAAGGTTCTGCTATAGTTACAGGCTTGACATAGAAATAATAGAATAACCCTTTTTGGTGCTATACGGAACTCTTTTCTGTATGGAGCCATATAACTCCATCAATCCGAAGAACCCTTTCACGATACAAAGAAACCTTTAATCATGTAAATGTTTCTTTAAGTGTTCATGGTTCTATATAAAACCATTTTCTTTACTAAAGAACCCTGAAGAACCATTATTATTGAGAGTGTAGGGTTTAAATGATTAGCACATCATTGCATTGTTATTATTTCCATTTTGCTCAGCAAACAGGGCTGTAGATGAGCTGGTTCTGTAAACGCGGCTGTTGAGCTGAGCTAGTTAAACACGCTCGCTGCTGCAGACAGATACAGTCAGGAGGAACTGCTCCAGAGAAGAAGACACGATGCTAAGCGACCCGAGACAGTTAAGTTTATGTTACATTCTCAACTCTATTCTTTATTTCTAGATTAATTAGTTTCGTGGCAGCATTTAAGCAACAATAAACTACAACAACAGCTTTACCCAATCTTTTTTATGTTCTTTTAAGCTTCAGTTCACACACCGTCACTGTTCGCTCTCAGGTCTACTGCAGTGTTAGGAACCGTCTCACAATTACAGAGTGAAAGGTGTTGCTATTATTATTATTATTATTATTATTTTATTTTCATAGTAACAATATAATAACAGGCCTGCATAAATAGCAGCTTAATTATTATTTATCTTGTTAATGAAAGGTAATTTTCATATGATTGTTACTTGTGCATTAATAAGTTCTACCATTTGAATTATTTTCATATAAATAATAAAAATGCTGAAAATTCTTTTTCAAGTTACAACTTTATATTAAGGGCCCAATTAATGATTAATAATGTTTAGAAAAGTAAACATTGACCACCTGATTTTGAAATCGTTTGAGACCTAAACATCGAGCCAGACCTTCTTTTTCGAGTCTGTGTGTGTGACGTTAATACGTGAAGACGTACGACGTGGTGTGAAAAACTCCCGACTCGACTCCTCTGACTTTAAAATGATTATTTCAGGCACCTTAAAGCGTCTCTGTCATTCCAGGTTAAAGGTTGTTGCCATGACGATGGTATTTGGTATTTCTATTTTCAATCAGCCAAACTGTGAAAGCTGTGTTTGTGAGTGAGTGAGTGAGAGAGAGAGAGAGAGAGAGAGAGAGAGAGAAGAGAGAGAGAGAGAGGGAGAGAGAGAAGTCTGCCCAGTGCCTGCTGTTGCAGAAATAAACTTCAAATTAGAAGCTTTATCTGCTGGAATCATTTTACAGAGAGAGAGAGAGAGAGAGAGAGAGAGAGAGAGATACAGAGAGAGAGAGAGAGAGAGAGGGAGAGAGAGAGTGGGAAAGAGAGAGGTGAATGAGAGAGAGGTGAATGAGAGAGAGAGAGAGTAGAGGGAGGGAGAGAGGAATGTTCAGCGTGACGTAACCCGGGAGAGGTGTAGATGAAAAGACGGAATAAGAGAATATATATATATATATATATATACACACACGATCAGGCATAACATTATGACCACCTCCTTGTTTCTACGCTCATTGTCCATTTTATCAGCTCCACTTACTATATAGGTGCACTTTGTAGTTCTACAGTTACAGACTGTAGTCCATCTGTTTCTCTGATACTTTGTTAGCCCCCTTTTACCCTGTTCTTCAGTGGTCAGGACCCCCATGGACCCCCACAGAGCAGGTACTATTTGGGTGGTGGATCATCCTCAGCACTGCAGTAACACTGACGTGGTGTTGGTGTGTGTGTTGTGCTGGTATGAGTGGATCAGACACAGCAGTGCTGCTGGAGTTTTTAAACACCTCAGAGTCACTGCTGGACTGAGAATAGTCCACCAACCAAAAATATCCAGCCAACAGCGTCCTGTGGGCAGCGTCCTGTGACCACTAATGAAGGACTAGAGGATGACCAACACAAACTGTGCAGCAGCAGATGAGCTATCGTCTCTGACTTTACATCTACAAGGTGGACTGACGAGTTAGGAGTGTCTAATAGAGTGGACAGTGAGTGGACACAGTGTTTAAAAACTCCAGCAGAACTGCTGTGTCTGATCCACTCATACCAGCACAACACACACTAACACACCACCACCACGTCAGTGTTACTGCAGTGCTACTACGTTGTTTACTGTGTGTAGTTTGCGTGAGAGCATGCCTGCTGGTTTACGTGAACCTAGTGGGCGTATACTGGCCAGCACTAATGAGCGGTGAATCTAAGTGATTAGACAACTTTAAGCTAACTGGTGAGGAAAAGCAACAACTCTAACGCCTTTGCTGGTAGCTGGTTTCAGATAGTGTAAGCTGGTCTTTAAAGGTCTAAGTGGTTGACAGGGTGGATATCCAGCTGGACTGGACCAAAACATTCTGTATGCTAGTCACCCACCTAGAAAAGCTGGTAGATCAACTCAGCTGATTGACCAGCAAAGGGTATATTTTTGAGTTTGGTGGTTTAGCTGGCCTACCAGCATGACCAAATTGACCAAACTGGCAGATCACAGTGGTTGACTGGCTCATACTAGTCATGCTGGTTCACCAACTTGGTGAAGCTGGTCTGCCAACTTGATCAAGCTGGTCCGCCAACTTGATCATACTGGTCATGCTGGTCCACCAGCTTCATCATATAGTTCATGCTGGTCCACCAACTTGGTCATGTAGGTGCACCAACTTGATCATACTGGTCTGCCAACTTGATCATACTGGTCATGCTGGTCCACCAATTTGGTCATGTAGGTCCACCAACTTGATCGTACTGGTCATGCTGGTCCACCAACATGGTCATGCTGGTCCACCAACTTGATCATACTGGTCACGCTGGTCCACCAACTTGGTCATGCTGGTCCACCAACTTGATCATACTGGTTTTGCCATCCACCAACTTGGTCATGCAGGTCCACCAACTTGATCATACTAGTCCACCAACTTCTGACTGGTCATGCTGGTCCACCAACTTGGTCATGCTTGTTGACCAGCTAAACTATCAATCAAACTCAAATTAAAACATACCCTATGCTGGTTAACCAGCTGAGCTGGTCTGCCAGCTTAACCAGTTTAACCAGCTTGAGCTGGCCAAGCTGCTTTTTTCATCATGGACTTAATCAGCAAAAAGCAAAATAAGTCAATTAGTAAAGTGAAAACTAACTAGTGATCAAAAACAACCAGTGAGCAAAGTACTGAGCAAAAGGGAGCTAGAGATCAAAATCTAACTAGCAATTGAAGGTTAACCAGAGATTGAAAGCAAACTAAAATCAAACTGTGTGGTGTTCAACATCTCTAATAGAGTTGATTATGAGGTTTCTGACACTGTATGACTCACTGTTATCTATAAACATGGTCTAAAATACATTAGCATGGCTAAAAACAGCAGCAGCATCTTGCAGGCTGAATTTTGTACGTGCATTAGTCCACACATGCTTTTGTCAGCTACACATGGTTTGTGTGTGATGATTTAGGCATGCAGTTAGCACCATGCTAAATGGTGGAGTGTCCATTACTTGTTAGCTACATTAGCCTTGTAGCTCCAGTGCTAAAACTAAAGAAGCAAACTCCAGACACTGAACATGTCTCAGCTGATCATTTGGGGTGAAGTGGTGTGAGTGTATTTTCTGCTGTGAGCTAGCACTGTTCTCCGTATGAGCCGTGTATTTCCGGCTCTCTGCTCAGAGCTCTGTACGTGTGCTGAGAGTTTGTGGTTGAGCAGTGATAGTGCAGTGCAGCAGTGTTGGAGGTTTTCAGCCTTTTTACACCTTCCACACCTGTTACACATCCAGCTCCAGAGAGCTGCACGTCTGGACCGAGCCCTGCTGGACAAACTCAGAGCTTCAACAGCTGAAGAGGTATAAATAACCCCCCTCTCCCTCTCTCTCTCTCTCCACTCCTCCCTCATTCCAGAGGGTGTAGATTACATAAAAGCCCGAACCCCGCCTTTATGCATACATACACCACCACCGGCCAAAAGTTTAAGGACACCTGACCTTCTTTTGAAATTTTGAAATGAGTGTCTGATTTCCAGTGTTACTATTCAGTGAAGTAATAAAAAACTGTAAAGTTGACCATAAAGCAGTTCAGTGTTAACATTTATCTTCAACACTGAGCTTCATGTACATCCAGTATCTTTGTTGGTATGAAGAGCAGTTTTGGCTAAATGATGATTTGTGAGGTTTCTTTTCCAAAGGTGGCTTAATAACTTGAGAGGTTTGGGTTCTGGGTCTCAAAATGCAGGATTTCTTGCTTAATTTATGCTTGATCTATCAGGGACAGCCTTCTGATGAATCAGGGACAGTCTTCAGATCAATTTGGGACAGCCATCTGACCAAGCAGGGACAGCCTTTGGATCAATCAGGGACAGCTTTCTCACCAATCAGGGACAGCCTTCAGATCAATCAGGGACAGCCTTCAGATCAATCAGGGATAGCGTTCTGACCAGTCAGGGATGTTTTGCGAATTAATCAGGGATGTTCTGCGAATTAATCAGGGACAGCCTTCTGATCAATAAGAAACAGCCTCAGATGAATCATGGACATCCTTCTGACCAATCCGGGACAGGCTTCTAATCAATCAAGGACAGCCTTCTGATCAATCAGGGACAGCCTTCTGATCAATCAGGGACAGCCTTCTGACCAATCAGGCACAGTCTTTCGAACGATCGGGGACAGACTTCTCATCAATCAGGGACACCCTTCTGATGAATCAAGGACAGCCTTCTGATGAGTCAAGGACAGCCTTCTGATCAATCAGGGACAGCCTTCTGATGAATCAAGGACAGCCTTCTGATCAATCAGGGACAGCCTTCTGATCAATCATGGACAGCATTCTGATCAATCAGGGACAGGCTTCTGGTCAATCAGGGACAGTCTTCGGATCAATCAGGAACAGCCTTCTGATCAATCATGGACAGCCTTATGATGAATCAGGGACATCCTTTTGACCAATCAGGCATAGCCTTCTGATCAATCAGGGACAGCCGTCTGACCAACCAGGGACAATATTCTAATCAGTGAAGGACAACCTTCTGGTCAATCAAGGATGGCCTTCTCATCAATTAGGGGTGGCCTTCTGGTCAATCAGGGATGGCCAGCGAATCAACCAGGAACAGCATTCTGACCAATCAGGGATAGCCTTCTGATTAATCAGGGACAACCTTCAGATCAATCAGGGACAGACGTCCGATCAATTTGGGACAGTCTGCGGATCAATCAGGGACAGCCTTCTAATCAATCAGGGCTGCCTTCGGATCAATCAGGTACAGTCTTCAGATCAATCAGGGACTCTATTCTGACCTATTGGGGACAACCCTAAAAATACAGAAGAATACTGTACTGCAATTACACCTTATTACTGTGATCAGCAGAATGACAGCAGCATCACAGTGATCTCGTGGTGCAGGTGAGTGTGCTGCTCTTTTACTGTTGTTTACTGTTAATATGGATCAGTAAATTACAGTGAAAGTCATGCAGCTTGTAGCCAAACAAGTTACTGTAATTTTACAGTGAAATGCTTTCCAGTGTGTTTTTGTGTCTTTTCACACTGCATGCTGTGCTGTGCTGTGCTGTGCTGTGCTGTGGGGTGGTCTGGTGTGGTATAGTCCACTCTGGGTTCTATGGCCTCTCCAGACTGTGTTGGAGCTCTAATTTCACTCTGAGCTCCTCCTGGGCTGCAATCGCACTTGCTGTAGTATAAATCAGGATCAGCTCTGACAGCTGAAATCAAACTCCAGTCGTTGGACAACTATGCAGGTTTTCTCATATTTGCTGGAGCTCGGAGCTGACCTCTGACCTTCTGAATGTCCAGTCACATCCCTGAAGCGATTCCCGGTCGGTGTCATCATTAAACGAGTGCGGTGGGGGGAGGGGAAGGGAGCGGGGGAGCGTTTGGGGGCTTGCTGCCGATGGCATTCAGAACCTCCGCAACTGAGCCGCTCTGGACGCTGATGGAATGAAAACATTGTTATTCCTGCAAACAGAACTAATTTGGCTGCGTTCTGACGTCTTTCAACAGGCTTTCTCCACGTTAACGACCACCGCTGTTTTCCGAGGCAACAACACTCATCAATTGCTTCTTAATTTGTCCACAATTAAATGAGCATGAGGGACGGGAGGGGTTAGAAATTGGCGGGAAAAACAGGACGTCCTGCTTACTGCACTCACTGAGCCAGGAGGAGGCATTAAACACACTGTTATTAGTATCATTTTGCTATGTATTTCATTTACAACAAAACAATATCAAAATGCAAATGTGTAATTACATTATTATTAATAGAATTAGTTATTATTATTATAAAGTTTTACCAGAATTATTGCATAATTAATTTGTAAACGCTTTACAGTACCTACATTGCATTAAACATTCATGGCATATTTGGTAACAGTACAGTAACGCTGCAATGCTGTAAAACCATTTGATACAATATGATATAATCTGGTACAATACAATACAATAGAATTACAATGATACAATTCTTTGCAATTTGACACAAGTCAATACCAGATAATACGCTGGTAGGCCAGTATGATACAGTACAATACAATAAAATGATACAAAACAATACAATTCAAATTAATACAATACAGTATGATGTGCTGCGTTCAATACAATAGGATACATTGTATTGTTTCATCACTATTAGTGTATTTATGTTCAGTTCACAGTCTGTATTGGCAGTTTTTTTGTTTCTGTAAAGAATTTGCTTTCAGTCAAATTCAAATATAATATTCTGCACTTTCTACATAGTTTCTCCACTTATTTCAGTGAACAACTAACTCAAAAATAATTTATATAAAATGACATTGTGCTATTGTGAGTTTTAGTCAGCTTTGTGGTAACTGAGATTCAGTCCTGATGGAATATTTCACCAACAAACATAACATTAATAACAGAAAGTGATAGGCACTGTGCACGAATGAATCTTGCTAACCGCTCCTCTCTGGCTCACAGCCACTCTTGGCTGCGTTAGCATTTTTGGGTAAAGTATTTGCGAGCTGGCTGAGGGGCTCTGGCTCAGCGGGCTGTGAGACGAGATGGAGACAGGTGGATGCGCATGTGAAGAGGCACTGGTGTCCATGCGAGGACGCGCTCTGCAGCGGTCGCGGCTCCAGAGACGACGCTGTTACAGCACGTCCCGGGACATGTATTAACTGTCCCCTCCTCATTGGGTTTCCCACTGCTGACGACATTGCTGCTCTCAGCGAATGCACTCACACCCAACGGTGACAAGCCCCATCTGCTCATCTGTCCTTCTGCCTCTCCACACCTTTCCCCCAGCACCTGCTGACTGTTTCACTCAGCATTAAAGCGATAGTTTGGCAGGAAAAAACGAAAAGTACAAATGTAGTAAAGACATGTTTGGTGTTTGAAGTTTGCTTTTTTAGTTTTAGCACTGGAGGCTAATGTAGCTTACAAGTAAACAGTGCTAGCAAGTTGTTAACATCAAGACCTTCTGGACCTTCAGAGAAGACCTAATGATTTCTGCAATGTCTATAATTTTTAGTTAATTTTTATTTTTACTGGAATCATCTTGTTTTATTTAAACTCGGGAAGTGTTGTAGTAATACTCATTTCATTTTTAAGTTTTGGTTGGAAACAAAAGATTTAAATTCATGAAATGCCCAATGGCAAATTGTCCAATCAGGATTGTTTTATATGTGGTATCTAGGTAGATACAGCCAAGCCAGCTCTCCTATTGGTTAGGCCTTCAGGACCCGATATGAAGGCCTTACACATTAGATCAACTACCAACATGGTCTGATTTACAATGGAAACCAAAAACATGACTCTTGTTCTTCTGGAAGTTCTAGATACATCACTAACTGTGAATATGAGTCCTAGTCTAAGCAGTGTTCCGGTTAGTCGTTAGGAATGTTAAACAGCGGCGGCAGTTCTATGCCAGGACTCTTTACTGGAAGAATCACAAGATTCAGATCAAACATACAGAATTTGTCTTTTACAAGCTTCTAATGTTCATGCTTATTCCAGAATGGCCAAAAAATGCTCATGTGAATTAGTGTTAGTTACACTAGCATGCTACTAGACTCCCATAGGGGCACTGGCAGAAATTAGAATTATTGTAGAAGTGTTTTTTCCTCAATTTTGACCAAACTGAATTCATAGTTCACCACAAATTAGCATGGTGCTAACTGCTGGATTAAGTCATCACAAACTCATCTCAAACTGTGTGGAGTTGTTAAGTAATCTCTATTACATTTGATTATGTGGTTCTGACCTTGTAAGACATACTGCCATCTATAAACAGAGACTTCACAAGTACGCCACAGTTGCAGCCATCATCAGAGTTTTATCCTTACTTTTGTCTATTTTTATAGATAATAGGATGTCTTTCAGTGAGTGACAACATTCCTCTGATGTCACCCTATTAACTACATTTGGCATAATGTTGGGATAATGTTGTAAATTTGTGAACAGCTTCTTTAAATGGATGTTGCCTGGATTCCTCAGGATCTTGTTACCCCTGGGGCAGAAGAAGCGTACAGTTTTACTCTAAATGAGACCATCCCACCTAGAACTAAACCAACTAGAAAACCAAACAGAACTCTGTCTGAAGACACCAAGTGTTGAAATTTGCTGCAGGCTGATGAGACTTTCCTTCACTCAAGGGCCCCTTTTGACCTTACTGAGGGAGGGTGACAGTTGTGGCTTATATGCTAATAATGTTAGCGTTAGCTGCCGAAGTAGACCTGAGGTAGACCCCCCTCTCTTAAACTCCAAGACCAAGCAAATCCTGGTGAAAGATGATGAAGGTCTGGGAAAACAGAAAGGAGGAGACATTTTGGGGTCAGTAACCCCTGTCTGGTCCAGCTTGTGGGTCAGCCATGTGAGAAATGAGAGTGATGGAGTGGAGGTGTTGTAGCAGTGACCTTAGGACCAACAAAAGCACTGCCGGTTCCAAAGAATCCACCCAGGCAAGGTGACTCTTCACTGGAGTAATATTTTTCATCAGTGAGGGGCACTAAAGGCTTGCTGGCTCCGGGGCTGCTTGGCTCTCTGCCGTGGTTTTTCAAGCAACAGGAGATCCAGTTACCTAAAAATACTCCAGCCCCAGGATTGTGGTCTTCCTCATACAAAGCATGCTTGATCTTCCTGTAATAACTCACGTGCCATGCTGACTTTGACCTGGTTGATGGCAGGATCATATCCTTGCTGCATTTGGGAGATGGCTATGGCCAAGCTTGGTCCCGTGTGCCAAAATGTAGTTTTTTTTTCTGCCCTGGTTCAACCCAATTGAAACTTGATAATTGGACAAAGAATTAAAACAAGTATGTTACAGCAGGGAAAATCCTAATTTACACACTTCCTAGAGTTACCAGAAGAGTAGACAGAACATTTTTGATATATCAAAGGTGCCGAACAGAGAGGCACTCATGTTTTTTCTTTCTTGGCACTTTCTTGGTGGTATGAAGTAGTGTGTCTGGCTATTTTGGACTGGGATAAAGATGTAGGGGCAGTGGGGAAATTTTCGTCTATTAATATCTTAATCAACGGATTAAGCAACAGATGTTATATGAATTTAAATGCTATTCTGGCTTTGTATGGTTAAAATCAGAATGTGGAGTTGGCAGTGTTAGTTAAGGTCTCTTGAAAACGAGATCTTGGATCTCAGGAGACTTGCCCGGTATAATTAATGTTAATTAAAGCCATCAATATAGACTGGAACCATTCATGACCCCTGTCTCTAGGAATTAAGGATTGCTGGTACTGATTATTATGTACTGTTGTTAGTTAAAGTAAAATGTCTTGTTAGCAGAACAGGAGATCACCATAGCTGTCCAGATAAGTGTAGCTCTGTGGATCTGTCATTCTGGATTTGGATTTGGATCAGTCAACGCATGAATGTTCATTACATGAACTTACGGTAGTTAGAACTGATCTGGCTAATGGTGTTAGCAGCAGTCGAAGATGCCCACCCTGAAATCTTGATGTGTTTGATATTCGTCTAACAGCTGCCGGAGACAGGGCAGGGAATTGTGGGATAGCTATGTGCAGCTGAAATGTCAGGAGGCCTCCTGTACACAGAGTTATTTATAAGACTGAAAGGAAAGGGGAGAAGAGCTACAGGACTGGGGACTCAGTTATGCAAAAACATTAAAGTTCCTCTGTCTGTATTATTCACTCTGTGCCTGCGTAAAGAGCTCAGCAGGCCTCTCCACTGATGACATTATTAAAGGACGGCTTTGGTTCAGCTCTTCCCAATATTAAGTGCATTATTTGCACGTTTTCGGCCTGGCAGTTCTTGTGAACAGGCACAAGATGTCACTATAGCTGTGGTGAATGTTGTGTTTTCATTTATGCAGTAGTAGATATGTGGGATGGCTAAATACGATCTACAGGAATGTCTTAAGCACATACGGAAAATATCTTAATCAGTTCAGGGCAAACGTTCATGAGTCCACGTTTAGAAGTGAGTAGGTATCAGAGTTGCACCATGTATAGAAAGTCAAGTACTTTTTCAGTACCATGTGGCCCATAATTTGGTATTTCAACTTTCAGCACTTCATTTAAATAAACAATTCCATTCCATGAAATTGCATGTAAAAACCACTTTTGCTTCCCTAAAGAAACTTTCAATTGATTATTCTTTGCAAATGAGATGTGTGAACGTGAAGAACCTTTTCAAAGTTTAAAGAACCTCCATATAGTGTAAAAAATCCATATCAATTAATGGTGGAACCATATGTCCAAGACTAGCTTTATAGGAGTCTTTAGGCAAATTAAATTATGCAGGCAAATGCCCACATTAGCTCATAGAAGCATCACTGAAGGGAATTGTTGAATGAGTTTTGTATTGAGGAAGATACTGAATTCATAAGCAGACATTGATTAAGCTGCAAAAAATGTGAATATTTATCTGTGTTCAAGCCAGGAAATATTGTGGGCCATTTCTCAGACCCAGATTAAGCCTAAGCCTGGACTAAAAAGAATTTCTGAAGGTAATTCTCCATTGACACTGAAGTTTCAAGATTAGGCTTAATCCGTGTCTGGTAAACTTTCACTAGTTGTTCAGACAATGATCAGATATTTTTTTATCGAGCATTGTGATCCCACTTTGGGTATCAGTACCTAAAACGAAATTCTAGTTTCTTAGAAAGCCCCACTTCTTTGATGTTGGTCTGACCGGTCAGGGACCTTTGGCCTGGCACATTGTCGTTGTTGCAGGGTGTCATAATTAGGGTATAATTGGTAGGCACCAATGGAGAATAGCTCAACCGCCAGACAGAATTCTTCCTATAGTGCTCACCAGCCCAAGACATCTCTGATTCATGATGCAGATCTGAACCATGTGGTTCCTGAATCAGTTTCTTTGTCAGCGTCTCTCTTTTAAAGTTAGTTGTTCTTTATCTGCATCCTGGTGGACCTTGGCCCTGCACCTGCGTAAACTCAGGAAGGGCTTATTAATGACCTGAATCATTCATTCATTCAAGCATGTTAGAGTAGAAGAAAAGGCCAAAATATGCAGGATCAGGGTCAGGATCCACTGATCTAGGGCTGCCAGTCCCAGAGGGGGTTGGTACACTCTTGGAATTGATGCACTCCAAGGGTGCAGAAGTGCTAGAAAAAAGCTTGCAGCCTCCTTCCCCCTCCAGTCCCAAAGTGTACCCCATGAACTTGCTGAAGCCGGATCTCTGTATCCAAGCTATTGCTGCCCTCTCTCTGCACGCTGTGTGCGTAAACAAAGTCATGATCGACAGCAGTTTGCACTTGCCGACTAACTTTAGCTCCTGTGGCCACAGAGGGGTGGGGGCTTCCTTTCCCATAATGCATCTTTGCTGATCCACGCACACAGGCACGAACGGACATCTGACACAGCTGACCCCCTCAATCCCCACCCAGCCCACCCCTGTGCTCAGCCTTTTGCTTGTCAGGACAGGGCAGGCGGAGATCGGGACTTGTCTGGGAGGCAAACCCCCTGCGAGGGTCATGTTTCGCAGAGCTGGGAGCCACTGGATGTGGACTAGTTGAGTTTGCGAGGTGTGTTTTTATGTTTTGTGAAAGGAAGGCAGGAGCCTGAAGGCCTGGCACTGGTGCTGCAATGCTCCTGAGCTCCAGATGCCCTGCTAGCAGCTGCATTTCCGGGAGCCTCTCCATGCGCCAAGACCCAACGACCGGAAAGCCCTGGACAGGACCCTGCGAGTGAGAGTTTTTCGTGTGAGTGGGTGAGAGGGTGCTGTTTGTAGTGGACGACCTCGAGAGAGGAATTTGAAGGGAAATCAAGAAAAAGTGGGAGATAGGAAGACACTGGCCAGAGAGGGTGTCCTGCAAACCTGTAAACGGAAGTGACCATAGACACTGGGAGTAATCTTACTGATTTCATTTGTGGGTTTTGGTTTATCTCTCTGGACACCGCAACCATGATGATAAAGGAGGCCTCGCTCAGGGAAGACCCTGACCTGCGGGGGGAGCTGGCCTTTTTGGCCCAGAGGCTGCGATTTTGTCCTGCCGTCGCGATTCAAGAAGAGACTCAAGTCTTTCCAGCAAGCGCAGGTCAGTAGGCAGGGGCCTTGTTCAGTTCCGCAAAGGACCACTGCAGCTAACTCACGCATGCCAGGGAAGACAAACTATTCACAGGCAGATACCAACATGTCTATTAATAGTGCAGCTGGGGGTTGAGGGTGGCAAAGGTCTTCAGGAATACAGTGTCCAAGAGAATGTTGCATACAGAAGCTTTAGGCAGATAAGGGAGGGTGGGCAAGCCCCCAGCTACAGCTGTTGTGCTCAATACATACTGTACACCAACCTGAACCTGCACCAAACTCAGTGTAGGACTGCATCTTAATGACTGTATCTATAATCACTTAACCTTGGCCGATGAATTGACTAATCTCACCACTGTGCCTACTTTGATTCCTCTAACTTTGCTCTCTAAGTTTCATCTGTGTGACAAATGATTTATTCTTCTTTTATGGCTAACAAAACAGTAGAAGCCCTATTGCCCCCTACATTTCTAGTTAATTGTAATCTATCAGAATGATCACATGTATCATACAAACAAAAGAGACAACATTTGTAAGCGAACAGTGCATCAACAGTAAAATACAATCAGTGGCGGCACTTTGATGAGGCTTACCCACTTTTATCGTTGGCCCACACAGAAATTAACTTTCAAGATTAAAATCTTTTGAATAAATAATCAAGAAATTAGAAAACAATTAAAACGCATTCTAGAAATATGACATATTCAACATTTATTTTTTTACATTAAGCAGTCAAAATCTCACTTTAACCAATAACTACAACTGTACATGAGAGAGCGTCGCTCCTTCCTGAACCTCCAACAAACTCTCCAACACCCAGATGCAGTTTTAGCGTTGAATCTAGACACTAAATCTCATCACTTTGGTATACAAATTTGAGTTTTTGAGCTCTGGGTTTTATGCATTCTAATTGACTAGCTGAGTTTTAAGTGTTCTGAATGATGATGTTGAACACGCTTCGTTTTTTGTCACCTCTATCCCAAAATCAGCAGGAGTGAAAGTTTGACCCACAAAAGTCTCTAAATTGCAATCCTGAAGCTGCTGCGTGACATTTTCCATGATCAGTGTTGTCGGCTAATCATTAGCTCTACTCCAGCGCAGCCAATCCTGATGCAGTCAGAACTTGCTGGTCTTCCGGATTCCTGTTCCAGGGCAGACTGTACTCCTGATTCTTTCCTCAGGCTGAGATTAAACTCTTGCATTGTACAGAGTGTGATCTGTGCATCACACCTGCCTCTGGCATTTAACCTAGCAGACATTTAACCTTCAGTGGGTGTTGCAAGGGTCCTTTGAGAGAACTCATGGTGAGAGCAGACATCAGCTGTCACTGCCCCATGGTGTCCGGCGTGTAAATTAGACTGTATGCATGCCATGCTTTGAGACCAAAACAGCACACTGCACTTCCCCCCTCTTGGTTGCTGTCAGTGGCTTGGAGATGGAGAACATTGTTTGATTTGTTCTGCTGTCTATCCTGAATTCATTAGAAAAGGTTGCATACTTTAGCCTCAAGGTTGTTTACACTCTGGAGTACTATACCGGCATAGCAATAAAAATAATAGTTTAACAATTGTTGCACATGAGACTAAGTGTCAGAGATTTCCAGTGTCCTGTTAAGTAATTTTACTGAATGTCCCCAAGAAGGTTCCCAAGTGGTATTGGTTCCCTGTCTTGGGATAAGGATTCAGGTGGAGATACTCACTGATGGTTCCTTTCAGAGCCACGGTGGATAGATCCCACCTACACAAGGCAAAGGAAAGGCTGCTTTTACAACTGTGCTGGGTTATTTGCCAGCTCATGATAAAAGCCATAAGCATGCATAAAATATAATTTATCAGATGACAGTCTTGGTCCTTGAGGCCCACCAGGTGGACCACATTTTTTCTCCTTCCCGGCTCCCAGCACAAATGTACCAGCTGCTTTAAGTTCTTGATTTCCTGGCTCGGGTGTTTTAGCAACTGGAACCCACAGCTGTCCTGGGATCCCCTAGAATCGGATTGCTTATCGTTATCACATTATTGGCATTTACAATATTGATATTGTGGAAGGCTGAAATATACAGATATGCCCTCTAGCCAATCTCAGTGTTGTTGCTTTGTACTATGAGCTTTCTGATCAATCTTAGATATTCCAGATTCCAGCTTTTGTAGGCATTTTGAAGAGTCAAAGCATTCAAGTGATCCGCTCCACATCAATGTTTTAATACATTGCAAGATAAGACAATCACAATATGTAGCATTGTAGCAGTTTAGTTCTTGTGCTGCCCTGATTGTGATGTCTAACTGGTGAAATGGGTTCCTGGTATCTGGAGTAAGTGTGGAATGAAAGGATGTTGTGGATTGCTTGTTTTCACATTACGAAGAAAGCTGATGCCGCAGTGGCACTGATTATGGACCGGTATATGTTCTGGTGAAGCCGTTATTCAGAGACTCTGTAAAATCCATACAAAACCCACACTTGTTCTAAGTGTTCGTTATGGAAACAGTCCATGGTTTTGAACAGAATTGAGGAACAGGCACCTGTTGCTGATGGTTATTTGGAGCATTTCATTTTTTGCTGTAATCAGTAGATACTGAACGTGATACTGGAGCAACAATTGTTCGATAACTACTATGAATGATAATCTACAATGAATTGTTCAGGGTCTACTATGAGTTGTCAGTGTCAGTAACTACAATAAATTAAGTATCTACTATAAATTATTTGGTGAATAGCCAGACCCCGACTAAGACAAAGCTTGGCTAAAAACAACTTTCAATATTGTTTCACCATCAGCACTGCAATTTAGTCCCACAGGCCTGCCAACATTGACAAGATCATTGCCAAAATCAAGACAGCCTTCACCAAGTTCGTAGAGGAGAGGACCAGCATAAGCCAAGCCTTAATCCATGTCTAGAAAACCGTTTAAAAAATACTCTGAAAAGAGTTTATTGGGTTAAACAAGTTCTTAAGCTGTTTTTGGCTCATTCTCTCCATCTCTCTTTCTCTGTCCAGATCCAACCAGAGAAGAAACCCGGAAGTCCTCCTCCAGCACCAGCTCCAGCTCCGTCCACCCCGGTCCCCCGCTCCCCCTCCCCACCGCCAGCCAAAGTGGTGGTCACCCCTCCTCCTCCCTCCATAAACATTCCACGCTTCTACTTCCCAACAGGCCTTCCAAACTGCGCTGCCAACTATGACGAGATCATTGCCAAAATCGAGACAGCCTTCACTGAGTTCGAGGAGGAGAAGGCCGACATTTACGAGATGGGGAAGATTGCGAAGGTGCACATGGAGTGAATTACAGTGTTTTTTTTTTCTGGTGGTGATGAATCAGTGTCTCTAGCCTCGTGTCAACGGCTCTACATCTTTTGTTGATAATACTGATTTGTCCTCAAGTGCCCTAACACTATCATTTCAGCCCAGCTCTGAGGAAAATATAAGCAATATTGCCTCATATTTCATGGCAGTGTCCAACCTCAGCATGATCAGCAACAGTTTTATATCACTTGATATCCTTTACATTTGACAGGAGCATCTGAATGAGTTTCTTTGTTTAGCAAGAACAGATGCACAAGTAAATTTCTTGGTGTTGGTTGATCAGAAATAGATGTCACTCCAAAGTTAAATAATAGAGTCGATAGAAATATTGTGAATAGTATGTACAATTGCATTATAAATAGGATGTGCCTCGAATGGTATGTACAGTTGCATTATGAGTGTAAGTGGTACATGCATATTTATACATGCACTACTGTTTGAAGTTTGGAATCGCTTGTCATGTTAGTAATGGTTGTTATTTTATTCAATAACATCTTACGCTGATTGAAACACTCTAAGCTAGACACCAGCAGTTGTTTTAATATTTATTTCAATATTTTAGTATTTCATGGTAACATCAAGAAATTTACAGTAATTCCTTGATAAGTTCTCCAAGTTCAAGTTCAAAATTTGAGACATTCTGAATATTAATTCTATTCATTCTGGATGGCAGCTTTCTCAGTCATTTTAGAATCTCCTACTGCTCTGATCATCTAACATTATTTTATTTACAGTTTGCGACTAATTATCTGAAAGCTTTGAAATGTCATATTAGATCATTTTTTTTACATTTATTTCAACTATTTCGTTTTATATAATTGAAAACTTATTGCAAACTTTTAAAAGGTACTGTAGTTTTTCAAGAATAATTAATAATAGAGTAGATAGATGTGCCTTAAATGATATGTACAGTTACAATATAAAGATCAATTGGAAATGCACATTTAAATCCAATTAAGGATGTGCAGTTTTTCAGTAGATTTATTTTATAGGCAGTGCTGTTAAATGTGAAGGTCCAACAGGTCACAGATGCAGAAAAGCTTTTATAGGACGTTTATTAAGGCTGGGAGGAAAAAAGTAAAAAGTTAAAATTAGCGCTTAGGTCTTTAGGGCTGCTATATGAAGGAGGTCAAATATATGAAGTCCAGCCAAAGAAGTCATGCTGGTAGACACCAATGCAAATTTCTGTCAAGCTGAGTTTTATTGCAAAATATTTTTGCCACCAAAAGTCACACAAAGCCCTTGATTGCAGCAGTTTTCATCAAAATTACTGTGTTTTGCTTGTCAAGCTAGTGTGACTGAGCTTTTAGTCTTGTTTTAGCCTAGTCTACTAGAACTATCCTAGCTCACAACTGCAGTTCTAGTCCAAGCAAATGTAATGTGCTTTAGAATATGTACTGTAGTGGAATACATTGTTGAGATATTTGAGTAAATGCAGTGGTGATACTGTAGTTAAAGTGACTTAGACTGTTGTTTTTTTCAGGCATGCGGGTGTCCGCTGTACTGGAAGGCCCCCATGTTTAACTGTGCAGGAGGAGAGAGGACGGGCTTCGTCTCTGTCCACTCCTTTATTGCAACCTGGAGGAAGTGAGTGACCCCTGTTCTCAAACTTTATCACCCTACACATAACTCAGACACTCACCTTAGTTTGGTGAAAAATCTAATCTTTTTAAAATCTTCTATTAAATTACGAAATAAAAGTGAGTGTGGCTTAAAATTTAGAAGTGAGTGTGGAGTACTGGAAGTGGGTGTATGTACTGGCTGCAACGGAAGCAACAGCATTAATAAAATGCACACAGACAACCAATCTACAGTCTAGGTTTGGTACAGGCATGCTTATTGGCTCACCAACACTAATAAAATTGCAGACTTTGGTAATGAATAAAAGGGAATACTCGATAGTGTTGAAGTGATCGACACCATAAAAGTACTGAATTTCAATACCCAGCCCTAGTCCTCATGTAGACCAGAGATTCTTAACCCAGGACCTTAACTCAAGGGCTGCTGCTCCTGATCAGCTCTACCTTACCTGGCTTACAAAACATCAGGTGTGTTAGGATCTAGAACAGATCCAGTATGTGGAGTTGTGTTAGGCTACTCATTTGAGAATTTGTAGTTTAGACCATAGTTTCCCAATTCAGTCCTCAAGAACCCCCAGATGGTCCACATTTTTTATCTCTTCTAGATGCTAGCACACCTGGACCAGGAAGTAATCAAGAATCAAATACTTGGACCAGGTGTGCTGGGAGATGTGGACCATTTGGGGTTCCCTGGGCTGCACTGCAACAGTGGTCCTGGTGTTGCCCTGTCCCACATATTTTAGTGTGTCTAAGCTTCAGATCATCTAATTAACATGTTTACCTAAGCTGGGTCAGGTGTCAGGGAAAATGCAAATTTGTGCAGGGAAGTTCATTCTCAGAAAAAAACGTCACTGGGGTGATACTCTTCACGTCACTGGGGTGGTACCCCTCAATTCACTGGAATGGTGCCCCTCAACTCACTGGGATGTTAACCCTCGATTCACCGGAATGGTACCCCTCAATTCACTGGGGTGTTACTCTCAAGTCACTGGAGTGGTCCCACTCAGTTCACTGGGGTGATAACTCTTAGGTCACTTGGTAGGTACCTCTCAAATTACTGTAGCAGTATCCCTCAATTCACTGGAATCATACCCCACAATTCGCTGGGGTGCTCCTGCTCAGTTCACTGAGGTGATACCCCTTAGGTCACTAGGGTGGTACCTTTCATATTACTGGAGTGGTACCCCTCAATTCACTGGGATGCTGCTCCTCTAGTCACTGGGGTAGTACCCCTCAGATCACTGGGGTTGTACCCCTCAATTCACTGGAAAGGTGCACTTCTAGTCACTGGGGGAGTGCCCCTCAAATCACTAGGGTTGTACCCCTCAATTCACTGGAATGGTGCTCCTCTAGTCACTGGGGATGTATTCTTCAAATCACTGGGGTTGTACCCCTCAATTCACGTGAATGGTGCCGCTCAAATCACTGGGGTTGTACCCCTCAATTCACTGGAATGGTGCCCCTGAAATCACTGGGGTGGTACCCCTCAAATCAGTAGGGTGGGACTCTTCCACTCACTGGGGTGGTACTTCTCAATTCACTGGGATGGTGCCCCTCCAGTCACCTGAGTAGTACCACTCAGATCCCTGGGGTTGTACCCCTCAATTCACTGGGATGGTGCTCCTCTAGTCACTGGGGTAGTACCCCTCAAATCACTGGGGTTGTACCACTCGATTCACTAGAAAGGTACCCTTCTAGTCACTGGGGTGGTACCACTCAAATCACTAGGCTTGTACCCCTCAATTCACTGGAATGGTGCTCCTCTAGTCACTGGGGTTGTATCCTTCAAATCACTGGGGTGGTGCCCCTCAATTCATTTGAAGGGTGCCGCTCAAATCACTGGGGTTGTACCCCTCAATTCACTGGAATGGTGCCCTTCAAATCACTGGGGGGGTACCCCTCAAATCAGTAGGGTGGTACCCTTCTATTTACTGGGGTGGTGCCCCTCAAATCACTGGGGTGGTACCCCTCAAATCAGTAGGGTGGTACCCTTCTATTTACTGGGGTGGTACCCCTCAAATCACTGGGATGGCACCCTTCAAATCACTAGGCTGGTACCCTTCCAGTCACTGTAGTGGTATCCCTCGAATCACTGTGATGGCACCCCTCAAATCACTGGGGTGGTACCTCTCAAATCACTAGGGTTGTATTTTAGAGGGTACATGTTCATTGGGGATTGTCATGTCCCCTTTATACTGACCATGTTGTACAAATCTTTAGAACCACTAATTTAGATGATATTTTCATGTAGTTCAACATGACAGAACACTCTCTGACTCTTGGTTGGTTTTATATATAAATATATAATATACTGAAAGTCTGTATCTTCTGCTTCCTCCACAGGTTGTTACACAGCTGCTATGACGACGCATCCAAGTTTGTTTACTTGCTGGCCAAGCCGGGCTGTAATTACCTGGAACAGGAAGACTTCATCCCTCTGTTACAGGTCAGTTCTGCAAGTGTATGTGTGTGTTCACCCCTGGGCACCATGACTGTGTCTAAGTTTATGCTTTGTAATGCTGATAAGTAACGCTTTGTTTCTTTTTATCACTATTTAAATAAATTATATGTATAAAGCCCATTAAAAACAATTGTTGAACAAAATGACAAACGTATTTTCTTCACCTGAAGACCATTTCATTTTTACATGATCCAACCTATATGTTTTCCAACCTCTCTTTATCACTTAGGCTGCTTTTGTAGCTCAGCCCTTAAGACTGATATATGTAAATGAGCTCTGTTCTGATTAGCTGCCCTGTTTTGTGCCTCATTCCAAAAGCAGTCCGAGCAGAAACACTCCTTATTACTTCAGTGTAAATGGGCTGAGCTAAACTGCAATAGGCTGAATAGACAGATGTAGGTTAATTAGTTGGTGACACCAAAGAAACAATAAAAACAGGATTTTTTGCAACTTAGTTTCCATATTTCTGTACAATTTGAAAATGTACCATGTTTACATACTACATTTCAAAAAACTATATTTTTTTTATATTGACCTGAAAATTAACATATATAACATCAGCATACAAGGCAGGTATAAATACATATGGTTTATGACACTGTATGACCTACAGTTGTCAGTAAACATGGAATAAAGGAGGTCACATAGATAAACTCAGTGGTAGAATTAATAATAAGTTAATGCAAAGAAGATTGTATTCAGAATGTGTCATGTTTTAAAAGCACTCCTACAGATCACGGGTAGGATGTTCATCTGATTGTGGTGTGTTGTCTTTTTAGGACATCGTGGACACTCACCCAGGGCTGACGTTTTTAAAGGACGCTCCAGAATTCCATTCCCGCTACATCACCACCGTACGTGTCTTTAATAAGAATATGACGGCAGCGTAGTGGCAGACATCTACATCTCTCAGGATTACAGCAGCCATTTCATAGACACTGCACTGTTAATGGGGAACCATTAGAACCATTTACTGTTAATTATTCTGTATCTACTGTAAATTATTTCTTTATTTCACCAACTACCACATATTATTCAGTAATAACTATAAATTATTTGGTAATGACCTTGTATTATTCATGCTCCGCCCACAATTCTTTTCTTTTGTAGCTACTGTTGTAAAGGTGAACAAGAACTCATTCAACCCTACATTTAGAGCTAACATTAGCATGGTGGCTAATTCATCACATTCATTATCCAACCTGCCTAGTTTTGATTAACTACAATGGCACCATCCCACTTGGTACTGTAGCATTTTAAACTGGAATCTCAGTGTTGTATAGAGCCTCTACACACAGATGCAATTTCCCATTAGGCTGAATGAATAACCGACTCTAAATGTAGGTATTGTGATATAAACTGAGTCTGTTCTACAGTTTCTCATTAGGCTGAATGAATAACCGACTCTAAATGTAGGTATTGTGATATAAACTGAGTCTGTTCTACAGTTTCTCATTAGGCTGAATGAATAACCGACTCTAAATGTAGGTATTGTGATATAAACTGAGTCTGTTCTACAGTTTCTCATTAGGCTGAATGAATAACTGACTCTAAATGTAGGTATTGTGATATAAACTGAGTCTGTTCTACAGTTTCTCATTAGGCTGAATGAATAACCGACTCTAAATGTAGGTATTGTGATATAAACTCAGTTCTACACTTTCTCATGAGGTTGAATGGGATTTTTTCCAGAGTTCTTGTCTAACCTTACAACAGTAGTTTGTGGGCGGAGCCTGTAGATAAAAATTACTCCCGTCGAGTAGCGTATGAACTGTTTCACGTCTGTCTGTCTGTCTGTCTGTGGACAGCTGGAGCACGTGTATGTGTGTGGGGTGTTATGGGGGTTTGCAGCGTTAGTGAATCCTGACATCACGGAAAGACTGAAACAGCAGGTCGCCGCCCCCAGCCCCACACACGCCCATATTTAGCCACTTCCTGTTCCTCCAGCTGTCCCTTTGCTCCCCGGAGCCTGAAACTACCAGGAAACGTTCCATGGTCCTGAAACCGGAGCGCACTGCTATTGTCACTGAAGCCTCACTCTTTTAGACAGCTAACTATTCTCACTCACAGCAGCTCCACTGATACTGGAGTCGTGTATAGAGCTTTACACCGGACACCTTAACCCTGCTGAGATATCCTGTCCTTTAACTCCACCTAACCCAGGGGACACATTCCAACCTTTCCTTAACCCTTTAGAAGATTAACTACAGTGCTGTGCAGCACAGACAGAAACAAGTATAGCAGAAAATCACACAGAAGCCTCAGCAGCTAAATCTACTCTCAGCTGTGGTCAGTGAGTCTCTCTTTCCCTTTATTCCAGCTTCCATTCTTCTCAGGAGACTCACTTTCAGTTCCTCAAAGAATCTGCAGACACACCTCCAAAGTTCAGTCTTAGAAGCTGGTTGATCATTTTCTGAAGTAATCAAACACATTCAGTGGTGTTGAGGTCCGGACTCTGGGGTGGTCAGTCCATCGTGCAGCTTCTTTGTTTGATGTGTCCGTCTCCTTTTCTCAGTGAGGTTCTTCTTGATCAGCTACACATCCTTTCAGACCCACAGCGCTGAGTCGTCTTCTCACAGTGGAAGGATGGACAGAAACACCTGTGGATGTTTTCAGATCTGATCAGCTTGATTTTCTCCTCTCTCTCAGAGATGAAAGCTTTAAGTGCTGTTTATCTGATGGGGGTAGTTTTGGGGTTGACCAGCTCTTCCAGGTGGTTTTTAGGAGCCTCATTTTCTCTGCAGCTTTTTGTAGATAGTTTTTCACTTGTTTACTTTTTCTGATCTCCTCAAAAATCTCCTGAAAAGAAAATCATGTCTTAGTAGCTGTTTTGACTGGAAATTGGATAATTAAAGGATTGTCTCTTTGCACAGTACTGTATATAGATAACTCTGTTCTGAATTACATTTGTGTTCAGTATCAACAGGTTTGTGTCTTCACTTCTGTTTTTTTCTTTTTTTTATTTCATTTTTTCTTTCTAAAAAACAAGATTGTGGCATTTATAATGTGTTGTATGGCATACATAATAATGCCTTACAATACCCAACATTACACATAAGTAGGTATAGCTGCATGCATATCACTTTGTAAAGCTAAAGTATGGTGTATAGTTCTGTAATATATTGTAATATCTTTTCACAAGAATATTATAGACAATAATGTTGTAATGTAGCATTAATAACACACAATAGGCCTTTTTGTTGTTGTGTTATGGAACCTGACTTTATGAAGCCATGTACTCTTGCGTTGTTAGGTGTTATTTATGTATTTATGTAACTACTTTTCAACAATTATACAGGCTTGTGGTAGGCATTGTGAGGTGTTATATATATGATATAAATACATTTAGAATATAGGATTCAAATTAAGTGTTACTCAAATCATAAAAACACATATGCAATTTAAAGTCAGAAATAACTAATAAAAAGTTACAACATGATTTTGTTATCACCAGCAGTAAGTGCCATGCCTAAGAGTTAATGTGGATATTCCATATTAACACTATTGTTCAGTGTTTATTGACTTTTAATAGAGGAATCAGAGCTTAGGCTCATTGTATTTGGCTGGAAATATTTGCACTATAGGCACGTAGTAATTTGTTTTTAATCTGCTGAATTGTCTCTGTACGGAACATGTTCTGAACATCTTCTGTTTCCTTGTGTTGTAGGTGATCCAGCGGATATTCTACACAGTCAATCGCTCCTGGACAGGCAGGATCACCATGACTGAGCTCAGGAGAAGCAACTTCCTACAGGTACACACTTCATTCTCTGTGTTTATTACTGTAGAACAGTAGAAATTCATTTTCATTACTGAATCTCCAGAAATCTTGATCCAACATGAAGTTCATCTTACTAATGTATGACTGAAAAATGTATTTTCCAAAAGTTGTCTGGAATATTTTTGTTGCGTGTAGCAGGAAATCACTCCTAATAAAGACACTTGGAACTTTATTTTCAGTAAAAATCACTTCTGGGTGTTCCTACACCCTTAAAAAAGAAGGCTCTTCAAGGGTTCTTTGCTACGACAGTGGTTGTGTAGGGACCCATTAACACTAAAGAAACATTTGCATTCTCTGCATGGCGAAATGGTTCTTCAGGTTGATGGGGAAAAGAGTTCTTCTATTGCTACAAGTTTGACATTATAAGAAGCAGAACTATTTTTGGTGCTATTCAAAAAAGTTCTATATAGAACCATATACACATTCTCCATCAAACTGAATAAATTAGCATACAAACGTTTTAATTAATGTTTTATATTTTCTACTGTTTTCTATGTATTTTTATTATTAATGTTTCATTCTTTTATACTTACCTGATTCAAGTCATTTTTATTATTAAATTTACTTTTATTATTTAATGTTCTTACACATTATTAATCCATTTTTTCTGTATCAACTCGGCAACATTGTAAATGAGGGTTTGCCCTCAGTGTTCTCTGAGGTTACATAAAGGTTGATTGATTGATTGATTGATTGATTGATTGATTGATTGACTGATCAATTGATTGATTGAAGTAGTTCTTTGAGTGTTCACGGTTCTATATGTAACCACTGTAGTACTAAAGAATGTTTGAAGAACCATCTTTTTACAGTCTTTAGCTGACAGTACTTTGGGCAGGAATGGGACAGCAGTAGATGTAAGGTGTAAGGTTTGGTACTGTTGTGTAGGAATGATATATATTTTACCTGCTTGGGAACATGCCCGGGTTTGGGGTAGTAGCTCAAAACCAATAAATCAATACAAATGTAACGGGATTATTTTTACTGATTACTGTCTGGAAAAAGTAATCTTACTACTCATCACTTTACTTCTGAGATCCTCCCTAAAACCTGAACACATCTGTACCAGCTGTACAAACCCAGCAGTCCTTTCAGCACTTTATTTACAAACAAACAGCTGTTCACATATAAAAGACGTGAAAATGTAAATGAAATGTAAATGAAAATGTGAATGCATTATGAATACTAACACATTTAAAACCCCAGAGACTCATCAGTAGAAACTGTTGAAAAACAGCTGAAATAATCTGAGTGAATAAAGTGTAAATGTTACAGAGCTGTTTGAGATCTTACAGATAGTTTGCACTGATAAAAAAACATAAAGGAAATGTATTATTTACATGTTGCACATAACAAATACTATTCTCTTAGAGATGTATGAGTAATGCCAAATAACACAATTCTTGTTAAGTCAGTAACTGATGTGATTATAAGAGTTTAAACTGTAATGTGCTAAACTACTTCATTATAGGTAAAAGTAACTACATAACTGTAACACATTACTTTGTGCTACATTACCCCCAAAACTGGACATGCCTTAGAGTGCAATACAGTCTTAAAAATACAGATTCCTTACAGTTCTAGGAAAGAACTTTAATTGGAGTATAACGTTATGCATGTCACTTATAAACATGCATTTTCTGTGGCATCGCTCCAAAGAACTCCTTTTAGCACCTTTATTTTTAAGAGTGTAAGAAGAAGCTGTCAAGCAGCAGAGCACCAGAGAGCTGCAGATCTTTTTTATAAAGGGCGAGTGCAGAGATTTTTTGCCGGTACAGATCAAAAGGATTGCTAGCTAGCACAGCGGACTGACAGCTAGGGTCTTATTGTAGCTTAGCAACAGGGAGCATCCCAGCCAGAATGTGAACCACCAAGAAAAAAGTGCTGTGCACCTTATTTCTCACCTAAAACACAGTTTGAACCCTCACTTCAAATTGTTAGTTAGTGGTTTATCATGTCTATGGCTTTGTTCGCACAGCAGGTAAAAGTGGCCCAAATCTGATTTTCTCACCAAATCCATTTGTCTGGCTGTTCACAATATATTTTAAATGCGATCTGATGATCTGGATCATCAGTCTGAACAGATCAGCTCCTAAACTGAGCCGCATGCACAAAAGAACAATGCGTCACGCTGCTTCACGGCTCGTCCAGAGGTAAACAATCATGACCGCCAACGAACGCCAGTCGCTCCCGGAGGGTTCAGTTTCATCTTCACCAGCATCACAGGAGCCATCATGAAGCTTCACTAACTGACAGCTGGGCTCGTCACCCAGAATGTGTTGGAGCTCGGCGTAAAAAGGGCGCGGTCACTTCTTTGGTTCGCGTCCACGGATTCTTTAACCTTTGCTTTCAGACTTTTAACTGTTCTGACGCTGCAGCCTCGCTCTGCTACGTTCGGTCACTTCTTTCTAAATCTCTCCAATCATGGAGCATTTTGGATAAGTTTCTTCTAATTTTTTGGGCAGAAACATCAGCCTAACATCAGCCTGGATTGACGGAAAAGTTTCATAAATTCCGATCTGGCTGTTTAGACTGAGTCGCATTGCTGCATATCGGATACGGATCAGATTTCAGTACCACATATGAAAGCGTCTCAAATCAGAACTGAAAATGTCAGATTCAGTGTGTTTATCTGTTCACACTGACACACAGACACACATCTGTGTCACATATGAAGAAAAAAATCCACTTTTACCTGCTGTGTGAACGAAGCCAAAGGTACTAGCAAGACAAAAAACACCACAAAACATCACGTTTCTGCAACCTTGGCAAATGATTAGTTGTGCACTAATGTCTGTGCCTGTGTTATGAAGTCCATATGTAGGTATCCTTCAAATAACTGTTTATTTGCCGTGTATAACTTCCAGATACCTTGAGTTGTGGCAGAGTGGGTGAGGAATTCTTTTATGCTCTCTTTTTCCAGACTCTTGCCCTGCTGGAAGAGGAGGATGACATCAATCAGATCACAGACTACTTCTCCTATGAGCACTTTTACGTTATCTACTGTAAGTTCTGGGAGTTGGACACTGACCATGACCTCTTCATTGACCCCAAGGACCTGGCCAGGTACAACGACCATGGTAAGTGCTGTTATAGACAGGTGTGGTCACAAAAAAACTCCTTTTTTTGAGTGAGTTTCTATTGACGTTTGTTTTTCTCTCCCTGCAGCGTTGTCCAGCAGGGTCATCGAGAGGCTCTTCTCAGGAGCTGTGACCCGGTAAGACCACCGGAACGGAAATTAACTGATGTAAAATCAGTTTTGTGGTCTAGCCTAAAACACTGGGTGCACTGTGACTAGCTTACCTGATCATTTTAGTTAGACTGACCAAGCAAATACAAAGCAACATAATGAAAACCTATAGAGATTTCATGATACCACATTTTGGGGCTGGACAAGGTACAATACTTCTGTACTTATATTTGTATATATTTATACTTACATAAATTCACAAACAAGTCCAAAAGTCTTGTTTCTGAATGTACTTAAGTATCAAAAGTAAAGGTACCTTTGCTGGTAGATGGTTTCAGATGATCCAAGCTTGTCTTTCATGGTCTAGGTGGTTAAAAGGCTGGATATCCAGCTGGACTAGCTGGTTCACCAGCATAGTGTATGTTTTTGTTTGAGTTTGCTGGTTTAACTGGTCTGCCAGCATGACCAACTCGACCAAACTGATCATGATTTCATACAAGATTTTAAAAAGCTGTTGTTAGTCATTCCTTAGTGAGTATACAATATATACCTGCAGATCATGTAGACTCTGAGACTCTGGTTCTGGACTTGGCTGACTTTTAGTACTCTGTTTCAGGGGAAACTCTGTGCAGAGAGAAGGAAGGATGAGCTATGCTGAGTTTGTGTGGTTTCTCATCTCAGAAGAAGACAAGAAGAATCCCACGAGGTAACGACTATCTTGGGAAGAAGCCCATTAAACAGACGAGATTTGGTCTGTTTCTTTTACAAGCCCAGAGCATTCTGCTCAAGCTCTTAATCACTTCAGAAAAGATTCTGAATACTTGGGACATCAGTGAGTGCCTGCTAATGCACTTAGCACAAACAAGTAGCACTTATGGCTGGTAATAAGTCGTAATTGTTGTAATTTAATTGTAGTGTTGTAATGTTGTTAATTGATATGAATTATTTCAGACTTTTAACTCACTGAAACGAGTGGAGAAATTATGTGGAAAGTGCCCTCAAGTCACTGGAGCGGTACCGCTTAAATCACTTGGGTATTACCTTCAAATCACTAGGGTGTTACCTATAAGCCACTGTAGTGGTACCCTAATGTCACTGGAGGGGTACCCTTAAGTCATTGGGGTGGTATCTTGAAGTCGCTGGGGTGGTAGCATCAAGTCACTGGGGTGGTACCCTCAAGTCACTGGAGGGGTACCCTCAAGTCACTGGGGTGGTACCCCTCAAGTCACTGGGGTGGTACCCCTTAAGTCACTGGGGTGGTACCCTTTAAGTCACTGGAGTGGTACCATCAAGTCACCGGGGTGGAACCCCTTGTCACTGGGGTGGTACCCATCAAGTCACTGGGGTTGTACCCTTTAAATCTCTGGATCACATAATTTCTCCACTCGTTTCAGTGAGTTAAAAGTCTGAAAGTCACTAGGGTGGTACCATCAAGTCACTGTGGCACCCCTTAAGTCACTGGGGTGGTTTCCCTTAGGTCACTGGAATGATACCCATCATGTGTATGATATTTATGGTGTGTGTGTTTGTGTGTTGCACAGTGTGGAGTACTGGTTCCGCTGCATGGATCTAGACGGTGATGGGGTTCTCTCCATGTATGAGCTGGAGTTTTTTTATGAAGAGCAGTGCGAGCGGATGGAGGGAATGGGGATAGAGCCGCTGCCCTTCCAGGACCTGCTCTGTCAGATGCTGGACCTCGTCAAACCAGAGTGCCAAGGTCAGGCAGGTTGTGGTTCTCAACTAGGTCCTTTTCAGTAACCCCTCCATAAGAGACAAAATGCAGTGTTTTTTTATTAGAAATGTACCAGATTATTAAAAAACATTAAGTGAGGATATTAGAATACTTTTGGTTGTAACTACAGGCCAAAGGTATGGAGGCGACATTTGTGAAAATAACCATGACTTTTATGGACAGGTGTGTTACATTAGCAGTGGGTAAGGAAATAGAAACTGCTCAGGGTAGAGAACTGTTATCAATGCAGAGAGTAAAGAAGGCTTTTCTACTGCTTGTTTTATAGCACAGGATTAACTTAAATTATTTATGTTATGTTAATAAAGCAGTTGGTGTAGTGTAGTGGGTAGTGGTTGGTGTAGTGTAGTGGGTAGTGGTTGGTATAGTGTAGTGGGTAGTGGTTGGTATAGTGTAGTGGGTAACACCTCTGCCTTCTATGCTATAGACTGGGGCTCAATCCCCACCTGGGTAAGCAGTCTACACTATACCAATAAGAGACCTTGGGCAAGACTCCTAACACCTTCACCTACCTGCGTGAAATGATCAAATTGTAAGTCGCTCTGGATAAGAGCGTCTGCCAAATACCGTAAATGTAATTTGGGGTTATTTCCACTGCTTGTTTTATGACAGGGGATTAATATAACCTGGGGTTAATTCTACTGCACGTTTTAAAGCACAAGATTAATATAACCTGGGTTTATTTCTACTGCTTAGTTTATCACATGGGACTAATATAACCTAGGACTATTTCTATATTTTTAGATCACAGGATTAATATAACCTGAAGTTATTTCTAAAGATTGTTTTATAGTGCAGGATTAATAGGATTAATATAATCTGGGGTTATTACTATGGTTTGTTTTATAGAAGGTAGCAGTCTGTGAAATGCTTGGCACTGAGAACGGTGGTAAAGATTACATTACCTACCGCCTCAAGTAAAACCAACCCTGTCCAAATAGTACTTTAGTTAGCAAACATCGCCTAGCGTTGACATTAGCATTAGCTTTTGCTATAGTTCTAGAACTTGATTAAACCTAAGGACAGCCCAACACAGACAGTGTCCAGCTTAATGCTTTATGTCTAGTGCCCCCTGAAACTAAAACTACATCCTTCTCTACAGGTAAGATCACTCTGCGTGACCTGAAACGCTGCAGGATGGCTCACATATTCTTTGACACGTTCTTCAACCTGGAGAAGTACCTGGACCATGAGCAGAGAGATCCGTTTGCAGTGCAAAAGGTCAGACACACTCGTCTTCTACCACACTTAGAGTTCCCAAGGTGTTTCTGTGAAGCTGACAAGTTGCTAAGTTAAACTAGACCAATATTTACTAGCAGCTGATTGCTACAACCTGGATAACTAGCTACCTAGCTAACTCTTTACATTAACACACTGCATTTAACTCATTCCTAGACATTTTTACTTGTTTTTAAGCAGTTTCATCTTATGAAAGTGTCTTATTTCATTGACAGATCATGTTCCTTGTTTTAATCATTGTTTTTTTTAAATGAGCAGACTTATTTTCAGTATTTCTTGAAATAAGTAAACTAATCTGCCAATGGAATAAGACATTTTCACTAGATAAAATCACTTAAAACAAGTAAAAATGTACAGAAACAGGTGGAATAATCTTATAATATTCTCACAACAGACTCATAATGAGGAATATTAGATTTATTGACTACATTTAAGCTGGTTTAACTTGCTAAGATATTATTTTTTGCAGTGCATCTGTCTTTACTTCCAGCTGCACAATGCTGAAATTGTTTATCGATGCTGTTATAACTGTTTAATAAGATGAAGAATAAACACTAAATTGAACTCACTTTTGTATGTTTGTCTTTGTTTTGTTTCCACTACACACATAGAGCGAAATCTCACAAAAGAGTCTGTAAGGTTTTGTTTTAGGGCATGTTGGTAACAGTACAGGTATAATTTTCTAAGTCATGCTCAGTTATTTACACTGAAAATGGAATTAAAGAGTTCAGGTGCTCCATTTGCACCATTGTTCAGTTGTCTATGCATAGAAACATGACAGTATTTACAGATACCAATGGGCTGCTGAGCAACAATGAATAAATCAACTTACAGAGACCAAGTTGACCCCACTATTTCATCTTTTATGCATTTTTATGTTATGTTTCTTTATCTGTGTGTAAATTCTCTGTTATTTTGTTTATTTGAACAGTTGCTGCCTGTATAACATCAGGCTTAGATACTACAGCTGAACATTAGCCAGTTAGTTGACACTTCCACATTTACCTTTGTGTGTGTTAATGTTCATTGTCCCTGATATAGGAAAGTAAAATATGAGATGCAAAGTGCCTTTACAGGTACTTCATGGACCATCACTAAACTGAAGAGTCACTCTGTGTTTATTTGTTGCAGGATTTGGATGGAGATGGTCCTGAACCCTCAGACTGGGATAAATACGCAGCAGAAGAGTACGAGATCCTGGTGGCTGAAGAAACAGCCAGCGAGCAGCTACAGGAGGGGTCAGTATTGGTCTACACTGTTCATCAACAATTTGTGGTCTCCTGGCTTTTAAAATGTTTTTAATACAGATGATGTTTTATTGTCAGTTTGCCATTATTGACCTTATTAAAGCCTAATCAGGTTTATTTAGAGGAAAAGAATATCACACATTTATGTCTATATTAGTGACAGTGCTAATTTGGAAATAAAGCCAAAGGCCACGCCCACTTCCTCCCCTTGTTGTGGTGTCACTCATCAGCACTTTTTTGGCGTTTGCGGACCAAAGGAGATTCAATATGAGCTTTTAGTTCCAACAGTTTGGAAAAGAAAACGGACACATTATTATTCATGAACCTGCTGTTCACACCAAGAAGATACTTTGATGAACGTAGTGTATGACAAACTAAACATTTACAGGGACGTTTATTACTGAATTGCTACCAACATTACATTAAAATCAGGCAGTGAAAATGTTTATTTATACTTGTATAAGCCGTGTTGATATATTACATTATTCATTAAGTACCATCATTGTAACTATATTCATCTGTGTAAGGAAAAATGCAGCAAGACAATTTATAATATAATCATTACCAATTAAATTTGTATTATTTATTATATAAGTGTTCTTAATAATTAATAATACAGCCCTGTTTCCAAAAAAGTTAGGATGCTGTGCAAAATGTAAATAAAAACAGAATGAAATGATGTGCAAATCATTTGAAATATATTTCATTTAAAATAGTACAAAGACAAAATGTCAAATGTAAAAAAACAAGAAATTTGATTGTTTTTTGAAAAATATATGCACATTTTGAATTTGATGCCATATGCGCTAATTGAACTGTGCGCTGATAACAAGCTGGGTGGTCCTTCTCCTCTTTAGCCCGGAGGACGCAGTGTCCATGATTTTCTAAAAAGAATTTCAAATTTTTATCTGTTGGGCAGCAGGTCCCTTTTCCATTTTGCCTCAGTCCGTCTTAAATGAGCTCAGGCCCAGAGAAGGTGGCAGCATTTCTGGATCCTGTTTATATTTGGTTTCTTCTTTGCGTTTTAGAGTTTTAACTTGCATTTGTGGATGCAGTGATGAACTGTTTTCACAGACAGTGGTTTTCAGAAGTGTTTCTGAGCCCATGCAGTGATTTCCACTACAGAATCATGTCTGTTTTTAATGCAGTGCTGTCTGAGAGCCCAAAGATCACGGCCAGCAAATACTGGTTTTTGGCCTTGTCCCTTACATACAGAGATTTCTCCAGATTCTCTGAGTCTTTTAATGATATTATGTACCGTAGATGATGAAAAGCAGAAGTTCTTTGCTGTTTTATGTTGAGAAACATTATTCTTGGATTGTCGCACTATTTGATGGTGCAGTCTTTCACAGAGTGGTGAACCCTCCTCATCTTTACTTCTGAAAGACTCCGCCTCTCTGAGATGCTCTTTTATACCCAATCATGTTACTAAACTGTTGTCAGTTTACCTAATTAGCTGTGGGATGTTCCACCAAGTGTTTTTTTAGCATTACACAATTTTCAAAAAACAATCAAATTTCTCTCTTTCAAAATTTGATATGTTTTCTTTGTACTATTTTCAATTAAATATTGGGTTTAACTGATTTTCACATCATTGTATTCTGTTTTTATTTACATTTTGCATAGCGTCCCAGCTTTTTTGGAAATGGGGGTTGTACATTTTTTTGCTTTTATAAAAATAGATTTAACTAAAAAAAGGCTGATTACAGTAGTATTAGTAAAAGTATTACCATAACAAAAAATATAATATATAATGTTGTTATGGATCATTATTTTTGTATGTTTTAATATTGTAGAGTATTCTTATATATTGTAGGTGTTCTGAAGTGCATGTTTTCTGTTGCAGGTCTTTTGATGATGATTATGAGTCTGAGGAGCTTTCGCTCCCTTCGGAGATCGGAAATAAAATGGACAAACTGGTGATTTCTGACCTTTCAGCGTGATCGTCCATCAGAAACACTCACCAACCTCAAAAAAAAGGAACTACACTTTTTTTCTACAGTTAAAAAAACGGACGTTTTGTGCGTTTGAGTGTGTAATTATAAAAAGCTTCTCGGGCTCCCACCAAGGCTTCATGTGCAATATGTCTTAACTGTAATCACTCGTTTCTCTCTCTCTCTCACTGACGGAGATTTGTCCTTCCCTCCCTGTAAAAAACAAACTGCCGGCTGGTTCCATCCACCCTTTTTAAAGAAGACTCTGAGACGAAATAGAGGCGGACTCTTTAGGACACTTTAGAATGTGTTTTAGTGTGAGTGAAATGATGTTGCTGCAGGTTTATTTTCATGTTATTGTTGTACCCAGTGCCGGTCCTTCCTATATGCAAAACAGTAGATTTGCATAGCCCCTCCCCACTGCACATAATACCATTGTGACTTTTAATGTTATTTATTATTTAGCTATGCTTGTTATAGGCCCTACATTCAAGATGACAGACATGCTTATATACCAAAATGGTGACTGTCAAAGTGCAATATCAGTATTACTATTATTATTATTATTATTATTATATTTTTCCCATCTTCCATGTGGAGCTAGCGCTAGCTTAAAGCTGAAAGCTATGCATTATTAGCATTCGAGTGCAAAGAAAAGGAAAAAATAAGCATCCTGATAGTGAGGTAAGAAAACAAGATGCAAAAAAAAGGTAATAAAATTGTTGTATATTCAGTGAAATAATGACTGGAGTAGAAATAAAATTAAAAGTCTAGTCTCAGGTCCAAACACTTTGGGGCCATGTGTATAAATGTGTGTAAAATCCCCACTAAAATGATGCATTTGTTTGTACAGACATTTTTGCCAGATATATGAAAAAGAAAGAAATTTCTTATTCATTCTCAAACACCTCTAACTGCACTCATAGTAAAGTTATGATTTGCATTAGCTGCGGAAAATGCATGGATTTTATCATGACATGCTCTTCACTGTTACTGGAGTCATTAGCAGACTTTAACAGACATTAACAGACTATTTAAAAAGGCACGTTTCTTATTCTGCAGTACCACTGCTTTCCACTAGTTGTCAGTAATTCCCATTCTCCCCCAAAATTCGAATACAGCACCTCCAGAGTGTCCAGTTTCTCATGCCAAGACTCACTTTTCATAAATATCGATATTAACGTGCTGAGTTCTTGTATAGAACTGAAGTTTTCCAGACTTAAACAGTTTGAAATGGATTCAAATGGAACTGATGAAAAAGTAGATTCACTTCCTCAGTAATATAGTAGAAGTAAAAGTATTACCATTTGAAAATACTCAGGAAAGTTCAAGTCCATCAAAATGTTACTGAACTAAATGGAGCTCATTACTGCACCTCTGATTATCACTCTAATTAAGGGAGGGGGGCAGTAAAGGTGAATTAATATTACTATAGTAGAGGGTGTGTGCATATGGGCCACGTGAACCTTGGGCCCAAGAAAGGCTCGGACCGGCACTGGTTTTGTTCCACATGCAACTATTATCGAGATGTTAACCCCCTTTATAGATCGAGGTATTAGTTTAGGCCACTAAGAGCTTTATGGAGAAAAAAAAGCGACATCAAATAAAGTGTAGTGAACATTATGTATTCAGTGTTGCACATTGACATTGAGGAGAGCACATCAGTGCTGAAACACCATCGGTGATGTATTGCAGCTCCTAGTGGTAACTAGAGGTATTGCATGTTGAAACTTGAGCGGATTGTACCCAAGTGCTCGGTAGTGACTTGCTAGGCTTATATTTATTTATTTTTTTTAATTGACGACATACATCAAAGTTTAAACTTCACTAAACATTTCCATATTCACATGTACCCTTATGTGGAAGACACAAACAGGACAATCTTAAATGTTTAGAAGATGCTGTTCCTTCCTCAGCCATATTTCTTCTAAACGTAGACTGTGCTCCAACGTAAAACAGAGAACTGTTCTAGGTAAAGCTAAATAGAGACTGAGAAAAGTTACTCTAGTGTGTTGAGAATGTTTAAGAAGACTGATGTTCACTTGTAATCCTGTATAAAGGTGTGAATAGTGAGTGGTGAAGGTGTTATTTATTCGCTTTGCTCTCAGTGTGGGAGAGGTTTCACCTGAGGTTCACGCCTCAGTCTGTCCTTTGATCCTTAAAGGAAAAGTTTAGTGAAAAATCCACTTTACACAATTTCCCCTCACCCTAAATTTCTATGAAAATGGGCAAAAGTATGTCCCATAGCTAAAAACTGTAGCGGCAGTCATCTTGAAGCCTGAATTTTGTCTATAGTTCGTCCATCTTAGATAGATGGACATACAGCGTCCCATAAAACACGTAATCAAGACTTTGAGAGTTCACTAAACAGCTCCACACGGTTTGTGATGATTTAGGAATGCAGTTAGCACCCTGCTAATTAGCATGCTAATAAGCTTCATTTGGATTTATGGGGAAAATTGTGTAGATTCGATTTTTCGCCAGACTTACCACTTGAACAGCTTCAAACAGGTCAAGGTTTGCTGGCTGCGGGATCTTCAAGACGTCCAAACAAACCATTAGGTTCATCACAGATCCACTGGTGTGTTTCACTGGAGCTGCTGTTCTTAAGCTAAATTGTGACTGTGGTAACATCTATGCACCAGGTGGGGGTGCTTTGCTGCCCCTTTCGCCTATAAACAAGGGGCTCGTCCCAAAGAACCCTCTACAAAAGACCCAACAGACCCAAACACGTCGCCACAGCTGCAAGCCTGCCCACATTCTCCACTGCTCTTTGTTTTGTCAGTTCCTTATTTGAGCGTCCAGTTAACACTGCGGTCGTTGTTGAAGCTCCAAAAGGTTCAGCAAAGTTTGCTTTTTTACATAATGGAGAAAATTCAGGCTACAATATGGCTGCTTCTGTACTATAGTCCCTGTCATACAGTGTCGATTTGGGAGAACTGTGTGATGAATAAGGCATGCAGCTTGCTAATGATGCTAATTAGCATGCTAATGAGATTTTAGCACTTGTTAGCTACACAGAATTGTAGCTCCAGTGCCAAAACTAAAGAATCAAACGTGAGACACCAAACGTGTCTAGGTTATCGACCACATTTGGTGAGGGAAAACTGGGTGATCTGTGGCTTTAAAGTGTTTGTGTTTGTTGGGCCTTCTCCCTCACACCGTCCAGCCTCGTCCACCGCTGAAGTTTTTTGACTGTACATCTTTATGGTTTATGTAATTAGTGTAATATATTTATATATGTGAAGTGTTTTTGTCCAGTAGCGCTGTGTTTTGTAGCCCAGCTGTTTCTGACCCTTTCTATAGCAACTGTAAAGTGTCTTTGTATTTTATTTTATTTTTTTTTTCCCAAGTGTTCGGCTCTGCCACTGAGTGGCGGGGGGGAGTTTTAAATTATAATCTATAATCTATAACTGCCAGTGTTATAGTGATGTGTGTTATAGAGCTGAGGTGATGAAGGAATTCTGTACGAATTCACTGTAAGACGACAATCAACTGGATGAGTTTTTATGACACCAGAGCAATAAACCTGCTGTAGTGTTTTTATCTAAACTATTGGACATTAAGCTAAACAAACACGCTTAAACTTGAGATTAACAGCCTCTAACCTGGTCACTTCTGTCATTAACACATTAAAGTCTATGCAAATCCAATCCTCTGTACAGAGATTGGCAGCTGCAGGAGCTGTTAAACATCAGACAACCTGTTAGTGTGCAACTGTGAGTTTTATATCATATATATATGTATTTCCATATGTATTTTCTCTGATATGATGTATGTCTTGCTTGCAGAAGATAAAAGAACTTGAGGAGACAGCCGTCTCTCCCGCTCTGATGAGATGCCTCATGTGTTCGCATGACTTTTCTTTATTTTTCTTTTGAGAATCTCTGAAAATAAATAAAAACGTTAAAAGCTGTTCATTTATACCCAACTTTTCCTGCAGTGCACCGCTGTGTTTGTGTCTCTTCATGCATTCATAATAATGACTAGAAGGGGAACGTTTGTGGACAAACTTGCTAGACAGTCCCAGTTAATAATGCCTTAAACTTTCGTTTATTTCTTTTTTGGTCAAAAAGGCTATTAAGTTATTAAAAAAAGCAGAAAACATATTTAATATTTAAAAATTACACAGACGTCTCAACAACTGAATATAATTTACTGTGTCCACTCTCTCCCTTTATTCCAGCTTCCATTCTGTTCAGGAGACTCACTTTCAGCTCCTCAAAGAATCTGCAGACACACCTTCAAAGTTCAGTCTTAGAAGCTGGTTGATGATTTTCTGAAGTAATCAAACACATTCAGTGGTGTTGAGGTCTGGACTCTGGGGTGGTCAGTCCATCGTTCAGCTTCTTTGTTTGATGTGTCCGTCTCCTTTTCTCAGTGAGGTTCTTCTTGATCAGCTACACATCCTTTCAGACCCACAGCGCTGAGTCGTCTTCTCACAGTGGAAGGATGGACAGAAACACCTGTGGATGTTTTCAGATCTGATCAGCTTGATTTTCTCCTCTCTCTCAGAGATGAAAGCTTTAAGTGCTGTTTATCTGATGGGGGCAGTTTTGGGGTCCACTAGGTTTTCCTCTCTGAACTGCGTTTTAGGAGCTTCATGAAATGGGTTTCCATGGCTGAGCAGCTGCACACAAGCCTGAGAACAAAATGCACAATGCCAAGTGTCGGCTGGAGTGGTGTAAAGTGCCGCCACTGGACTCTGGAGCAGTGGAAACGTATTCTGTGGAGTGACCAATCAGCTTCTCTGTCTGTCAGTCTGATGGACGAGTCTGGGTTTGGTGAATGCCAGGAGAACGTTACCTGCTTGACTGCTTCGAAAATCCTCAGGCTGAATCTCAGACAGCTCACTGCTCCCAATATAGTCACTATGCGAGTTATGAACTTTAGTCTTTTCCACCCAAACATTAGTCTTTGTCCAGTGTTTATTGTCTCTCATGGCTGAATCCAGAGTGGTTCTCTGTGAGACTCTGAGCTCTGTTTAGATCAGTAGCCGATAGGTCAAGGCCTGTGTGCTGCTCTTTGTAGGGAGAAGGAGCCGCTTGAGATTCTGCTGTGCCACCTGACATGAATACTGCGCACTGATTGGCTGAACGGATTTATCGGGTTCTGCTGGAGACCAGCACTGCCGTTTGACCGTTTCTGTTGTAAAATGTGATCTTGTGACGCCTCAACGATGAACAATAACGCTTTAGTGACTAAAGGTGTTTAGGGCTCAGAATGAGCTGAGTGTTTAAAACTCACCACAGTCAGCTCGTTTTTTTAGAGGAAGGCGTTTGGCTGTAGTGCCCCACCACAGCAGAGCTGCATTATTAATCATTTTTACTTACACTGCATTTCTACCAACGTACTTATAAACACCATCAATGCAATACTAATACATTACCAGGATTCTATCATTATCAAAGGATTCTATCATTATCAAAACAGTTTTTGAACATTTCTGGATGAATGGACCAACAGAAATAGTCCAAAATTCCGTGGTAAAATCATTGTTGCAGTGCTTTTCTTCTCCTATGAAGGGACCATTGTAGAAATATGATGTTTTTTTGGCAGTAATAGCAATAATTAATATAAACATTCTGCTATCAGAGAGTTCTCTATGTCTTTCTCCTGACTGATTTGGATGAAGTGGTGATTATTGAAGTGCACATCTAGAACAGAACATCTAAATCTCCATCCAGGATCCAGACCCTCTCCACAGTGAGTGCTTCATGTTGTTTATGTTGGGGATATGCATTTCTGAATCTGGCTGTAGGTCTGAGATGGATCCTCATCTGCTTCTGCACCCAGAGGCCTGTGGACTTTAAGAAAAAGCAAACACAGGGATCATGAAAGGAGATTTGATCAGGGGCCAAATTTTCACTGAGAAAATACTCTTTGGCCCACACCTCACTCAGAGTCTCATCCAGTCGCCCACACATTCACGTCACACATACAAGGCAGCTTTGAGATTATGTACCTGTAAGGGTCCAGCCTGTGCCGCTGGCTGCCAGCAGAGGGTGATGGTGGTGAGGCGCCACAAGTTCATGGAACTCCAATTCCCAGAAGCCCTCGGGCTGATTAGGCCCAACCTGGCACACCTGTGGACTCCTCTACTTAAGGCTGTGGCAAACAGCAGCCCTTTGTCACAGCTTTGTAGAGGGGTGACTGGTATGGTATGGTATGTAGCCCAGGTGGTTATTTAGATGAAAAGAGAAGAGGGCTGGGAAAAAAGAGAAATTGCCCCGAAACAACAGAAAGAAGAAAATGAGGGCTAAAAAGGAATAAATTGTCCCAAAGCAACTTAAAAGACAAAAAGAGGGCTTAAACAAACGACTCCAAGCCAAACAAAGTGTTTGTTCCACCAAGAACAAACAGGTGAAACGTAAAGCTGATCTTCTTCTCATGAACACAGAGGAAGTCTCTTTTGTTTTCTGATTATCTTTTAATTTACTTTTCTATCTCAGCCTTTGTTTGAGCATGATGTTTTCAGCGTCCCCTTTGTCTGCCCTTTCCCGCCATTTTTTTTTTCTTATTCATTGAGGTGTTTTTCCCATTTTCACCTGTGCTTCCCAGTGGCGCAGTGGTAACTCCTCGGACCGCCTATCAGTACATCAGCTGGCTCTGAGTCACCTCAACCCTAACATGCAGAATCACTCCCTTCACACTCATTCACCTGATTAATTCATTTAAGACCCTTTCTCACGGGTTTTCCTCTCTGCACTTGGGTCCGCCTCCCTGCCGTCCCATAACAGTGCCCCCTTAAAAAGATGGTTCTTCTAAAGCAAATGTTTGTATATAGAACCTTGAACAGATTGATGAACATGCTGTACAGGTTCTAGATAGCACCATAAAGGCTCTGATATTGTGACAATGTCAAGCTTGTAACAATAGAAGAATGTTTTTTGGTGTTATATAGAACCCTTTTCAAAAAGAGTTTTTTGAGTGTTGATGGTCCTACATAGAACCTTTTGTTTTTACTAAAGAACCCTTGAAGAACCATCTTTTTAAGACTGTTGAGGGAAAGTGCAGAATTGTGCCATCTGCTGGTTGCATTCAAATCATTTTAAATCTCCATTCATTTAAAATAAGGGTTCCAGAAATGGTTCTTTGAGAGACACCATGAGGGGCCGGTATGGGAGCGAGCTCATTAGTTGTATAAAGTGAGCTCCTGCTTTGTTGACATGATAACCTTCACCCACACCGCCCCCATGTGGATACAATTGGTGAACCCTGCCATAAAAGAACCATTCTATTTCTCTAAAGAACCACCCACTGAAAGGTTCTTAAGGAAAGCAAAAATGGTTTATCTACAGCATCATGCAAATAATCCTTTCTAAAACCTTACTAGGGAAATTTGGTGATGCTTTCTTTTACAGTCTCCTACGTTCTAGGTATTAACCAGATAAGTAAGAAGTACAAACACCAAAATATTAGGTAAATATTTTGGGTAACATAAGTTCACAAAAACACACTGTAATGTCCAACAGGTTCTAGGTATTAGCTGTGTAAGTATGTAGTACAAACTCCACAGTACTGTGCAATTATCATAGTTATATGACATAAAACGTATGAATAAATTAGTTTTACATAGCTGTTACCTGTTCACTAGTGATAAACTAAACTGAGTCCGGCCTGTAGAAGACAGCAGTGATTCCTACTGTGATTTTACTGAGTTCTAAACATTTATTTCAGAACCCTGTTTCTTTTACTTTCCTGCTTAAAGGAGGAACATTACAGTGATATTTAGTATGTTTGTGCTTCTTACTCCAAATAATTGTGAGAGAGTTTACTGACCTTTATCAGCATTGCTGGACCCTGTTAGTCATTTTAGTGTGATCTAGTTAAACTGTCTCAGTATTCACTGTCATTTTACCCAAAAATTAACAGTCAAAAGCAGCCATTTTTTTGACCGTACAAGCACATAGACAATACAGCAGCGGAATGTTTTCCTGAGCCATAAAACTTTGAAGAATAAAATACAAAAGCAAAAATTCTGTGGGTTAGTTTGTGGTGTGTGTGATTAGTGACATCATCTATACAACAATCTACACAACATTCACTTTCTTTCTTTGCAATTCATTTTGAGAAAGCACGAAATTTGTGCTTCTGTCTAAATGTCAATATTCTCCACAAGGGGGAGCCAACAAAACTTTATCTAGAGCTATTAGTAGCTTACTGTTGAATCTCTATCATAATAGCATTGAAAGAAAGGAAACTGGCATGGACCCACACCAGCAAGACCTTGCAGCTCTAAATTACAGTATATGATGTAACAATGCTGTTTTGTGTTTATTTGGTTTGTAAAGGACATAATCTAAGAACGATGGAAATTCTGAGATTTCTATGAATGTTTTTTTTTCTTTTTTTTTTTTTAAAGCTACTTTGTTAAACAATAAAATGCAAAATAATTCTACTGTTGCTAACGGTGATGTGCACATGCGGTATCTTCTCTGGCAGCAGGTTTAAACGAGCAGCACTGAACTGAGCTCATCATGTGGTTAAGTTGAAACTACCTTGTCTAACTCTGTAGGCAGTTATAATAAACTATAATGCTGTAGGAAGTATTTTCTGTTTTGTAATCTTTGATGCTTATTTTACTTAATGATGCCCTCTTTACTTAGTAATGCCCTCTGCTGGAGGGGCTTATTTTAGCACTTCCTTTACTTTCTCAACTTCCTGTGTTAGAAAAAGCAGGGAAAGAAGAGCACAGCATTGTTTGTTGGTTGTTACATCTACAGGGGAGCACATTGAGCTCTGAAGGGGCATTTTTCACATTAGGGATTATCTGCCAGCATGAAAACATGTCTTTTTGGGGGAATATGGATCAATTCCACTTGTGGATCACATGTATGATTTCACCTGTTCTGAGCTCACCTGGGAACTGGTAAGATCATTTTTTAGTGTTTTTGCTATGCAGAGTTTTCTTTCCATTAGACATACACTATATGCCCAAAAGTATGTGGACAGCCCTCCTAATTATTGAGGTCAGTTTCAATTCAGTTATTGCTTTTCAGGGTTTGGGCCCCTTAGTTCCAGTGAAGGGTGATGTTGATGCTACAGCACAAAGACATTTTACACAGTTATCTGCTTCCAGCTTTGTGTCAGCAGCCAATGGGAGTCTGTGGGATTTTGATTTATTGGGCTCAAATTCCCACAGACACACTCAAGTCTTGTGGAAAGCTTCCCAGAAGAGTGGAGGCTGTTGTAGCTGCAAAGGGGGACCAACTCCATATTAATGCCCATGAATTTGGAATGGGACAGCCAACAAGCTCCTATAGGTGTGATGGTCAGGTGTCCACATACTTTTGACCATATAGTGTATAAGCTATTTGGATTTTTCTTCATATTTCTATATTAGTTCATTTTGTATTCTTGTTGAGTTGAAAGTTGGAATTTGGGACTTTTTTGTTTGGAGTTGAAGATCTACGCTGAGAGATCTATGGACACTTGCTCATGCTGGAATGGTTGGTCTGTAGCTGATATTATTTTATCTAAATTCTATTCGAAAATATTTTTGTCTTGTAAATATTCTACACTTGGGCTGATGTTGTGCTGATTCCGTTTCACTACCTGAGGCCACAGCATTCTCTGAAGAAGTTGTAGCATGGGAAAAGTGTGTTTTGTTTGTTACTAATGGTGTGAAAACATAGCAAACAAAAATGTTTTGTTTAACAATTTAGTCTTGGTTGAACAGCTAACGAACTCTTAAGTTAGAATGTCAGATGTCAGTGCTTAAGCTACAGTTACCAGTGAATGTACACCACAGTTGGCTTGACGCTAACGTAACACTGTCAAAATCCCATTGGAGTGCTAGCAGAAATGTAGCTGTGGTCAAAAAAGAGTCTTAAGAAGAAAACTGTATTGCATTTCAGTGAAGAAGGGAAGGGCTGAAATGCCTTATGTCTAAAAGAACATGGTACCTGTTGCTAATGTGTCCTCATACCCTTTTTAAATGCATGCTACATCAGGCCTGTTCTTCTGTTTAAAAAACTTTATTAAATATCCAAATTATGTGATTTTATTTTTATTGGAAAACAATGTTTTGGATATTTTTAGTTCTAACCAAATTTACGTTTTGGACTATGTTGAGGTTCATATGGACAAAAACTGGTCTTGAGAATTGATGATGCCAGCTTCAAATTACTTAAAGTAAAGCATTAAAAGGAAGCAATGGAAGTTGTCATTATTTTAGATGTGACAAATATTTTCGGTTGAAGTCTGAAAAATCTGAAGTCTGGTAGTTCATGACAAAAAGCTGCTTTTAGACTATTAACTTTTATTTGTTTTTAAAGTGAATAAAAGTAAGTAGATTTAATTAAGAGGAAAATAAAAGGCAATTTATAATTTCCCCTCTGCACACAGTGGTTGGTCAGAGTAGATGTAATGAAGGGGTTTCCTCACTGGGGGGCAGCACTCTCTCTGCTGAAGTTCACAGCTGCATACTGAACATCCTGGTCCTCTATGACGTAAAGCGGAAGTGTGGAAGTGGAGGGCGGAGCTTCTTCCTGCTTGTGAAAGCGCTTGAACTGAACGCTGGAGTAGTGAACGCCATCCTGATTATCTGATCCTTTTCTCTGTGTGGGGTCAGAGGTCATGGCCAGTTCTGATATATTACTATACACATGAGCAGAGTCACACTGGGAGAGAGAGAGAGAGAGAGAGAGAGAGAGAGAGAGAATTACACAGTAACTGTAGATCTCAGTAACTGAGATTGTTGTAAGAACGTTATGATTATTCATCATATTTCTAGCTATTTTTCCATAGGTGGTGATAAATAATTGTTTTACTTCTGTCCCAGTGTTTACAAGTTTTAAAATCAGTGATGATGAAGTGTAGTTTTCAATACATCCAGGCTTCTAGGGGGAGGTACTGCATCTAATGCTTTTATACTAGCTTATAAAATGGTGCTGAAGTAGATAAGAAGCATGATGGCTCAAACAGTTTGTTGCTGTTGTGAATCCAAGTTGCGCAACTTTGTTTGAGGAACTCTCTTTTCGTACAGTAAGTACCCTTATTGTGTTCTTAAATGTGCTGAGAATTTTGAACTGTTTCAAAACATCTGGTTTGTTTGCAGAAAGACTAAGATTCTACACGTCTAAAAGAGTATCTATCTATCTATCTATCTATGTATGTATCTATTTATTTATTTATTTATTTATTTATTTATGGACTGTTTGAAATTTTCAGTAAGACTCAAAGTCTGCAGGGACTTTTATCTTCTCCTTTGTCCTTCTTGTAGGTTGTCCTTCTGTGTTGCTAATTGGTTGCTTGTATTGTCTCTGTTAAACTTGTGAAACATAAATCACACTGTTGGATCTGTCTAGGGTTAGGGTTAGTTATATTGGGTTAGTTATATTGGGTTAGTTATATTGGGTTAGTTATTTTGGGTTAGTTATATTGGGTTAGTTATATTGGGTTAGTTATTTTGGGTTAGTTATTTTGGGTTAGTTATACTGGGTTAGTTATACTGGGTTAGTTATATTGGGTTAGTTATATTGGGTTAGTTATTTTGGGTTAGTTATTTTGGGTTAGTTATTTTGGGTTAGTTATACTGGGTTAGTTATACTGGGTTAGTTATATTGGGTTAGTTATATTGGGTTAGTTATTTTGGGTTAGTTATATTGGTGCAAAATGGTATGTCAACATTTATCTCTATTGCTCATTTTTGTGCTTAGCGTACAGGACCAGACCGTCTCAGTCTCTGTGTTGTATGTAGCCGAAGTGGGATTTGGTGCCCTATGTGGGAGCAGTTTGGGATTTTTTTCTGTTGTTTTAAAGCATCTTCAAACCAGCGTTCAGCATGGCAGCCGCTCAGTTTGAAACATTGGATGAGCCTAGTCGTCCACTTGACTTCACATCTTGTCCACTTGTTACAAGGCTGAATCCCAGTAACACCATTTAGGACTCTCAGTAGGTTGTATACACAGTCTGAGGAAGAGGAGGATGGAGGAGAAGAATAAGATGTTTCTCTACTTCCATCTGAGCTCCTCTTGCATGACCAGGGAAGGCAACCCCCCAGCAGCTGGGGTTAAGCATGAGATGAGACTGGCAGCACTGGAAGAGGAGATTTGCGTCATGTATGTACCTGGACAGAAGACTGGGAGACTTGGAGCAGAGGTACCAGGGTCCGAGATGAAAGATTCAAGCTTTGGAGGAGAGACTGTGATGCATTAAAGGGAGATTAAGCACATTTTCTCAGCTATACTACACCATTACACCATTTCACTCTAAAACCACAATATGCGTGGATTTTCCCATGTATGAAGGCCTTTGTGGAAAGGTTTGTAGAGGTTTTTAGCTGTCTGCTTCTGAGTGAGCTTGTGTTGTTTGCTGTTTTATCTTAACCTCTGGAGGGAACTGCAAAGGACTAGCAGTCTGCTGAAAGGGGCACAGTTTAAAGAAGTATTCCTGAGATCTTTCTGACAGATGGTTTTTAAAGGAGAGGGAGAAAGAAGCTTCATGAAAGGTGACAAGGGGCCAGGAAAAACAACAAGAAAGCCCTGGGGTCTTGGCATGTCAGTATTGTGCTGTTTGCCTCATGTGGAAACAAGATGTGCCTGAAAGAGACGTTGTCCAAGCCATACTGAGAAATTCCAGCCCTTGGTTGGGAAGAGAAATGTCAGATGTCAGAGATGAACTCATTCAATCTACCTGCAGGCAAGCGTTGAGGCTAAGAAGAACACCCTTATATATCCTATGCCTGCTACAGTGGTGAAGCGTACCACCAGGGTTAAACCAGGGCAGCCAGATGCCTTACCTATTGAAATCATGTCCTGGGTACTGCATGAATTAGTAGACACAGGAAACACATAGATATTCTCTTTCTGAAGGGTTGAAGGCACCAGGGAACTCAAAGTCTTGTCAAGGACAAATATGTGCTTTGGCTAGTGGGGCAGTGCAAAGTGCTTTGAGTGTGGTCAAATGGGAGTGTGTGCTGGCTCTGCGGTTGTATGTCCTTGACAACTTAGGCCTATCATTTCCTTTAGCTCTAGGTGTCGACTTGCTCCACAGAGAAGGAGTGACCAATAATTTCCCACAATCTTCTTACCACTTACCAACTGAGGAATGTGCTCTCTTTGTCGACCTATTGAGTGCAACACTGACAGCACTACAAGACACTCTGCAATTGTGTCTAGTCAAGCATTTGCTGTTTCTCAACAAACTCTGCAACACCTTGACCTGTTCAGAGAAAAAGCTGATGTGGACATTTCAGACCAGAATGGACCCTTCCAATTATCACTCCAGTGGCCCCAGGTGTGAACTGATATTGTGGGTAGTGTCCGCCTTACACCAAATGACTTTTCAAGCAATTTCACTGTCGCAGACAAACTTCCAATGTCGGAATAAAGAGAGAGCAAGGGAGAAAATGCATGTGTGAGTGCATAATCTCTGTAAAAAAAGAAAAATCCGCTCCACTTTAATACAATAATCATATTAACTTAAAATGTAAACTGGCTGTTTTTAATATTTCAGGTTCACTGAGCGTAAAAGTGATGAGGAAATGTGCAGAGGACTTTAAGAATGCCATTATTGAAGAATCAATGTTTTCTTTCCTTTTTTTGGTTTCTGTTAGTGGTTTCTTATTTTTTTTGTTTGTTTTTTATGGTCTAGTTCATAACACCCAATCAACAATGCCGAATCACATTTGTTGATCTGTTTGTCAAATGTAAAGGTAGCTGCACATTTTTACAGGTTAATTAAAATTCTGGGTGATGATCTGCAAGAATATACAGCTCTACAGTGAACTGAGAGGGTGTCAGACTTTAGTCTTTTCAAAGTCTTCTAGTGTATGGTTAGCATAACACTGCAGTACTAAACATTAAATTAACACAACTTGGGTATGGGATATTGCTGGAGAAATATAAATGTATTTCCCAAGAAATAGATGGCATGCTGGTGAGAAAAAAATCACAAGACCTTCTGTTCCTCCTTGGGTCATAGGCATCCAAGAAAGGTGTCAATTTGACACAATTTGACATTTGTTGAATCCCGTTTGTTAAATGCCAAGATGCCCTTAGATGCCTTTCCCCCACTCAGATTTTCAGTACCCTAGACCCGAAAGTTGGTGGTTGGCAAATGGGTTTGGATGAAGGCATCATATTAAAGACTGCTTTTCTTTACATGTTGAGGACTGTATGCATTTACACAGTTTCCTTTTGTAATAATGAATGCTCCAGCTACTTTTCAGCACCTGGAGAAAAACGTGTTACAGGACCTAAAAGGACAGTGCATCTTTGTCTGCTCAGATGGCGTTGTGATATACCTCCCAGAATTTCATCTTAGCCATCTCAGTGCAGTATTCTCTAGGTTACAGCAAGCTGGACGTACCTTCAATCTCAAAAGGTAAAACTTTGTTCAGTGGTCACTGAAATTTTTATGATATGATGTGCCTGGTATCCAGATTGATTTGGACAAAATTCAGGCCATCCAAGACAATCCTGAGCCAAAGTCTATCAAAGAGGTTCAGTAGTTACTCAGCATGATGGTATTATCATTCCACAGATTTCCCAGTGAGCAGCATCTCTTCTTGGAGACAATCATTTGGGGCTGGGTGTCATTATGCATTTATAGATCACAAGACAACCTTTCAGTTTTCACCAATCTTGTTAACCTCTGACTTTTTAAACTCTTTGTTGTATAGACAATTAAAATGGTAATGCTTCTCAATTGCTTAGCCCTATAGAATGAGCATATTCAGTATCCAAGATAGTGCTTGTCAGTGGTTTGGACAACTTAGAAGGGGACGCAGTACCTGGTTCTCCATGGTCATTGATCACAATGTTCTCACCTGGGTTTTCCATGCATCAAGACAGTCATGCCTGATCATGTGGGTTATAAAGTTAAGCCTTAAAATCAAGTTAATGTACTGCAAAGGCCAAGTATGTAGTCCTAGTTGCACTGTTTCACCCAGTAGGTCTTCTTGTGATGTATTTATCTTCTCCACCTACAGTGCAACTCCCAGTATCATCGGAAGATATCAGCACTTGTAAACAAGCAAAGATAAGTCAGCCTGACAACTTTTGTGCTCCAGATTGGCTTTCTCTTTTAAAGACTTCAAGACCGGTAGGACCAACTAGTTATCCCTTCAAGTCTACAACCTGCCATTCTTAATATGCTCAAGGCAACCATTTCAGTAAAAATCTAATCAAAAGGAAAATCCTGACCAGAATACCCAACATGACATATTGACTACCACCAGAAAATAGGTCTGAGAGTACTGCAAACAATGCCAGGATTGCATGAAACACAAGCCAAGAATATCCAAACAACCCGGTTACATGTGCCATCTGGATTAAAAGTCAAAACAGTGCATTTGTGTTCAGAATAAGCACTGTATGTGGAATAAGTGGTTACCAGAATTCATGTTTGCCGTTAGTTCAGCAGGATTCACCCTGGCTGAACTTGCTCTTAGTAGAAAGCTCAAATGACCTCTGGGCAGTCTTTTCAAGCATGCTCCTGTCCTCGTCTCTTGTACAATTTAGTGCCCCAAGCAATGTGCAACAAAGTCAGCTCAAGTAGGCCTCATATTACAGCACCTGCCTTTGGAAGGGTACAAGGCAGGAGCACTAGTGTGAGCTTATGATCATCCTATGGCTCAGGCTGATGCTGAGGCTTCTTCCAGCCTATCTGCCAAATGGAAAGGTCCGGCCAAATTCATGCAACAACTAAGCACAGCAAATTACAGGATACACTCACCAGATGTAATGCATAATCCATGTACAGAACACCTGAAGTTATTAAGGCCCAGTAATGCCTTCTGATGGGATAGGGGTTATGTAATGAGTTTACCTCTATTCCAGAATTTTCAAGGTTCAGAATTAATAATGAGGCAGTGTGGTTTTAGTACATTCAGGCCTTTATGAGGAGTAACTGTATCTAACGCTTTTGTAATACGCTGTTAAATGGTGGTGAAATATTTCACACCATTCACACTGTTTTGACATCTACAACAGCTTGCAAATCCAAATTGCTCAACTTGTCCACAGTCCTTTAAGGAACTGTGCTTCCCCTTTCTTACCTTAATTGTGTGGTTAAAGTGTGCCTTTGTACTTTGTGCAAAGTATGTGCTATAGAGTTTGTTTAATCAAATTCTAGTGCTAATACTGGCAGTGTATGTTTTCTTTCTGTTAGATATACTCAAAACTGTTTTTGCTGAAAGACTTTTTTTTCCTTTTTTTTGGACTTTAAGTGTAAAGAATGTAGTGACTTTTCATTTCCCACTTCACTTTAAAGCCACATCCTTCAAGATTCTACACTTCTAAAAGAGATTTTTTTTTTGTCAGTTTGTGTGCATTTAAACTTTTGAGATTTTTTGGTACTTTTGGTTTTATATCTACCTTGCAGATTTTTCTCTGTGCTTAGAATACAGAAGAAGATATTCTAGTTTCATGTGTTCAGAATAAACACTGGATGTCAGATAAGTGGTGACCAGAATTAATGTTTGCCATTAGTTCAGCAGGCCACAAGAGTACAGGATTCACTCTGGCTGAACTTGCTCTTAGCAGAATGCTCAAAGCACCTCTGGGCAGTCTTTTCAAGCATGCTTCTAATCCTGAACAATCCATTGTACAATTAAGTGCCCCAAGCAAATGTGGAGGATGGTGAAGGCAAATGTACAACAAAGTCAGCTCAAGAAGGCCTGGTATTACAGGAGGGAAAGAGGTGCTAGGTGTTATAAATATGTTTGTTTTAATAAATAATGCTTGAAGGAATTCAAATATTCTGCCAGTGCAGTTAGATAATTTTACTTGTTTAGATAATCTAGATAGAAATTGATTGAATGATGTAAAGATGTTCTTACAACAATCTCAAGAGAAATACTATACATTTTACATACATATACAACATTTTAAAAGGCTTTCATTACTGTAGTTCATACAGTTCCTCCTCTATAACATGCTCACCTGTCCACTCTCCTCAGTGCTTCTGTGCTCTTTACCTGGACTGGATTTCCTCCTTCTGAAAAAAAAAAACACTTAGCATTTGTTTAATAAATGTTAAATGTGATAATGTTTACAGGTCACAAACCTCCTCCAAATCCATCCTATGATGAGAAATAAAACCAGAAAGACTGCTGCACCAATTGTGATGAACTTCAACACTGTGAGATCCTCTGGATCTTCAGTATGTTTGGGAGCTTCAGTACCTTGTGAAATAAAGCATAAACTACATGAACAATTACAGCCAGAAAAAATATATATGTTTTATTGATATATGTTATATATATTGTACTACACTTTTTTCCCATTGTGTTTGTGTTGCTTTTGGTTAAAGAAAAATGCATTATAAATCAAAATTAGGCATGAAGTGATGACACATTTGCAAGCATGCTATTTTTAGCGCAACAAAAAGTCTACACTTGATCTACCCTAAGAGTGTGACCTTTCACATATAAATATTTGAAATTGTCATGACAAATGTCCAAAATTTGATGAAAACTAAGCTGAATACTACTTTTTTTCATAAAGAAACATTTTCCAATTTCTATAAACTACAATTTATAATTAAGAAACATTCTATAAAGCATGCTCATCCTCAACAGTTGCTATAAAATAATGCATGGATTGACTGATTTTATACTTTGGATGGCTAAAATGCTCATGTAAATCAAGAACATAGAATTAAATCTGAAATAGCCTGCATTTCTCATTACTATTATGATGGTGTAGGTAAAGTCTTATTTCTGAGAACATGTTAGGCCTTTATAGAACTGTTACCTCCTAAAGCACAAGAATACTGGAGAACATCCTCAGTGTTTGCTGACTCCAGGTAGAGCTTGTTGTGTCTGGTGAGTTTATTAGTTACAGGCTGTCCGTTCTTGTACCAGATGTAAGTGGGGTTGTTGGGTCAGAGTGCAGGTGGAGATACAGGTCAGTGTTACTGTCTGTCCTTCTGATGGAGTGGAGGGACTCACTTTCACCTGAAGATCTGAACATGCAAAGAAATAGAAAGTATAGCCATTTTAATATTATGTCATATTCAACATTGTGAATAGGAAGAACCTCAGTTACAGTTGGGTGTGGACACGTACCTGTAACACTCAGAATGACTCCAGGATAACCAGAGAAACTCCCTCCTGCAGTATCTGTGATTAATCTAAAGCGATATTCTCCAGAGTCACTCTTAGTCAGATTGTTCATTCTCAGAGTGCAGCTTCTCTCTTTATCTCCAAGAAACTCCACTCGACCAGCAAACTGCTTTTTCACACTCAGATCTGTTAACCCAAAGTTATACCAGAATGTTTCAGTAACTGTCTGATCTCTGGGATATGAGTAAGTGCAGGGAAAATCCACTGATGAACCCTCCAAAGCACAGACTCTTCTGTCTGAGTAGGTTACACTCCAGCAGTTCTTATCAAAAACACCTGTAAAAGTAAAAGATTATCACTTTTTTGGTTTTATTGCCACATAAATAATTAGTTATTAACAGTGTTCTTACTCACACACGGTATTAGAATAGATTTCAGTATGGCTGCTAACAGAGCAGGAGTAGCTGCCAGGACTAGCCCTCCTTTGTAAATCCAAAATTGTATTATGTGAGTTTGTCCAGGACACATATTTCCCATTGTTGTACCATCTGTAATGAGCAGGAACAGAGCTCAGTCTGCAGGAAGTGCTACAGTTCAGTGTCCGTGCTGTCTGTTTTTCAGTGTCAGCAGTTTTCATCTGCAGATCTGAGTGGAAAAAAATAAATAAATATTCCAGCAAATATCTTGTACACAAATTTCTTCATTATTAAATAAAACTGATGAAAGTGATGGAACAGATCACAGTAGTTGAGCTGTATTACCTGAAACTGTTAGAGTAACTGCTGTTGAGCTGGAATAATTCTGTCCTGTTTCTTTAATGATCATGAGGTGATATTCTCCTGAGTCTCTCTCTCTCAGGTCTGTTATTGTAAGAGTATCATAGCTGTAACTGTATGTTGTAGTCTTATCATAACTCACTCGTCCTGCGTAGTCTGAGTCTAAAGCTAAATCCTCTGGATCTTCCTCGTTCCTCCATTTAGCTTTTTGTTTGGGGCTGAACCAGAAGCTGTGCTGAGGTTTGATGTTGGAGTTTGAGTAAAAGCAATCCAGGTTCACTGTTGATTCCCGTAGAGCACAGATAGTCTGAGGACTGCAGGTCACTCTCAGAGTCTCACCCAAAGAACCTGAAACTGAAACAGTATGAAACCCTGAGTCTGTGGGAATCCCAGAAATCAACAAAGCTCACAGCTTTCAGAAGTGTAACTCTGATTTTAATCAGGTTATTTCTACAGTTGGCAGTAAAACTCCATAACTGCTGCCTTTCGTGTTGATTAAACTCTTCTGTCTCTGTCTAAAGAGACTGTTGATTGGGACACTGGCTATCAATAGTTTACATTTATATTGTGTGGCAAGTCATTCTCAACAATTATATCCATGTTAGTTCCCTGTTTTTAATATCGTGTGTGTGTGTTGTTGTGTGTTTTTTTTTTGTTTGTTTTTTTTTAATTATTATTTATTTATTTATTTATTTTTTTACTTGGTGCTTGGCATCTTCTAAGCCGCTTCTCCTTCTGGGTCGTGGGGGGTGCCGGAGCCTATCCCATCTGTCAGGTCCAACATTAGCATATTCATAGTTACAGACAGTTCTTTACATATTGCCAAAGTTTCCCATCACTTCCAATTTGCTTTTTTTTCTATTGTTGCTGATCAACAGTCTAGTTTGGTGCATATATAGGTTCAAAAAATGTGTAACCCTCAAATAATTCTCATCGTTTTTTTGTCAGATCTGGCAAACATTGTTTTTTCCAGCCCCAGTTGTAGGAAAGAAACTTACCAACACCATCACCAACCCACTTGGAACTTTCCCAGTCCCATCCCCCCAGCAGAGCAGTCATCAGAGAGAGACTAATAAGAAATGGACAGTTCTGTGTGGGAAGTGTTTTTTTTTTTGTTTTAATACTTTTATTAGTAGAGACTAAGATGTAGTTACATGCTGTATCCATGTGTTACTTGTCCACCTCTGACCTTGGCTTATAAACCCAAACTCTTCAATAGTTCATACCCATCCACCCACAGTCTCTCAAATCAGGTCTTAATCTTCACTCAAAATACATCCTGGTTATGAAATTTACCCACTGGGTTAAAGTCAGCTGCTCAGTAAAATCAGAATCCTACCTAGAATGTTCAGCAGGATGGTCAGTGATAGGATTCCACGTGTGAAGCTCATGGTTCCACCTGACCTGATATTAGCAGAAACAGAAAATTAACTAGCTTTGAATGAGCTCTTTCTGCAGGTTTACTGAATAATTATCATTTTAATTTACACAATATAAACATAAATTGCATGTAATAAAGCAGGCAAATGGAAATATTTGGGCACAGTTTGTTGTAATCCTTTATCACCTTAATGGAACATTATTAGTGAAGTTTTTTTTCTCATCCAAAATCTTTCATTTCTCAGTGTTGTTTCTTCAGACAGTTTACTATTGTGTTGTAATTATCACAGTAATAGTTATAAAGATAGCTCACAGTAAATGTGCTAACTTACTGAGCTCAGATCAGGTTTATAAAGTGAACTGACCACACACACACACACACACACACACACACACACACTAACTGCAGTGCCCAAACTTTTACATTTAACTGTATTTTGATAGTTATATTCCTCACAGTTTAAAAAATTGCATACAGAACAGTTCTGGAAAAGAAGCATGCTATTGTGTTGTAATTACACATTAATAAATACAAAAGTAACTCACAGTAAATCTTGCTGAGCTCAGATCAGGTTTATAAAAAACCTGTGAACTGACACACACACGAACTGCAGTGCTCAACTTTGTAAATGTAACTGTATTTAGACTCATCATTATATTCCTCACAGTTTTAGACAGTTTGTATACAGAACAGCTCTAGTAAAGAAAATCTTACTTACATTCTGTAATGAAGACTTTTCACTCTTTTCTAGTTGAGGTGAACTGAGCTGTGAGGAGTGTGTGGGTGCAGGTTGTGCGATAATGAGCGATTGCGATCCAGCTTCCTTCCCTTTTCTATGCGGTTCAGTGGAAACAGAAGGTCTTTCCTTCATTCACTGCTGTTTTATACTTAATCAAACATTGTTAACTTGTATATCATTTAAACTGTAAATGTTATAGATGTTTAAAAATATTGTATTAAAGATGTGTGTCTAATGATAAGCAGTAAACAATGTCTAAACAAAGTCGGGCAACTTAAATTTTAAGTTGTCAACTTAATATATTTTTAATTAACTCAACTTGAGGCAAAAGGAAATCATAAATATGAGTTAAATTCACTGAAAAAAGACAGTTGACCTTAACTTGACCCAACATTTCTTTTTCACAGTGTCCTATTAAGTGACGATTGCACAACCCATAATGCTTTGCTGAAACAGGAAGGTGGGAGATTTGTATGTTACATAATCAACCCCTAGATTCTAGTTCTGATGAAGAAAGTCTTTGGTTTGGTTACTGTGCAGAACAATTTGCCGGGCATTGAATTAGAGAGAACATTCATTTCTTTCATCTTTAAGAGCTCCACCAAAGAAATCTCAGTGCAGATATGTATATTCAGACATTGTCTTTCCACGATTGACCCACTGCTGATCACATCACAGCAACCAGCAGCAGATAAATCACAACTCTGCATATTTCTAAAAAGAGCTGCACTACTAATAGCAGCTCAGTAGAATCAGAATAACCCTACCTCTAAAATTCAGCAGGATGATCAGTGATAGGATTCCAGATTGAAGCTTATGGTTCCACCTGAGATGACCTTTTCAAAGGGTTTTAATGCATAATTAATATTTTATGCAAACATAAAACAAAAACAGGTAACTTTGAACAGACTTCATTCTAAGCTACACTTTCATCTAAGCCTGTTCTGATTTGGGCAAAAGAAACAGAAGTTTAAATTGAATAACTGAAGCCGATGTCCAGTCAGAAGAAAACATGGCCTTTAAAGATAATTATGATGTTGCTCTCTGTCTTTTTTAAGCCACTATTACTTCATCTATTACCTCATATGTCCACTGAACTTTCCATAGTCCATTTTAATGCGTATGTAGGTTCAAAATATGTGTAGCCCTCAAACAATTCTCATCTTTTTTTATCTGGTCTGCTACATGTTATGGTTTTTCCAGACTCAGTTCTAGGAAAAAAAAAAGCTTGCCACCACCAACAGCTGCCTATGACTTGATCTCAAGATAGCAAAGTTGTCATCTTGAAATTCCAAGATAACTAACTCAGTATCTCATGACAACTTTTATCTGAAGATCAGAGAAAATAATTAACTCATTATCTCTAGACGACAACTTTGTTATCTTGAGATAACAAGACAATTAACTCATTATCTCAAGACAATGACTATATTCTCTTGCGATCACAAGATAATTAAGTCAAGTCAAAGTTTATGTAATGCTTTTTACAGCAGGTGCTGTCACAAAGCAGCTTTACAGAAAAATCCGGGTCCGAGCCCCCATGAGCATCGCCAATGGCGACAGTGGCAAGGAAAAACTCCCTAAGAGCAAGAGGAAGAAACCTTGAGAGGAACCAAGACTCAGAAGGGGAACCCATCCTCCTCTGGTCAACACCAGATAGCAAACAGCGTTAGTATAAAATATTACAATACAAAACGGGAAAAACAGGTGGAGCAATGGTTAATTAGATAGTTTATGCAGCCGCAGCAGGTTGGTCAGTTCATGCAGGTGAGGAGCAGATTAGCCAGCAGAGATGGAGCTCTGGTGGCTCTAGAAGCTCTGGTGGCTCCAATGTGGCGACTCAGGCAGACGTCGCTCAGGGGCTCAAATAAACAGAGAGAGAGAGACAGATTGATTAACAGGACAGGTCCGTTTATGGAGAGATATTAGTGAATTAATAGTGCTACAACTGATATTAGCAGAATGTTTGTGCAAACAGTTCAGTTTTGAGTCTAGTTTTAAGTGCAGAGAGTGAGTCTGAGTCCCGAACAGAGGTCGGGAGATGATTCCACAATTTAGGGGCTACGTAGGAAAAAGCTCGACCCCCTGCTGTGGTTTTTCTAATTCTAGGAACCGTCAGCAGGCCGGTATTCTGTCAGCGGAGTGTACGTCTGAGTTCATATGACTGAATTAATTCACTAAGATAAGATTCACTAAGGGGCCATTTAATGATTTATACGTTAAGAGGAGGATCTTATACTCTACACCAAGTTTAACAGGTAGCCAGTGTAATGACAGGATTGGGAATGTATGGTCAAATTTTTTGGTCCTTGTAAGACTCTAGCAGCTGCACTCTGGACCAGTTGGAGCTTATTTATTAAAGTGTTGGACCGTCCAGCTAAAACGGTGTTATAGTAGTCCAGCCTGGAGGTTATAAATGCATGCACAAGTTTTTCCGCATCGTTTAGGGCTGGAATATTACACAGTTTAATGATGTTATGCAAGTGAAAGAATGCGGTTCTAATAGTGTTGCAAATGTGTATCAAAAAAGACAAGATAATTAACTTGTTATGTCAAAATGACAATCCAGAAAATTACAACTACTTCATGGCCTCTCTGGACTTCCATAGCCACCCACCTGGAACATTCCCAGTTCTTTGAGACAAACCCTACAGCACTGCTGTTTATAGGGGTCTATCCTGAGACACCAAACATACAGAGACTGAGACGAATACAGAGAGACTTTAAGAAGTGGACAGTTCTGTATGGAAAGCTCCTCACAAAGTGTTGTGCTTTTAGACGACTTGCCTTTTTCATGGTTGTGATTACGCAGTGGAATCACATCTTTCTGACCTCAGCTCAGGTTCAGAAGTGAGCAGATACAGACGTCACTGAACAAAGTTTAGCATCAAAATATGTATTAATACAGATTGCATTTCTGATGAAGAACATCTGACTCACTTTTCTGTTGAAGACTTTTACACTTTTCTCATTTAGTCAAAGTGAGCTGGGAGAGTCTGTGATCATGACGTGTGTGAGGGGGTTCAGTATGGGTGTACATACATACATCATCTAAACCGCTTATCCTTCTGGGTCGCGGTGGGGTGCTGGAGCCTATCCTAGCTGTCATTGGGTGGAAGGCAGGATACAGTATGGGTGTGTTCTACTGAAACACAGCTCTAATTTCCTTCCCTTTTCTGAGCTACAGTGGCACATTATTAATAACTGCCACCAACTTCCGATCTAAAACTTGCAGAAAATTCCCCTCCCTGTCATGTTAAGATTCAGATCTTACCCTTTTGCCCTTCTAACAGAGTTAAAAATCTAAATAAGCTTCACTGTTATAATGACACAAAATTCATCTCCATAATACAGCCTGTATTTGGGCTGGGCAGTTAACGTTGGGATGTCCTCTTCCCCTTTTTCCTTCCTTTTTGCGCCTCATGTCTAATCTTTATTATTGTATTATTATCGTGTTATTATAGTGCCATGTTGGTCAGCATGAATAAAATTGTGTTTAACCCTTTAAATGGCCAGGGCCCCATTTACAATCATAAACAACATGTCAGAAGATGAAATAGTAAAACAAACTGAATGTGTAAAATTTTAAATTAGACGAGCTATCAGAGAATTATGGTATAATATATTTATAAAATAAATGCTAAAATGATAATTTTAAAATAAATAATAAAAATAAGCTCCAGAATAAAAAACAAATTAAGGAAAATACACTTTATTAAAAGTCACATAGTACATTTAATTGTATGGAATTTGAATAAGCCAGTTTAAACACAAGTCCTTAATATATATTTGAAAACATTTTATTTGGATTGCATTCTTAATATCTACTGAAACTCTATTTCAGACTTCAAGACCTACAAAAGAACAACATCTACCACCCACTGAAAAGCGAGGGATTAACAATAAACCTACTTTCACTGAATGAAGAGCATGTTTAAACATTCTGTAAGACATCCTGCAGGTAAGCACTGTGGGGCTTTATAACCTCATTAGCAGGATTTTGCACTGGATACAAGATACAAGACAGTCAATGTAAGCTGAATAAAACTGGAGTAATGAGTTTCTCCTTCTGGTAAGAAAGTGAGCTGCAGCTTATTTAAAGAAATCGCAGGACAGCCAACTAACACCACGTTACAATAGTAAACATTATAAAAGCATACAGTAGATTCTCAGCATCATGTAGGGATAACACACAGCGGGTGAAATAAGTATTGAACACGTCACCAATTTTCTACGTAAATATATTTCTAAAGGTGCTGTTGACACGAAATTCTCACCAGATGTCGGTAACCACCCATCCAATCCACACATGCAAAGAAATCAAACCATAGATGTCCATAAATGAAGTTATGTGTAATAATGAGAAATGACACAGGGAAAAAGTATTGAACACGTTTACTGAAATGTATTTATTACTTCGTACAAAAGCCTTTGTTGGTGATGAAGCTTCAAGACGCCTCCTGTATGGAGAAACTAGTCGCATGCATTGCTCAGGTGTGATCTTGGCCCATTCTTCCACACAAACACTCTTCAAATCCAGATTTTTATCAAGAATGTCTCGGTGCATTTGTCCATTCATCTTTCCTTCAATTATATGAAGCGTCCCAGTGCCGTATGCTGAAAAACAGCCCCACACCATGATGTTCCCACCTCCAAACATCACTGTTGGGATGGTGTTTTTGGGGTGATATGCAGTGCCTTTTGACCTCCAAACATGGTGTGTATTACGGCATCCAAAGAGTTCAATTTTGGTCTCATCTGCCCAGACCATATTCTCCCAGTACTCCACAGGCTTGTCTAAATGTTGTTGGGCAAACTTTAAACGCACTTCAACATGCTGTTTCTTCAGCAACGGAGTCTTGTGTGGAGAGCGTGCATACAGGCGATGGCGGTTCAGTGCATTACTTATTGTTTTCTTTGAAACAGTTGTACCTGCTGATTCCAGGTCTTTCTGTAGTTCTCCACAAGTGGTGCTTGGCTCTTGGACAACTCTTCTGATAATTCTTTTCACTCCTCTGTCTGAAATCTTGCGGGTTGCACCTGGTTGTGACCGGTTTATGGTGAAATGATGTTCTTTCCACTTCCGGATTTTCCACTACCTTCAGTAGTTTAGAAATTCTTCTGTAACCAATGCCATCAGTATGTTTTGCAACACTAAGGTTGTGAAGGTCTTGAGAGAGCTCACTGGTTTTACCCATCTTGAGATGTTTCTCGTGTGGCATCTTGGTAATAAGACACCTTTTTATAGGCCATCAGTTGAACCAGCTGATATTAACTTGCACTAAGTGGCAGGATTGCTTTCTAATTACTGATAGATTTCAGCTGGTGTCATGACTTTCCATGGCTTTGTGCACCTCTCTTTCTTCATGTGTTCAATACTTTTTCCCTGTGTCATTTCTCATTATTACACACAACTTCATTTATGGACATCTATGGTTTGATTTCTTTGCATGTGTGGATTGGATGGGTTGTTACTGACATCTTGTGGGAATTTCATGTCAATAGCACCTTTAGAAATATATTTACTTAGAAAATTAGTGACGTGTTCAATACTTATTTCACCCGCTGTGTGTCTTATTTTTGTTATGTTTCTCAAATGATAAACTGCAGTTTTAGAATATTGTTTATATTGGAGTCATATGATAAACTTGCTAATTACACCAATGTCTTTGACTGTAGCTTTTTGGTTTCACATAACAATCATGGAACTCTAGGGTGAAGTCAACAATCCTGAGATTTCAAGCTTTCTATAGGTGTATTGTATCACTGTATTGCCGGATGATTTAATGCATAAAATAATATATAAAAACCTGAAGTGAGCACTTTGACTGAAGCGTGCCGGTACAGTGATCAGAAGAGGTTCAGTCAAATTTATTGGATGAAGTCTGATCTGAAATCACACTCAGAATTACATTACAGTCCAAATCAAAATTTGTCAATAATGTGTTCTGTCTGTATGTCACGCCTCCCTCCAGCCCGGCTGGAACTACAGCCGACTAAGCTGCCTCGGACTACATGTCCCACTACATTTCGCTCCCTCACATGACTCAGGACTCCTTTAGATCCCCCTATCACCATTCAGCCTCTCCAGACTTCTAATCACATCCACCTGTTCTCCTGCGTATGTAACCTGTTTCTATCTACTCTTTGTGAAGTATAATCACCTGTAGCCGAGTGTACCGAGCTGCTCTCCATGTCTGTTGGCGAGTGTCCGTGTATGACCTGTTTTCTGTTTATGACCTTGATTTTTGTCTTGCCCTTTTTTTGGTTAACGACTGATTTTATATCACCCCTTTGTTAATAAAGTACTTAACACAAGCCTCGTCTGTGAGCGTCTTGCTCTGCTACCATTACACTGTACCAGGCCTCTACCTGGAGTCCAGTCACTATCAGTGATGGACCTTTTGAGCTGTTTTTCCTGGTGTGGTCATCTCCATCCCGTCCCTTATCATCAGAACTTTGCTCACACATTGAACACTGTGATTTGGTTCTGTAAATGCTAAACTGTCAATCTGTCCATTATAATTTCAACACAGAACCAACACATTATTAACATACTATAATTAATAATCAAAACACTCCCTGAACTCTAACACACTGTCTTAAAGTCCTCCCCGTCTTTCTCCTGTGTGATTTGGATGAAATGTTGATTATTTAAGTGCAGATCTAGAACAGAACTTCTAAATCTCTGTCCAGCATCCAGAAAGAATAAACATTGTTAACTTGTAATGGACGTTAATGTAACATTTTATTTTCCTTTTTATTTTTTAAGAATTTCTATTGGTCCATTCATCATAAAATTTTGACACAATGCAAAGAGGCTGTAAAAACAGAGATACAAGCATGTGTTACGGTGATATTTTAAACGTCTACTCACTTGTGGTTTTGTGCTGTTTCATTTCAGAGGATTTTCTTTTTTTCTTTCTTTCTCTTCATTGCTAACTTCCCTACTTCAGTGTTCATGCCAGTGATTTGCTGCATTGGTGGAATTTTTAAGAAATATTCAAACTCATTCTGCAAGTAGAGAGGATGTATCTTAAATAGAAAAGCAGAATAATCCACAGAAATCGCTTCTGTTAGAACGTTCTCTTAAATGTGGAGAGATAAAAGACACCAGCATGGACGGCTCAAAGCACTCAAGAACATTTATCCCACTGAGAGAAATCCAATTCTGTTGTTGTTTACTCTGACTTTGTTATACAGCTGTCAATGGACTGAAAATGACTGAACTCTTAACTCTTATGTTGCTGTAAACTTGATTTTGATTGGGGAAATGAGTTGATAAGCATTGATTTTTGTGTGACTCATAAATGGTGGATATAGTAAACACTGTATTGCAGTCCTATAGGATGATTCACTCTTCTTTAGCAGATTGAATTCTGAGAATGTTTGTATAAGTGGTAACTTTTAAACATTTGCAGATTACTTTACTTAATAATAAGAGTAAATTAAAAGCGTTTATCCATGTATCTGTGTAAAGGTGTTAAAGTTAGTGTAGATGTCATGAAGTGGTTTTCTCACTGGGGGGCAGCACTCTCTCTGCTGAAGTTCACAGCTGCATACTGAACATCCTGGTCATCTATGAAGTAAAGAGGAAGTGTGGAAGCAGGGGGCGGAGCCTCTTTCTGTATGTAAGAGTGCTTGAATTCAACGTTGGAGTAGTGAACGCCATCCTGATTATCTGATTCGTCTCTCTGTGTGGGGTCAGACGTCATGGCCAGGTCTGAGAGGTTACTGTACACAGCAGTAGAGTCACACTGAGAGAGAGAGAGAGAGAGAGAGAGAGAGAGAGAGAGCTCATATCTGGATGTGCCACACTGTAGTAAATGATATCTTGGCAGATGAAGATATAAAAAGATATTTCTAGATATCATTGATTATGTAAAGTAACAGTATGTAAGTTTGGGAGATTTGGAGACCTCTGTGGTGGAAATGTGTAACTGCATGCAACGTTTGGAAGAACACTTTGTAGCATGGGTTGTGCTTCGGTCCCCTTCTCCGAGTGGCTGAATCTGATGATTGGAAGAGAATTCAGAGAGAACTCAGTCTAAACTTGGTGAAGGAGCATCTTCTGAGGATGTGAGTGAATTATCTACTATTGTCATCATATCTTTATCAGTAAGATGTTGATTTTGGGATCATTTGAGACCTGAACATAAAGCCAGACCTTCTTTTTGAGACTGTCCATGTGACATTAATACGTTAAGACGTGGTGCAAAAAAGCATTTTTAAATTAAAAAAAAAATACACAGTGCAGCTCTAAGTATCTGTACAAAGTGTAATTATCTTACTGCGCTGGCAAATACAAGAAATGATGCCTGAAAACACAAAGATCTTTTTCAGGTGAGGTGTATTTAAAGGAATAGTTTTATAGAAGAAGGCAAAAACACTCTTAACTTCTAGTATAAGTTGAGGTCTGAAGTTCTATGCGTCCTGTGTTTGCAGAGTTTGGAATGTTTAAATTAAGGGGGCCCCCTGGTCCAAAGGCCCCCATAGGGAGTAGGCCTCTCACTTTCTCCCTTCTTCTCTTAGTTCCAAATAGATGAGATCATTTTAATAAGGACCATATGTTCTGTCTCCTTTTTTCAACAACAAGCAACCTATATAAGCCATTGGCTATAGTGGTCTGGAGGGGGCACTTTAGAATTGGCACGGATCCTCTCTCAGGTACTTTTATAGTGCTTGATATGATACTGTTTTACTTTGTAATAAACATCTTATGCAAATAATGCGGTATCAGTGGAGTCTCCTTCATCATCTTCACATCATCGCTACTTAATAAACAACACAGGTCACAAAAAATCACTTCATATAAATAAAAAAGTGTAGAAAATGCCTAAATTATTGCATAATGATCTAACAGCAATATCATAATAGGATATACAGTCTCATGCAAAGGCTCAGGCGCCCCTAGAGGATTACATAGAGAAAAAAGAACAAATACAATCTGTGTAGTTTACAAAATTACATTTTCTGCTAATGTTAACGCATAATTACTTTATATCTGATTAACTTCAGAAATAGAAAAAAATAGTAAATAAGGGTTGTGCAAATATTTGGACACCCTTCCAGTTTAGCCTTATCTGCCTTGTTAGGACAGGTTAGGCAGGTCAAGAATCAGATGCTGGCTACCTTAAGCAACTGGCTGAAGATCTGAAAAATAAGCTAATTGGTGTCTGCAATGCAGGAGAAGGCTAGATATCAAAGCACTTTAAATTACGCTTTAACCTTTCTGACGTGTCATTATGAAATAGCAGTGAAGTCAAGTCAAGATCTGGAAGACCAAGAAAGCACTAAGAGCTCTCTAGAACTGGTCATATGCAGGCCTGTGATCTGTTACTGAAACAAATGTATCACAATTTCTTTTGCTAGATTTGTTAACTAATCCAACAGGCTAACAAGCAAACATGCTTGAGAAACCAACAAACCAATCTTTGTTTTTTTGCAGGTTTACTTTGAACATCATATTTATGCTACATTTCAATTATGTCCATCAGATTAAATTGTTTTCTATAAAAGGCAACGATATTTAAAGCTATGTCTGAGTTGCATGCATTGCACAATTTAACTTAATAATAATTCATGTAATTAATTATTAAATGTTACTTTTTTTCTGAAACTAAATTTTATAGTCTAAAGAAAGTCCAAGTTAAGAAGTTAGTTTAGTTTAGGACAAGTTTGATTCAAGTAACAAGTCTTTTGACAAGTAACAAGTATTTTGAACAATTAGAGAGAGAACTGCTGACTCAAGTCCCATCTCTGACATACAGACCCTCCTCTATAACATTCTCACCCGTACATTCTCCTCAGTGCTCATGTGGCCTTTACCAGGGCTGGACCTCCTTCTCCTAAAAAATAAATAATGAGCACTGAAATAAGATTAAACCTGCATCATTTTCAATATGTAAAAAAAATAGGTTCACAGTTCACAAACCTCATCCAGATCCATCCTATGATAAGTATTAGGGCCAGGACGACTACCACGCCCACTGTGACAAACGTTAACACTGTGCTCTCATCTGGACCTTCAGGACCATCACAAATACACAATGACAGTATCAGAATTTGAGAAATGTTACTTCTAAGATTTGACTTAACTTTGTTATTGTGATGCACCAAGTTATGTGCTGGAATTACCGAATTATAAAGGATGAAAGATGAAATGTTCTTCTAAAATGGACTGTAGGTGGATTATAAGCCAGTGGTGTAATGACTTTTATCCATGCTCTACCAACAGATACATTTTTATGTAGCTAGCATTGTAAGGTTGGACAAGCTTTACAGGCTGTCTAGGCCTGCATAGAACTGTTACCTCCTACAGCACAAGAATACTGTGGAACATCCTCAGTGCTTGCTGACTCCAGGTACAGCTTGTTGTATCTGCTGGGTTTGTTAGTTACAGGCTGTCCGTTCTTGTACCATTTGTAAGTGTGGTTGTTGGTCAGAGTGCAGGTGGAGATACAGGTCAGTGTTACTGTCTGTCCTTCTGATGGAGTGGTGGGACTCACTTTCACCTGAAGATCTGAACATACAGTGGAACAGAAAGTGTAGGATTTTTAATATTCTAACTTATAAAGCATTGTGAGGTAAGAAGAACTGTTACAGCTGGGTGTGGAAGCGTACCTTCAACACTCAGAATGACTCCAGGATAACCAGAGAAACTCCCTCCTGCAGTATCAGTGATGAATCTAAAGCGATATTCTCCAGAGTCACTCTTTTTTAGATTGTTCATTCTCAGAGTGCAGTTTCTCTCTTTATCTCCATGAAACTCAACTCGACCAGCAAACTGCTCTTCAACACTCAGATCTGTCGGCTCCACTTTAGGCCGAACGTAATACCAGAATGTTTCAGTAACTGTCCGATCACTGGGATATGAGTAAGTGCAGGGAAAGTCCACTGATGAACCCTCCAAAGCACAGACTCTTCTGTCTGAGTAGGTTACATTCCAGCAGTTCTTATCAAAAACACCTGTAAAAGTAAAGGATTATCACCTTCTTGCCGTTATGGATCCTGAACTGAACTTTAGATTCTAGCAGTATCTGAGCTCAGGACCAGCTTTCTCTCTCACCTATTTGTAACTAGCAAATATACTTTCTCTGAGTAGAAAACAAAGCACTTTTTGTAAGCCGCTCTGGATAAGAGCATCTACTAAATGCAATAAATGTAAATGAACAATTAGATATGAACAGCTTTCATACTCACACACTGTATTGGATCGGATTTCAGGATGGCTGCTAACAGAGCAGGAGTAGCTGCCAGGACCAGCACTGCTGTATACACTTAAAACCTTCTGATGTTCATATGTTGAGAGCTGATATTGTCTGTTTTTGTACCAGTTGTAATCAGAAGGTTTAGAGGACAAACTGCAGGAAGTGCTACAGCTCAACTTCATCTGCTGTTCAGTTTTAGAAATCACCTTCATCTGCAGATCTGAGTGGAAATAAATGTAAAAACATTCCAGCAAATATCTTGTACACAAATATCAGCATCACAAAGTTAAACTGACTGATCAGATCACTGTAGTTGGGCTGTATTACCTGAAACTGTTAGAGTAACTGCTGTTGAGCTGGAATATTTCTGTCCTGTTTCTGTAATGATCATGAGGTGATATTTTCCTGAGTCTCTCTCTCTCAGGTCTGATATTGTAAGAGTTGAGCTGTATTTGTATGGGCTGGTTGTGTATCTCGCTCGTCCTGCGTAGTCTGAGTCTAAAGCTAAATCCTCTGGATCTTCCTCGTTCCTCCATTTAGCTTTTTGTTTGGGGCTGAACCAGAAGCTGTACTGAGGTCTGATGTTGGTGTTTGAGTGAGAGCACTGCAGGGTCACTGTTGATTCCCGTAGAGCACAGATAGTCTGAGGACTGCAGGTCACTCTCAGAGTCTCACCCAAAGAACCTGAAACTGAAACAGTGTGCAGCACTGAGTCTGCAGGAGTCACTCAAATCAACACCTACAGAATCTGACTGATGTTAGTTCTGATTAAGCAGGTTATTTCTACAATTGGAAGCAAAATTCCTTCATAACTGCAGCCCTTCATGTTCACTAATCTCATCTCTAATCTCTCTCTGAAAAGCTGGTCAGTTACTGCAGCAACACTGAAATATATTCATACATAAACTTGCCTAGTTTTTAGTTTCTGATCTGATTTCTTGTGTTTCTTGTTTCTTCCTGGTGTTGATTCTGAGACACTCTGTAACTTAACTGGTTATAATGATGATCAGTAATGAAACATGTTTTCTCCATGACTTGCATGTTAAACAAATGATGGAAACAATTTCTTTTAACCATGGTTTATAAGACATCTATTAGCAGTTAATTCATCATAGTTTAATTATGAACTAATACGGTGTTCATTATTTATCAATATATTAAAATGACAATGAATGTCACATACAAAACATTACTTAATTATGGTTTAGAAACCACTTTTGCAGGCCCTAAAGTGAGGTGATGTTACAGTGACCTGTTGCTGGCTCTGCCCTGTCCTGTCTCCTCCCATGTAGCCCCACCTTTGGGCATTTATTTATATAAACTAAGGTTTTCATTTGAGATTACAGGGTGCAAAAAATGTTATATACATATATAATTATACAGCATTATTAAAACAAAGGACATTGTATGAGCAGACAAGATTCTTCTTCTTCTTCTTCTTCTTCTTCTTCTTCTTATTATTATTATTATTATTATTATTATTATAGACATTCTTTTTGAAAACACTCCCTGTATATTGTAGCATTCTGCTACTGGCTTGCAGGGCCATATGAGCCAGGAGGCGTAGCTTTGCAGAGCAGTTATATGAGGAGCCTCTTGGGAAGAACTGCACTCACTGTGGGGGGAGACTTTATTGTTGTTAATAGTTGTTGTTATCCTGGAGGGTGTTTGTGTGTTATCTGTGTGTTATTATCTGGGGATGGCTTGGGGGTAGTGGGTCTGTGAGTCTGTGGACTAGAGTTGTGTGGCTTTTGATGACCTGTCCAGCTTTCTGAGAGGCAGTTCTCCAGTGCTGTCTGTTCATTAAATGAACTATCTTAGTTTTCATCCTCCCTCTCTCTCTCTCTCTCTCTCTCTCTCTCTCTAATCAGGACTAAACCCAGTGATTCAGTAAAATCAGAATAACCCTACCTGTAATACTCAGCAGGATGATCAGTGATAGGATTCCACATGTGAAGCTCATGGTTCCACCTGACCTGACAGCAGAAACAGAAATAGATCTAGTACTGAAGGAGCTGTTTCTGCAGGTTTATTAAATACTTATTTTGCAATATAAAACAGTTCATTTACTAAGAAAGTGCAGATTTTTTTTTTACCCCAAAGCCTTTCAGTTTTTCCAGTAAAGAAAATTACAAAACAGATATTTGACCACTTCCATTTAACCCATTAAATATATAAAAAATCTTGGTGTCATTATAGACCCTGATCTGTCCTTCGACGCACATATAACTAATATTACTAGAACAGCCTTCCTGCATCTCCGCAATATTGCTAAATTGAGAAATGCATTCTCTCTACAGGATGCAGAAAAGTTAGTTCATGCATTTATTACCTCAAGGCTGGATCACTGTAATGCCCTGCTGGCTGGATGTCCCAGCAAAAGCCTTGACAAGCTTCAGTTGGTCCAGAACGCTGCAGCCAGAGTTCTTACTAGAACCCGAAAGTTCGACTATATCAGCCCAGTTTTATCAACCTTACACTGGTTACCAGTTAAATTTCGCATTGATTATAAAATTCTCTTACTGACCTATAAAGCTCTAAACGGACTCGCCCCTCAGTACCTGAGTGAGACTCTGTCCCACTATGAACCATCACGCCTACTTAGATCACAAGGTGCTGCTCACCATTAGTACCTAGAATTAATAAAGCTATGTCAGGGGGTGGAGCTTCTCATACAAAGCCCCCCAGCTTTGGAATAGTCTTCCTGTTAATGTTCGGGACTCAGACACAGCCTCAGTATTTAAGTCTAGGCTAAAAACTTACTTGTTCAGTGGAGCCTTTGGTAATTAGTTTTCCTGTTAGATAAAAGGTGCAGATCTGGGGTTCATGGTCATAGAGTATTATGGTAAACTGGGAGTGTTGGTGCTGTCGTCCCGCTGCCTCACACATTCACTCAGGTTTGTTGATGGTGGAGTGGAGGGGCGCCGACATCTCAGGGAGCCTCATGACTCTGTTACCTTCTGTCTCTCCCTCTTAGTGAGGCTGTAATAACTAGACCTGCCGAAGTCTCTGCTGCTCTGTTAACACTGTAATCTGTGATCAGTGACTCTTTACAGAATTAACTGGCTCTGTGTTTCTTTGCTGAGTTGAACAGCTGCCCATTCTGTATGGTATGATTCAGGTTCTTCTGCCTTGATCGGGTGCCCACTGCTTGCCAGCCTTCTGGACTGGTTTGACCACCATGGAGCTTCTGCTGTACAACACTGGGCAAACCTGACCTGCGTGAACTGACCCTCTTGATGCTTGTGTTATTGTTTGCTATTCAGTGTGGTCCAGAAGAGGATGGGTTCCCCTTTTGAGTCTTGGTTCCTCTCAAGGTTTCTTGATGTTAGGGATTTTTAATTTTTTTTTTACTTGCCACTGTCGCCAACGCTCATAGGGGCTCGGACCCCGATTCTTCTGTAAAGCTGCTTTGTGACAACACCTGGTGTAAAAAGCATTATATAAATAAACCTTGACTTGACTTGACTTAAATAGCCAGGTCCCGTTGGTGGGTCCAAAGTTTTTTTTACACACTTTAACCTAAGAATAGCTAAAGTTTGCACTAAAGTCCCTGTGATTTGTGAATAATAAGCCTTAGTATGTAATAGGTCTGGATCTTGAGGGGGTAACTTTCAACATTTAAAAGAAATGAAAGTTAAATGGTTTAAAGTCAATTTCACATCCAGAAGATCAAAATCTCTGCAGGACATGAGGTAAAAACTGATCTTCTAGAAAAAAAAAACATCTAACTAACAAACCCCTGTACTGTACACTGTAAAAATGGCTCGTCAGCTCAACCTAAAAAATTACTTCATGTGGTAACATTTTAAATTAACTTGGTTTATTCAACCTAAATAAATACTTTAAATGAAGGATTCTTTTAATCAAAGTCAAAGTCAAAGTTATTTATGTAGCACTTTTTACAGCAGGTGTTGTCACAAAGCAGCTTTACAGAAAAATCTGGGTCCAAGCCCCCATGATCGTCGCCAATGATGACAGTGGCAAGGAGAAACTCCCTAAGAGCAGAAGGAGGAAACACTGAGAGGAACCAAGACTCAAAAGGGGAACCCATCCTCCTCTGGAACACACCGAATAGAAAACAGTAACAGCAGAGAATGAGGTTTGATCATTAGTGTAAGATACAGAAAAAGGGGAAAAGCAGGAGTAGCAGTGTCTATGATTACAAACATGCAGCAGCATCATCAGGAGGGTCAGTTCATGCACAGTGTTATACAGAGACAAGCTCCATGGTGGTCAAACTGGTCCACAGAGCGAGTAGTGGGCACCCAATCAAGGCAAATGAAGAACAGCATCAGACACACAGGATGGGCAGCTATTCAGCTCAGCAAAGAAACACACAGCCAGTTAGTTCTGTTAATACAGACTGATTAAAGTTTACAGTGTAGCAGAGACTCCGGCACATCAAGCTATTAGAGTCCCACTAAGAGGGAGAGACAGGAGGTAACAGAGACATTAGGGCTTTCTGAGATGTCAGCGCCCCTCAGCTCCACCTTCATCTAACTGGAAAAACTAATTACTACATGAAGTCATTTTTAGGTTGAACTGATGAGCCAACTTACATCTACAATGTGGAATAATACAATTGAAGCAGTTTTTATTTACAGATCACAGCAGGAAGAGATACAGATCAGACTGATCTACACAGAGAGGCCAAAGACACAGAGACTAAGACTAACACCCAGAGAGAAATGCACAATTCTGAGTAGGAATCATTCCTCAGTGTTATTCCTTCAGACCACAGTGCTCAAACTTCTCCATTTCACTGTATTCACACAGTTAAATCCCTCACAGTTTTAAACAGTTTGCATACAGAGCAGCTCTAGTAAAGAACATGTTACTTACATTCTGTAATGAACACTGTCCACTCTTTTGTAGTCCACTTAAAGTTCGCTCTGAGGAGTGTGAGTGCGGTAAATATGAGCTGCTGCAGTCCAGCTCGAACTTCCTTCCCTTTTCTGTGCTTTCAGAAGTTCCTTCCTTCATTTACTGTTCATTTATACTTAGTCACATTGTTATTAACATGAATAAGTAACTTTGGACTTCGTTATAGATGTTTATATAAAACATTACATGACAGATGCAAAGGTTCCATGTCTAATGTAAAGACATTATCAAAGTCTATTAACAAGCCAAGATTATTTTTATTATAATGAAGTGCTGTGAAGTCTGTTCTGACTCCCTGCTGACCATTTTGACACTGTTGCTCCAGACTGCGCTGTCTTCTGATTGGATCCTCAGGATTCTTAATGCTTTCCTCTTATTGTCTCCATCCACCTTGTTACTGGTGTTGTTCTGAGCATAATTGTCTTTGCCAATGAATTGGTTCTTACAATAATATGTGCAAAATAAGAGCTTCAGCTTGGTTCTCTAGGGTTCTAGTGAGAGGTTTGTTTGGCAGGGTTCTGTGTGCTGTGCTTAAGTAGGCTTGTATGGGATGAGCTTTAGTAGGGTTCTGTGGAAACGTTCCTCCACTGGTTTCTTGTAATCTTTACTGTCTGTCAAGCTGAGGTCACCTGGTGTCCGATTTTGTACTGAACAGTCCAGTTTTGAGCTCCTGCATTCTGGTCTATTTTCTCCCACCACAAGTGATCATGTCACGTCACATGGGTCTGAGTTTTCAGTTGCAGGGCTGGTGCTCTCAGTTTTTCAGTGTCAGCACAAATTTGCCTTGTTTCCAGTTTTTCAACAAAATCTGAAAAATGAATAAACTGTACTTGATGATTGTTTTGAATAGAAATTAAGAATAAATGTTTGCACAGTGCTGTGTATCTGATGGACAATGTGTGACTGCCACTTCTGCTGCTGTTGCTGTTTCTATTAATAATTGAACATTATTAGAAACATGAGAGGCACAAGGAAGTTGGAACAGAGGAACTGACCTCAGTTTAAAACAGTTTCAACACTTTAATATAGAGACCAAAGCCATAATATGGAATTAGATTTTAACAAATGTCTCTTTAAAGTAAAGTTAGCTGGAATTTTATGCAAGTCGTCAGTTTTATGAATAGTGGGTGCAATTAACCGTTTGTTACTGTACTGTCAGCACAGTAAAGGGAATGAAGTTAGAGTAGAACTGCAGTAGAATATATTCAGCATACAGCACATCACACTCACATGCTCTTCTCAGCTCACTTTCAGTAAGTTAGCACAGTGTGAGAAATTCACTAGAATTAATGAATTATATTATGGTGAGTTTCTGTTTCAGTAGGTTTCTAAGAGAGGGGCTGAATTTTATTCCATTGTTTTTCCCTCAAATGACCACTGAAATGTAAAACATCATCTGCATGTCTTTAGAACTGCATCACTAAGCAACCACTTCTGCTCAACCAAACTACCCAACAGCTCTGTTTCCACTGTGGAGTCACTCAAATTCCTTTGCACTAATATATCCAGGGGCCTGAAGTTGGAGAGGAATACTGTCTTTATCGCTAAGAGAGCAGAGAAAGGTCTTCCTGAGACAGCTGAAGAAATTCAAACTGCTGCTGAACCTGATGATCCAATTCTACACAGCGATACTCAAGCCCATAACCATCTGGTTTGGTTCCTCCACCTCACAAGAACAAGCCGAACTTCAGCACATAATCAGGACAGCGGAGAGGACATTGGATCTATGTGGCAACGCTTCAGGACATCTACAACAGCAAAGTTACAGCTGACCCCTCTCTCCCCGGACATCACCTCTTCCAGATACCCCATCTCAATCCACATTCAGGACCATCAAAAGCAGCACATCCAGACATGCTAACAGCTTTATCTCCAGAGCTGTAGCTCATTAACCACAGTGGACACATCACACTCCATCAAACCTCCCTCACTGTAGGACAGTAACTCCTCTGGAACCGAATGCTTATTTACACTGTGCAAATGTTCACACTTACAAACATTGATTTTATTTAAATATGTACACATTTCTTTAGCTTCTTTCACATTGGCTCTTTGCTATATTCACTATTAATTCTTTATTCTATTTGTTGTATTATTATTTTTATTTTTCCCTGAATTAAGCATCTGTAAAGAGTCTGTTGGCTTGTTCTGATCAATATGTTATATGTTATACATGTGACTCACCAGGACAGATTCCTTGTACATCTAACTTACTTGTCAAAATAAAGTGATTCAGATTCTGATTCGGTAGCTTGGTCTCAATGTGTGATTTATTTATGAGCAACTTTCATAACAAGGAATTAAAGTAGCCTTTGTTTATCCCATTATCAATAGTATGATAGTGTTAATGCCCCCTAACACATTTAGGGCACATGTAGTGTTATACAACTTTTTAAATCCAGTTACCATCACAACGGTAAGCTTTAAGATTTGCAATGTTTGTCTAACGGAGGGGATTCAGACTTAGTTATTAAACAGAACCACACAACTATATTCTTCATACAGTATTTGACTGCTGTGTGTAATTTATTTGACACAAAGAAGCATGTTACATCATACAAACAATCTCTTGTATGTGAAAAGTGCAAAAAAGGTACTCATTGGCTGATTCCAATACCAACAATACATCACCCCAATATCCTGGCCAGCTTATTGGTTTATCAATTACATTCTGTGTAGTGAGTTAAAGCCCCCAAAGAGAGTGGATGGCCCAATAGACAGAAAATGTTTTTTTTCCAGTGAACTGGTTCTCAAAATGTGCTTTAGTAGGGTTCTTTGGGATGAACATCAGTGGGATGCTAGAGGATGAGCTTTAGTGGGATTCTGTGTTTTCTCCTTCAGTAGGATTGTATGGGCTGAGCTTCCATATGATTCTGGAGGATGAGCTTCAGTGGGATTCTAAGGCTTGAGCTACAGTCGGGTTGTATGAGCTGAGCTTCAGTAGAGTTCTACAGGATGAGAATCAGTAGAGTTCGAAGGAACTTTTCTCCACTTGTTTCATATAATCTTTGCTGTTTATCAAGCTGTGGTTGACTGGTGTCTGGTTTTGTCCTTAACAGTCCGATTTCAAAACAAATCTGACTTACTTTGTTTTTTAAAAAGTCTGTTGTACTAAATGTCTGTTTTACGTTGAAATTAAATAAATGAAGGGGTTTCCTGAGTTTTGCACAGCACTATACATCTCTGATAGACAACATGTCGCTGCTGCTGCTGCTGTTCCATTTATAATCAAACATTAATAGAAGCATAAGGGACACAAGGAAGTGTGAAGTTCAATGATGATCTCATAAACACAGGAACTGACCTCAGTTTAACCCTTAGGACCCGGAGACGTTAGGTCACTGCTAGCCTTCATAACGTCAGAATGGTTTAAGATACAAACATGATCCACATATCAGGACATTCAGCAGACCCGCCCCTAACTAGTGAGCATAACATCATCATCAAGCTGTGACGTCAGCGTCAGTGAGTAACTCGGCTCTGAATATCACCTAAAATCCTGATATTATTGCTCTGCTGTTTGGCCTCCATATTCCAACAAAGGGTTAAAACAGTGACATGATTCACACATCAGATCATCATCAGACCCCGCCTCACCGTCCAGAGTGATCTCATCCACCTGTGACCGTCCATCAGCCAGAGATCCAGCTCCAAAATCACCCAAACCCACTCGCTACTGTTATATTACATCTTTGCTTTCAGCCTTCATATTATAAACAAAGGGCTTTCAGTTTACATTGATTTTGAGTATTAAAAATATCTGATATTAAATATGCAACTCAGTTTGTAACTAAAAATAAAGCCTTTCTTGCTGTGTATCAGAGTTTTAGGACTCAGCCTGAATCCAAGAGGACAGGAAACCAATAAAAAACATGTCCGCCTTATGCTATGCATTTATTTTTACTCATAATAACCAACAGAATGAATCACCATCAGAATTATTGCACTTTCAGCTCACAGACACTCCAGACTAATAACTTCTATAAAGACAACTACAACTGCACTTGTTTTCAAGATCTCTATAATTAAAGAGTACAAAATTTAGCAGGTGCTGGGTAAATATTTGATCAGAAATGACCCAAATTCTTAAAGATATCAAATTTCTGTGATCATTTACATGTAAAACAATGGCATATCTGAGCAGCCCAGGGTCTCCTGAAAATAACACATGGCCTGTGTGACTGTCCCATGTGAATATTGTAATTACTATAGTATTATACAATAATTGCAATCGTAATCGTAATTGACCCCAAAAATACAAAATCCCTGAAATTTTAGGTTTCTAAGGGTTAAAACAGTTTCAGCACTAACATAGAGACCAAAGCCATAATAAAGAATTACATTTAAAAAATGTCTATTAAAAGTGAATAGTGATGCACACTGGGCATTAATGTGGTGCTGTTGTGATCTTTGTGGTTGGGTGGCGTCTTCATTAGGATGGCATTCCTGATGTGGAACAGTTGGCATCCTTCCTTTACTGGTTTACTGCTCACTCATTCTCAGATATCGGTGTTCTGCCTAAACTATCCCTGGTATTTGTTGTTCTTTGTTCTATTAATCTGCTTCCAGATGAGGTTTTCTTTGTTGTACTTGGAGAATCACAGATTTTAGGTTTTCCTCGTTGGTTTGATACATCTTGGTCATTCAAATGGCCTTATGACCATTTATTAATGAGTTATTAACATTTAACTGTCAAAATGCTGATTTAGTGAAGTGTAAAACACATCAACATTTACTGAGTCGCATACAAATTCACAAAGCGCTCAGCAGGGAAAACTGCAAACACTCTAGATACACTTTCTTTCATAAACCATTAACTGATCACTGATAGCTATGAACAAATCATTCATTCATACAAGACACAGGAAGCTTTTAAACAGTACTACTTAGTTTCAACTTGACGTTAACTATAACAAAAAGTCTACAACTAAAGAAACATATATTTTACATACATCTGTTAACAGGAATTATAACTTCACACATAAGTTATCGAATTATTTAGCCATAAGATATTTTTCATTACTCATATATAAACATACTAGATAAAGCATGAAGTTTGTCACTATCACATATTCACACACTTAAGTAATTTCCTACAGTAATTCATATACATGAACTGCCATTTATAAATGTGTGCACTTAGATTTTCATCTCAGGATTTCTTCCTAACTATTAATAATTAATTATTTATTATAAAAATTTTTATTAAGTGTTACAGGGAGAGATTTGTACAACAGACAGGATACAATAAGTGTCAAAGTAAATAAAGTTGCTAAGTACAATTGTAGCTTCCTCTACGTGACTCCTTGGCTATCAGGTTATTAATATTAGCACTTTTTTGTGAGTATTTACAGGAGGAAACGAGTAAATAGGTAAGAGTGATAAAAATACTGGATGAAAGGTTGAACCACTGCATCCTTACAAATCAAAAAATACATTATTATATGAAATCAGTTTAATTATGCCGCACATTTCCATTCAGTTCAATACAGTCACTATACCCAGACTTTGTTACGTGAGATACATTGGAATGTGATTCTTGATGGTTTAAAATAAACAGTTTTAGTTAACTGAAATGTATTTACATTAACTTTGTCCATTTTACATAAACCAGTCACTTAAAAACATCACAATTCATTTATTTAATATTGATGTATTTTCAGTTTGTACTGTCAGAGTGTCGTAATCTGAGGACATGGTGGTGGGATTCAGAGCTGTGTAGGTGTCACTGGGAGAGTCTCTAAGATGCTGGAAGATACAAGAATAATAAAAAACACTCACAACTAAATACAGAAACCAGGAAAACACTTTTACAGTCATACAATGGACTTACTGTCAGAGTGTCGTAATCTGAGGACATGGTGGTGGGGTTTAGAGCTGAGTAGGTGTCGTCTCTAGATTTTGTGGTCTATTAGAGAAAGATCAGAAGAATATAACTTCAGTATTTATTCAGCAGCAGCTTTATAGGAACATGTTCATAAGAAAGCAATAACATCTCTCAGTACCTGAACATCTGCATCTCTCACTGCTTTTCTCTTCCTCCTGATCAAACTGCACCTCCACATCGATACTGTGATGAAGATTAGAGCCAGAAAGACTGACACTCCCACTGTGATGAACATTAACACTGTGCTCTCCTCTGAACCTTCAGGAGATTCATAAATAAACAATAAACAACATGATCTTTTATTTATATTGTAACAAACAATGCCAAACATACCATAATAATGATGTACATCACAAAGATGTAGTTAAATCTGAAATAGCCAGCATTTCTCATTACTATTATGATGGTAAAGGTAAAGTTTTATTTCTGTCAGACCTGCATAGAACTGTTACCTCCTAAAGCACAAGAATACTGGATAACATCCCACTGTGCTCTCATCTGGACCTTCAGGACCATCACAAATACACAATGACAGGATCAGAATTTGAGAAATGTTACTTCTAAGATTTGACTTAACTTTGTTATTATGATGCACCAACTTATGTGCTGGAATTACCGAATTATAAAGGATGAAAGACAAAATATTCTTCTGAAATGGACTGTAGGTGGATTATAAGCCAGTGGTGTAATGGCTTTTATCCATGCTCTAACCACAGTTACATTTTTATGTAGCTAGCATTGTAAGGTTGGACAAGCTTTACAGGCTGTGTAGGCCTGCATAGGACTGTTACCTCCTACAGCACAAGAATACTGGAGAACATCCTCAGTGTTTGCTGACTCCAGGTACAGCTTGTTGTATCTGGTGGGTCTGTTAGTTATAGGCTGTCCGTTCTTGTACCAGATGTAAGTGGTGTTGTTGGGCAGAGTGCAGGTGGAGATACAGGTCAGTGTTACTGTCTGTCCTTCTGATGGAGTGGTGGGACTCACTTTCACCTGAAGATCTGAACATGGAAAAAAAGTATGTGTAGCATTTTTTAATATTCTGACATATCCAGCATTGTGAATAGGAAGAACCTAAGTTACAGTTGGGTGTGGACACATACCTGCAACACTCAGAATGACTCCAGGTTCACCAGAAAATCTCCCTCCTGCAGTATCAGTGATGAATCTAAAGTGATATTCTCCAGAGTCACTCTTTGTCAGATTGTTCATTCTCAGAGTGCAGTTTCTCTCTTTATCTCCAAGAAACTCCACTCGACCAGCAAACTGCTCTTCCACACTCAGATCTGTCGGCTCCACTTGAGGCCGAAAGTAATACCAGAATGTTTTAGTAACTGTCTGATCTCTGGGATATGAGTAAGTGCAGGGAAAGTCCACTGATGAACCCTCCAAAGCACAGACTCTTCTGTCTGAGTAGGTCACACTCCAGCAGTTCTTATCATTAATACCTGTAAAAGCAAATGATTGAGTTTTTTGGTTTCAGTGGTAGTAAACAATTATAAAGAGTTATAAACAGGTTTCATACTCACACACTGTATTGGAATAGATTTGAATATGGTGTAAAACAGAGCAGGAGTAGCCACCGGAATCATCACTACTATATGAACTCAAAACCATCTGATGTTCATTGGTTGAGTATTGATATTGTCCATTTTTGTACCAGTAGTAGTAATAAGGTTTAGAGGTCAGACTGCATGAAGAGCTACAGGTCAGCTCCATCTGATTTTTTGTGTCAGAGGTCATCCTCATCTTCAGATCTGAGTGGAAATGAATTTAGAAATATATTATCAGATATCTTGTACACATATTTTAACATGACAAAGTCATTAAACTGACTGATCAGATCACTGTAGTTGAGCTGTATTACCTGAAACTGTTAGAGTAACTGCTGTTGAGCTGGAATATTTCTGTCCTGTTTCTGTAATGATCATGAGGTGATATTCTCCTGAGTCTCTCTCTCTCAGCTCTGATATTGTAAGAGTTGAGCTGTATCTGTTTCTGTTGGTTGTGTATCTCACTCGTCCTGCGTAGTCTGAGTCTAGAGCTAAATCCTCTGGATCTTCCTCGTTCCTCCATTTAGCTTTTTGTTTGTTGCTGAACCAGAAGCTGTGCTGAGGTCTGATGTTGGTGTTTGAGTGAGAGCACTGCAGGGTCACTGTTGATTCCCGTAGAGCACAGATAGTCTGAGGACTGCAGGTCACTCTCAGAGTCTCACCCAAAGAACCTGAAACTGAAACAGTGTGAATCACTGAGTGTGCAGGAATCACAGGAATCAACGTTTCTACTGAATCTCACTGATATTAGTTCTGATTAAACAGGTTATTTCTGTAATTGGTCGCAAAATTCCTAAACATGCCTAGTTCATTGTTTCGTTCCTGTTCTTTGAACTCCTGTGTTTCCTGTTTCTTCTTGTTGTTTATTCTGAGATACTTTGTAACTTTACTGTTAATAATGATGATCAGTAATGAAACTGTGTACTTGCATGCTTTCTCCATGACATGCATGTTAAACAAGTGTTGGTAGTGCATTATAATAACAATGGTTTATAAGACATCTATTAGCAGTTAATTCAAAATAGTTTAGTCATGAACTAATGGGTTTATCATTAATCAGTATATTATAATGACTTTAAAAGACATACAAACATTACTTGATTATGGTTTAGAAATGACTTATAAATTATGTTTGCAGGCCCTAAAGTAAGATGATGTCACATTGTCCTGGCTCTGCCCCTTCTGTCACCTCCCATGTAGCCCAGTCTTGTCATTGGTGTTTCCACCTGTGTTGTTTGTTTTCCTCCTGTCCCAGGTGGTCTCTATTCTTCTCTTTAATATAATAAGTATTGTATTATTTTATTTTTGTTAGTTTAAACAATTTTGAGTTCTTGAGTATTTCTAGATTTTTGTATAAACAGAATTTTAATTTCATATGTGTGTGTGTGTGTGTGTGTGTGTACATATACATATATATACATATATATATATATATATATATATATATATATATATATATATATATATACTGTCACGCCTTCTGCCGAGGACGCCTCCTCCACATGTTCGTTTTTGCTCAGGTCCCTTGAGTCCTTGAACGGCCCAGAGGACTACAACTCCCATGATACAGTGGGAGACCACGTGACTCCTACTCCACTGCCATCAACCAATGAACATTCCTTTCAGCGTTCAGCCTCACCAGAATTCTAAACTGTCACACCTGTTTTTCTTCACAGCTTATAAGCCAGTTTGTATATAAAGCCTGTGCTTTAGCTCTGAACTTTGCGAAGTATTGCCAACCCTTTTTCGTTGCGTACTGAGCGGTCTTTGTTTGCAAGTTCTTTCATGTATGACCTGTTTTTTTGTATTTCTGACCTGCCCTTTTCGTCTTTGCCCTTTTTTGGTGTGTTCGCTGGAATTGTATGATATTTGGTTTTTGAGCTCGGACTGGTTTTGACTACTCTCTGGATGTCCCGTTTGTTTTGGTTTTCTAGCTCTCTGGTTCTGACCCTCGCCTGTTTTGACTATGCCCTCTGTACATCCATCAAAACCTCAAGTAAACTTCAACATTGTCCTTTTATCTGCGAGCGTCTGATCTGTGTTGACATCATAACATACATACATATATATATATATATATATATATATAAATATATATAAACACAGCTGATTATTAATGTTTACAAGCTTTAAGGTTTACAGAGAACACATTGCATTAGCAGTCATTATTATTATTATTATTATTGTTATTGTTATTATTATAAATATCCCTTTTGAAAACACTCCCTATATATTGTAACATTCCACTACTGGCTTGCATGGCCATACGAGCCAGGAGGCGTGGCTTTGCAGAGCGGTCATGTGAGGAGGATCGTAGTTAGTGCTGCACTCACTGTAGGAGAGACTTTATTGTTGTTAATAGCTGTTGCTGTTATCCTGGAGGGTGTTTGTGTGTTATCTGTGTGTTATTATCTGGGTGTGGGTTGGTGGTAGTGGCTCTGTAAGTCTGTGGACTGGAGTTGTTTGACTTTTGATGGCCTGTCCAGCTTTCTGAGAGGCAGTTCTCATGTGCTGCCTGTTCATTAAAAGAGCATTCACCTTAAAGCACAATGTTTCGTGTGTCTTATTCTATACTGTCACCACAATATTCACTAATGATCAGATGGATCAAATTATTTTCAGATTTGTTCATTAGTAACTCATTATAAAGTTATAAAAGAAAACTGTTACTTTATAAACTAATAGTGATTAAATTCCTGGTTAGTACATGCTTTTGTAAATTATGATGTAGAAGCTTATTACTTCATTGTGATGTAAAAGCTTACATATTAAATAATGATAAATATATCTAAATACCTGTAATGTTCAGCAGGATGATCAGGGATAGGATTCTATATGTGAAGTTCATGGTTCCACCTGACCTGACACCAGAAACAGAAAGAGATCTAGCAAAGAGCTCTTTCCACAGGTTTGTTGAATATTTATTATTTTACAACATAAAACAAAAACATACATAATATTTTTATGTATACAAATATCTGGATAGAATTTGTTGTAAACCTTTATACTGCCGCTGCTGCTGCTACTGCACAACGCTAATTCTTATACTTATTGTGATGGTCAAACCTTATTCTCCTCCCCTTATTCTTCTTATTCTTCTCGGTTCCCTTTTTGAGTCTCGGTTCCTCTCAAGGTTTCTTCCTCCTAGCGAGGTTTTTGTCTTGCCACTGTCGCCATTGGTGAGGCTGATGGGGGCTCATACCTTGATTTTTCTGTAAAGCTGCTTTGTGACAACGCCTGTTGTAAAAGGCGCTATATAAATAAACTCAAATTGCCAGGTGGGCCCAAAGTTTTATCACACATTAGAACCTAAGAATCGCCCAACAAGTTTGCACTGAATTGAATTGAATTTATTGCTCACTTACACATTTATAAAAGAAAGAAAAAATAAAATAAATAAATAAATAAATTAGCAAGACAACGTATGCCTCATAAAGATGTAAGCCATTCTATAAATGGTTTAGGGGGAGGTGGGTTCTTCTTAAAAGTCACTGTCATGATGATGCATTTGGTTGGATTCAACATCAACCCCAGTAATGTACCATGTGCCACTCCCCCAGTAAGTTCTTGCCAATCAGAGTAGCAACTCTGATACCGAACTCTTTGCAGACGACCACACACAAAGCTACAGAGCCAAGGCATTAAAGCAGGCCTGACTTCTAACTGTACCAGTCGTTTCATAGCAACAGTCAAATCCACTTTATCAAATCCTTTTGAAAAGTCAGTAGTGATAAAAGTACTAGCAGTTGATGGAATATCTGAAGTCCCTGTAGTTACTGAATAATAAGCTCTAATATGTGTGTGTATATATATAAGCCTTGATTTTAAGGGGTTAACTTTCATCACTCAAAAGAAATGGAAGGTGAATCATTTAAAGTCAATTACACATCCAGAAGACCAAAACTGATGTTCTAGAAATAAAACAAGAATCTACTAACAAACCAGTGTACTGCACACTAAATAAAATGGCTTATCAGTTCAACTTCATGTGGTAACATTTAAATTAACTCGTTTTCTTCAACATAAATAAATGCTTTAAATGAAGGATTCATTCAATCAAAGATAAAGTCAAAGTTTATTTATATATAAGATGCAGCAGCATCATCAGAAGGGTCAGTTCTTGCAGGTGAGGTTTGCACAGTGCTGTACAGCAGAAGTTCCTTGGTGGTCAAACTGGTCCAGAAGGCTGGCCAGAAGTGGCAGGTTGAGCTATTACAGCCTCACTAAGAGGAAGAGACAGAAAGGTAACTGAGATATGGGGGCTCTCTGAGATATCAGCGCCCCTCTGCTCCACCATCCTCTAACTTGAAAAACTAATTACCAAAGGCTTGACTGAACAAGTAATTTTTGAGTTGACTAAAACTAGTTCAATTGCTTTTTACTACATGAAGTACTTTTTTAGGTTGAACTGATGAGCCATTTTACATCTACAGGGTAGAATAAAATAGCTGAAGCAGTTTTTATTCACAGATCTACATTATTCACCATACAGCTGTATGAGATACAGATCAGAGTGATCTACACAGAGAAGCCAAAGACAAAGAGACCAAGACTAAGACTAACACACAGAGAGAATGAGTAGGAATCATTTCTCAAAGTGTTATTCCTTCAGATAACTTGCAATTTTGCCATTAGTTGTTGTAATTACACATTAATAAGTACAAAAATAACTCTTTTTTTATCTTGTTGAGCTCAGATCAGGTTGAGAAAGTGAACACTTTAACCACAGTGCTCGAACTTCTCCGTTTCACTGTATTCACACAGTTAAATCCCTCACAGTTTTAAACAGTTTGCATACAGAGCAGCTCTAGTAAAGAACATGTTACTTACATTCTGTAATGAACACTGTCCACTCTTTTGTAGTCCACTTAAAGTTCGCTGTGAGGAGTGTGAGTGCGGTAAATATGAGCTACTGCAGTCCAGCTCGAACTTCCTTCCCTTTTCTGTGTTTTCAGAAGTTCCTTCCTTCATTTACTGTTCATTTATACTTAGTCACATTGTTATTAACATGAATAAGTAACTTTGGACTTTGTTATAGATGTTTATATAAAACAGTACATGACAGATGCAAAGCTCTATGTTTAATGTAAAGAAATAATCAAAGTCTATTAACAAGCCAAGATTATTTTTATTATAATAAAGTGCTGTGAAGTCTGTTCTGACCCCTGCTGACCATTTGGACACTGTTTCTCCAGACCGCCCTGTCTTCTTATTGGATCCTCAGGATTCTTAATGCTTGAGTTTCCTCTGATTGTTGATTCCTCTGATTGTCTCCATCCATCTTGTTACTGGTTCTGAGCATAATTGTCTTTGCCAGTGAGTTGGTTCTTACAATAATATGTGCAAAATAAGAGCTTCAGCTTGGTTCTCTAGGGTTCTAGTGAGAGGTTTGTTTGGTAGGGTTCTGTGTGCTGTGCTTAAGTAGGCTTATATGGGATGAGCTTTAGTAGGGTTCTGTGGAACGTTCCTCCACTGGTTTTATGTAATCTTTAATGTCTGTCAAGCTGAGGTCACCTGGTGTCCGATTTTGTACTGAACAGTCCAGTTTGAACTCCTGCATTCTGGTCTATTGTCCACCCACCACAAGTGATCATGTCACGTCAAATGGGTCTGAGTTTTCAGTTGCAGGGCTGGTGCTCTCAGTTTTTCAGTGTCAGCACAAATTTGCCTCGTTTTCAGTTTTTCAACAAAATCTGAAAAATCAATAATCTGTACTTGATGGTTGGTTTGAATAGAAATTAAGAATAAATGTTTGCACAGTGCTGTGTATCTGATGGACAATGTGTGACTGCCACTTCTGCTGCTGTTGCTGTTTCTATTAATAATTAAACATTATTAGAAACATGAGAGGCACAAGGAAGTGTGAAGGAAAAGAGGAACTGACCTCAGTTTAAAACAGTTTCAACACTTTAATTTAGAGACCAAAGCCGTAATATGGAATTAGATTTTTTTTGTCTCTTTAAAGTGAAGTTAGCTGGAATTTTATGCAAGTCGTCAGTTTTTATGAATAATGGGTGCAATTAACTGTACTGTCAGCACAGTAAAGGGAATGAAGTTAGAGTAGAACTGCAGTAGAATATATTCAGCATACAGCACATCACACTCACATGCTCCTCTCAGCTCACTTTCAGTAAGTTAGCACAGTGTGAGAAATTCACTAGAATTAATGAATTATATTATGGTGAGTTTCTGTTTCAGTAGGTTCCTAAGAGAGGGGCTGAATTTTATTCCATTGTTTTTCCTTGAAATTACCACTGAAATGTAAAACATCATCTGCATGTCTTTAGAACTGCATCACTGAGCAACCACTTCTGCTCAACCAAACTACCCAACAGCTCTCTTTCCACAGTGGAGTCCCTCAAATTTCCTTTGCACCAATATATCCAGGGACCTGAAGTTGGAGGGGAACACAGTCTTTATCGCTAAGAGAGCCACCTCACAAGAACGAGCTGAACTCCAGCACATAATCAGGACAGCAGAGAGGATCATTGGATCTATCTGCCAACACTTCAGGATGTCTACAACAGCAGGGTAATGATGTGTGCTAGCAAGGTTCAGCTGACCACTCTCAGCCTGGACATCACCTCTTCCAAACATTCCCCTGTGGTAGAAGATTTAGGACCACTAAAACCAGCACAGCCAGACATGCTAACAGCTTTTTCCCCCAGAGTGGGCATGTCACACTTTAAACTCAAACTGACCATCAAACTTTCCTCACTGCATTACAGTAACTCCTCCTGTAGCACGAGGCTTGTTTACACTATACGAATGAACCTATTTACAAATGTTAATATTATTTAGATTTAGATCTATTATATAGATCATAAATTTCTTTAGCTTCTTTCACACTGGCTCTTTGCTACATTCGCTATTAATTCTTTATTCTATTTATTTTATTATTATTTTATTTGTCCCTGAATTAAGCCTTTGTTAAGAGTCTGTTTGCTTGTCTGTTCTTTTCAATGTGTTACGTGTCATACATGTGATTCACCAAGACAGATTCCTTGTACATCTAACATACATGTCAAAATAAAGTGATTCTGATTCTGATTCAGTAGCTAATTCGGTATCTCACTGTTTGATTATTTATGAGCAACTTTCATAACAAGGATTAAAAGTCTCCTTTGTTTATCCCATTATCAATACTATGGTAATGTCAATACCCACTAGCACCTTTAGGGCACATGCAGTATTATACAGCTTTTGTTCATCCAGTTACCATCACAACAGTAAGCTTTAAGATTTGCAATGCTAGGCTAACTGAGGGTGTAGACTTAGTTATTAAACAGCACCAGTGAGAGATGAGATTTGATCATCTCTAGGATCCATTTGCTTGTCTAGTAGTTGAGCTTTAGTAGGGTTCTATGTGATGCACTTAAGTAGTGTTCTTTGGGATGAACATCAGTGGAGTTCTATAGGATGAGCTTTAGTGGGATTCTGTGTTTTCCCCTTCAGTAGGATTGTATGGGCTGAGCTTCCATAGGATTCTGGAGGATGAGCTTCAGTGGGATTCTAAGGCTTGAGCTACAGTCGGGTTGCATGAGCTGAGCTTCAATAGAGTTCTATAGGATGAGATTCAGTAGGGTTCTAAGGAACGTTTCTCCATTTGCTTCATATAATCTTTGCTGTTCATCAAGCTATGGTTGGTGTCTGGTTTTGTACTTAATAGTCAGATTTTCTGCTCAAGTGATTTCAATATTGTGTTTTCAGTTTTTCAGTCTCAGAACAAATCTGACTTACTCTCAGTTTTTCAAGGTCTGAAAAATGAATAACTTGTACTAAATGTCTGTTTTACGTTGAAGTTAAATAAATGAAGGGGTTTCCTGAGTTTTGCACAGTACTATACATCTCTGATAGACAACATGTTACTGCTGCTGCTGTTTCTATAGTCAACCATTAATAGAAGCATAAGAGACACAAGGAAGTGTGAAGTTCATTGATGATCCCATAAACACAGGAACTGATCTCAGTTTAACCCTTAGGACCCAGAGACGTTCGGTCACTTCTGGCCTTCATAACTTCAGAACGGTTTAAGATACAAACATGATCCACATATCAGGACATTCAGCAGACCCACCCCTAACTAGCAAGTGTGATGAGCTGTGATGTCAGCATCAGTGAGCAATTTGGCACCTAAAATCCTGATATTATTGCTCTGCTGTTTGGCCTTCAAATTCAAACAAAGAGTTAAAACAGCGACATGATTCACAATCAGATCACTCATCAGACTCTGCCTCACCATCCAGAGTGATTTGATCCACCTGTGACCGTCCATCAGCCAGAGATCCAAAATCACCCAAACCCACTCGCTATTGTTATATTACATCAGTGCTTTTCATATTTTAAATGAAGGGCTTTCAGTTTACATTGATTTCGAGTATTAAAAATATCTGATATTAAATATGCAACTCAGTTTGTAATTAAAAATAAAGTCTGTCTTGCTGTGTATCAGAGTTTTAGGACTCGGCCTGAATCCAAGAGGACAGGAAATCAATAAAAAACATGTCTGCCTTATGCTACGCATTTATTTTTGCTCATAATAACCAACAGAATGAATCACCATCAAAATTATTGCACTTTCAGCTCACAGACACTCCAGACTAACAATTTCTGAAAAGATAACTACAACTGCACTTGTTTTCAAGATCTCTTTAACAAAAAAAAATAGAAAGTTTAGCAGCCGCTAGGTACATTTTTGTTTGTGCAAATTTCTGTTAGCATTTATTTGTCAAAAAATGGCATATCTGAGTAGACTAGCATCTCCTGAAAATAACAAAATATGACATGTGTGACTGTCGCATGTAAATACTTTAATTACTATACTTTTATACTATAATTGCAATGGTAATTGTAATTGACCCCAAAAATACCAAAAAATCCCTCAAATTTTAGGTTTCTAAGGGTTAAAACAGTTTCAACACTAACAAAGATACCAAAACCATAATACAGAATTACATTTTCAAAAATGTCTCTTAAAAGTGAAGTTAGTTGGAAACTTAATTTGTAATTATAATTTTCTAAAAGCATTTTTAGTTATAATTTGAGTTTGATTGCATTTGGTCGCAAGTATTTATAGAAAATTAATGTGGTACTGTTGTGATCTTTGTGGTTGTGAGGCAGCATTCGAGAAGTGGAACAGTCAGTAACTTTCCTTTACTGGTTTACTGCTCACTCATTCTCAGATATCTGTCTTCTGCCTAAACTACCCTTGGTATTTGTTGTTCTTTGTTCTATTAATCTGCTCCCAGATGTGGTGTTCTACGTTGTACTTGGAGAATCACAGAATTTCATAGGTTTTCCTGGTTGGTTTGATACATCTTGGTAATTCAAATGGCCTTATGACCATTTATTAATTATTAACATTATAACTTAAGTTATTATTAGTTATTACATTTTAACTGTCAAAATGCTGCTTTAGTGAAAAGTTTTAAACACATCAACATTTATGGAGTCATATTTAATACAAATTCACAAAAAGCTCAGTAGGGAAAACTGCTAACACTTCATAGTAACTTTCTTTCACGAACCATTAACGGATCAATAATAGCTATGAACAAATCATTAGTTCATACAGGACAAAGGAAGCTTTTAAACAGCATTATTTAGTTTCAACTTGACGTTAACTATAACAAAAAAGTCTACAACTAAAGAAGCATATATTTTACATGCATCTGTTAACAGGAATTATTATTATAACTTCACAAATAAGTTATCTAATCATTTATATTATATTTAATATTTATATGATATCTAATTAAGTGTATATATATATATATATATATATATATATATATATATATATATATATGAGATAAAGCATGAAGTTTGTCTCTGTCTCATTGTTACACCTTTGAGTAATTTGCTGCAGTAATCCATATACATGAACTGATGCACAGCTCCTTATTTATTAGTGAATGTGCTTATTGTAAATGTACAGGAAAACACCTGTTATTTTGTAAATATGAATATAAATATTAACAACTACATGAACTGCCATTTAAAAATGTGAGCACTTTGAATTTCTAATTATCTCAGGATTTCTTCATAACTATTAATGATTTGATTATTTATTATAAAAAGTTTTTATAAAGTGTTACAGGGAAAGATTTGTACAAAAGATAGGGTAGAATAAGTGTCAAAGTAAACAATGTTGCTGAGGACAAATGTAGCTTTCTCTATGTGACTCATTGGCTATCAGGTTATTAATATTAGCACTTTACATTGATATTTTGCAAGTATTTACAAGAGAAAAGGCTAAATAGGTAAAAGTTATAAAAATAATGGATGAAAAGTTGATTAAAATGATGCTGATGAAGCACTGCATACTTACAAATCAAAAATTACATTTTTATATGAAATCAGTTTAATTATGCCACACATTTCCACTTCGTTAAATAGAGTCACTATACACAGACTTTGTAACTTAAACATCAAATTTAATCATTGATCGAACAAAAGTGAAACATTTCAGTGCAATTTATTTGAGATTCATTGGAATGTGATTCTTGATGGTTCAAAATAAACAGTTTTAGTTAATTGAAATGTATTTAACTTTGTCCATTTTACATAAACCAGTCACTTAAAACATCACAATTCATTTATTTAATATTGGTGTATTTTCAGTTTGTACTGTCAGAGTGTCGTAATCTGAGGACATGGTGGTGGGATACAGAGCTGTGTAGGTGTCACTGGGAGAGTCTCTAAGATGCTGGAAGATACAAGAATAATAAAAAATATGAAACCAAATACACAAACCAGGAAAACACTTTTACAGTCATACAATGGACTCACTGTCAGAGTGTCGTAATCTGAGGACATGGTGGTGGGGTTTAGAGCTGAGTAGGTGTCGTCTCTAGGTTTTGTGGTCTATTAGAGAAAGATAAGAACAATATAACTTCAGTATTTATTCAGCAGCAGCTTTATAGGAACATGTTCATAAGAAAGCAATAACATCTCTCAGTACCTGAACATCTGCATCTCTCACTGCTTTTCTCTTCCTCCTGATCAAACTGCACCTCCACATCGATACTGTGATGAGGATTAGAGCCAGAAAGACTGACACTCCCACTGTGATGAACATTAACACTGTGCTCTCCTCTGAACCTTCAGGAGATTCAGAAATAAACAATGAACAACATGATTATGTACAGAGGATGACACTGAAAATCTTTTATTTATAATGTAACAAACAATGCCAAACATACTACAATAATGATGTTTGTCATATCATGATGGTGAGGGTAAAGTGTTATTTCTGAAAACATGCTAGATATATGCTAGTACATAGAACTGTTACCTCCTAAAGCACAAGAATACTGGAGAACATCCTCAGTGTTTGCTGACTCCAGGTACAGCTTGTTGTATCTGGTGGGTTTGTTAGTTACAGGCTGTCCGTTCTTGTACCAGATGTAAGGAGTGTTGTTAGGCAGAGTGCAGGTGGAGATACAGGTCAGTGTTACTGTCTGTCCTTCTGATGGAGTGGTGGGACTCATTTTCACCTGAAGATCTGAACATGCAAAGAAATAGAAAGTGCAGTGTTTCTAATATTTTGACATATGAAGCATTGTGAGTAGGAAGAGACTTGTGTGGACAGATACCTGTAACACTCAGAATGACTCCAGGATAACCAGAGAAACTCCCTCCTGCAGTATCAGTGATCAATCTAAAGCGATATTCTCCAGAGTCACTCTTTGTCAGATTGTTCATTCTCAGAGTGCAGCTTCTCTCTTTATCTCCAAGAAACTCCACTCGACCAGTAAACTGCTCTTCCACACTCAGATCTGTCAGCCCAAAGTTATGCCAGAATGTTTTATTAACTGTCTGATCTCTGGGATATGAGTAAGTGCAGAGAAAGTCCACTGATGACCCCTCCAAAGCACAGACTCTTCTGTCTGAGTAGGTCACACTCCAGCAGTTCTCGTCAAAAACACCTGTGAAAGTAAAAGATTGTCACTGTTTTTGTTTTTATCAGTACTGAACAATTAGATATGAACAGCTTTCATACTCACACACTGTATTGGATCGGATTTCAGGATGGCTGCTAACAGAGCAGGAGTAGCTGCCAGGATCATCACTGCTATATGAACTCAAAACCTTCTGATGTTCATTTGTTGTGTGCTGATATCGTCCATTTTTGTACCAGTAGTAATAAGAAGGTTTAGAGGTCAGACTGCATGAAGAGCTACAGGTCAGCTCCGTCTGATTTTTAGTGTCAGAGGTCATCCTCATCTTCAGATCTGAGTGGAAATGAATTTCAAAGTATTCCAGCAAATATTGTAATTATATATTTTGACATCAAAAACTGTAGTTGAGCTGTATTACCTGAAACTGTTAGAGTAACTGCTGTTGAGCTGGAATATTTCTGTCCTGTTTCTGTAATGATCATGAGGTGATATTCTCCTGAGTCTCTGTTTCTCAGCTCTGTTATTGTAAGAGTTGAGCTGTATCTGTATGGGCCGGTTGTGTATCTCACTCGTCCTGCGTAGTCTGAGTCTAAAGCTAAATCCTCTGGATCTTCCTCGTTCCTCCATTTAGCTTTTTGTTTGTTGCTGAACCAGAAGCTGTGCTGAGGTCTGATGTTGGTGTTTGAGTGAGAGCACTGCAGGGTCACTGTTGATTCCCGTAGAGCACAGATAGTCCGAGGACTGCAGGTCACTCTCAGAGTCTCACCCAAAGAACCTGAAACTGAAACAGTTGGCAGCACTGAGTCTGCAGGAGTCACTCAAATCAACACTTTTACAGAATCTGACTGATGTTAGTTCTGATTAAGCAGGTTATTTCTACAATTGGAAGCCAAATTCCTTCAGAACTGCAGCCCTTCTTGTTCACCAATCTCATCTCTAATCTCTGTCTGAAGAGCTGGTCAGTTACTGCAGCAACACTGAAATATATTTATACATAAACTTGTCTAGTTCATTGTTTCATTCCCAATCTTCAGTTTCTTGTGTTTCTTGTTCCTTCTTGGTGTTTATTCTGAGTTACTCTGTAACTTTACTGTTAACAATACTGTTAATAATGATGATCAGTAATCAAACTGTGTACTTGTATGCTGTTTCCATGACTTACATGCTAAACAAATGTTGGTAACACTTTATTCATTATAGATTATTTATGAACTAATGTGATGTTCATTATTAATCAATATATTAAAATGAGTTTGAAATACCATACAAAACTACTTGAGTGTGGTTTAGAAATGACTTAAAGTATTTCTGTTCTTAGCTTAATATGTGTAACTGCTCTATTCTACGTATAGTTCAGTTTAAAGAATTTTGTAAATGTTGTTTGTGCATTTATAGATTATTATATAAACTGAACTGTTTTTACTTTAAATTACAGGGTGCAAAAAATGGCATACATTACATACATTACTTCTATAGCATTTATTTATATATATATATATACATATATATATATATATATATATATATATATATATTGTAAAACACATGACAGTCAATATTGTTATTAGCAGTCAATGTCATTATTATTATTATTATTATTATTAATATTATTGGTAAAAACACTCCTTCTATATTGTAGTGTTCTGCTACTGGCTCATGTGGCTGTATGAGTGGGGAGGCATGGGTCATGTGAAGAGGATCTTGGGAAGCGTTGCCCTCACTGTGTTTGTGTGTTATCTGTGTGTTATTGTCTGGGTGTGTGTTGGTGGGAGTGGGTCTGTGGACTGGAGTTGTGTGGCTTTTGATGGCCTGCACAGCTTTCTGAGAGGTAGTTCTCCTGTGCTGTCTGTTCAATAACAGAGCACTCACCTTGTTTCCAGCACAATGTTTCCTGTATTTTATTCTATATTCTCACCACAATATTCACTAATGATCAGTAAACTCTGATTTTCAGAGTTGTTCATTATTTATTTATTATTAAGTCATAGACAAAAAGCACACACGTTATTAGTGTATTGGAGATTATTATATTCCTGACTTTTTAAATTATGAAGTATAAGCATATTACTTCATTGTGAAATAAAGCTTATATATGTGTTATAAAGTCATATGAATATGTTAAACAATGATAAATAACTCTAAATACCCAATTAGTTCATAATTAGTTAAATTTTACTAGTTATCCATTAAAACACCGTAATTCAGTTCATACTGTGAAAGCAGCTGCCCATCAGCTAATCTTAATTTGGGGTGATTTAGAAAATAACACTTTTGCTTTATAGATTTACTCTCTTTAATGCTAGATCAATTAATTAGACACTCACAGGTAAACGATAAATCGTAAGGTTTATTAAAAGGAGAATGAACCTGACCAACCAGACCAGGTCAGCAACCATATTAACCAAACACAATACATGCGCGAAGACACTAACAGAGTCGAATAAACAAGCGAGGTCATACAATTAAACAAAGAATGGCTCAGTCTGCACTGACAGGTCAGGGCAATACTATGCAAAGACAAAGTGCAAACAGACAGGCTTATATACATGGAAAAACAGGTGATGTAATCACTATTCAGCTGACTGAGATCTGGAGTCATGTGAGAAACTGAGGGATTCTGGGAAGAGGAGTCCATAACATCTCTCTCTCTCTCTCTAATCAACACTAAACTCAGTTCAGTAAAATCAGAATAATCCTACCTGTAATGTTCAGCAGGATGATCAGTGATATGATTCCATATGTGAAGTTTATGGTTCCACCTGACCTGATATCAGCAGAAACAGAAATAGATCTAGCACTGAAGGAGCCCTTTCTGCAGGTTTAATGAATACTTATTATTTTTCAACATACAGTATAATTATATATCACATATTTTACGCATAAAAAGAATATCTTGACAAACTTTGTTATAAACCTTTGTCAGTTTATTGTAATGTTATTAATGAAGTCCAGAATTTTTTTTTTTCTCACCACAAAGTCTTTCAGTTTTTCCAGTAAAGAAAATTACAGAACAGATACCAAAACACTTCCTGTTAACCCCTTAAATGGCCAGGGCCTGTCAGTGGGCTCAAGGCTTTATTATACACTTCTATAACCTAAGAATAGCTCAGCCAGTTTGCACTGAAGTCCCTTTAGTTACTGAATAATAAGCCTCAGTATGTACTAAGCCTGAGATTGTGAGGGGTTATCTGTCAACACTTAAAAGAAAATGAAAGTTAAAATATTTAAAGTCAATTCCAGGTCCAGAAGACCAAAATCTCTGTAGGACAGTAAGAAAAACTGATATTCAGGACAAAACCAACAAACCACTATACAGTAGATTAATTCACAAAAAAATCACAAATCTGCAATATTCACCATACAGGTGTATGAGATACAGGTCAGACTGATCTTCACAGAGAAGTCAGAGATACAGACACTAAGACAGAAACTAACACACACAGAGAAATGGACAGTTCTGAGCAGGAATCATTTCTCAAAGTGCTGTTCCTTCAGATAACTTATGTGACCACTGGTTGTTGTAATTACACTTTAAAAAGTACAAAAATAGCTCATAGTAAGTTTTTTTTAATCTGTCTGAGCTCAGATCAGATTCAGAAAGTGAACTGAAACACACACTAACCACAGTGGCCAATCATTTACCTTTACTGAATTTGGACGACTATATCACTCACAGTTTTAAACAGTTTCATACAGAACAGCTCTAGTAAAGAAAATGTTACTTACATTCTCTAACGAAGTCTTTTCACTCTTTTCTAGTTGACTTGAACTGAGCTGTGAGGGGTGTGTGAGTGTGATTTATGTCTTGTGTGAATATGAGCTGTGCAGTCCAGCTCTAACTTCCTTCCCTTTTCTGTGTGATCAGTGTTGTGAAAACAAAAAGTCCTTCATTGACCATATACTTAATCACAATGTTATTAACATGGATAAATAATTCTGGACTTTGTCCTGTCTTCTGTTTGGATCTTCAGCTTTATAATGCTGGAGTTTTTCTGATTCATGATTCCTCTGATTGTCTCCATCTGTCTTGTTGCTGATACTGTACTGAGGATAATTATCTTTGCTAATGAATTGCTTTACATCATAATGTGTCCAGAATAAGAGCTTCAGCTTTGTTATCTAGGTGTGAACAATTGTTTTATTGTCTTTTAACTTATATGTTGGCATACATACAACATAAGAACAAACAACCTTCCCTTTCCCTCCCCACGTCTCCCTCCCGGATGTGTTTCGGACAGTATATATAAAACATAGGTACACCTACATACGCATGCATGTATCAGAACATAACTTCATGAAAACAAAAGTGAGAAAATAAATAAGTAAGTAAATAAATAAATAAACAAACATACATAAACATATGTGTGGGTTAAATAACGGGACTCCTCCTAAAATACAAAAACTAATAGGTAACTCTAGCAAGGGCCTGGTAAACATTCCACTGATTGGAGCGCCTTCTTCTAAGCATTAATAGTTCTTGACTGAGCACCGTGTACACGAGCAACTGAAAGCTCCAAAGAAATAATATCAAGCGCAGACAAAATCCACTGCCGTCTTGAGATGGAATGAGGAGGACTACATCGATTGACCAAGTTTCTTTGCAGCTGTCAAAGTACAGAGCAATAGTCGTTTCTGCTGAACTGAAATATTAAGAGAAGAAAAATCATTTAAAAGAAAAATCAATGCTTAGCGTGGAACATCATGGTCTAGTAGGACTGTAAGATCAGTGGCAACCTGATGCCAGAAATTAAGGACCTTAGAACAAAACCAAAAGTAATGCAAAAAAGTACCAGGCTCCCCTGAGGAACACAAACTACAGCTTGGAGACTGAGTAAGATGCATATGAAATCGTCTTACTGGTGTACTAAAATCAATGCAAGGATTTCCAGTGTGTTGTTTGATGATTTGGGTATTTTGAAGATAAATAGATGGTTTCCCAAGCATGGTCTGTAAAAAACTCTTGATCCTCCAATTTAAGATCTTTAGGCCAGACTAGGCACACCTCAAGGGGTGTGTAAGAAGCCCTAATTAGGAAGATATAAATACTGGAGGCTGAATCGGCCTTTTTACTAGGATTGACCCCTCTAAGCATTGGATGTAGCTGTAACTTAGAGCTCTGGGGATGCTCCATAAGACCGCAAGGCAGATTTGAGCTGCAAGTACCTAAAGAAAGAAGTGCTCGGTAAATTAAATTGCTCTCTAATATCCTAAAAGGATCTTAATCCGTTTTCATCAAAAATATCGCCTGAAATGTGAACTCCTCGGTTCTCCCATTGGGTGAAGTAAAATGGAGAATTCTCTACCAGTAGATTATGATTGTGAAAAAGTGGAGAGTGATAATGCCATTTTACATTCAAGTCAGATTGCTTAGTGGCTGTACGCCATGAAAATACGAGGTGAGATATTATAGGTCCAAAGTACTGTCTACAGTGCCTAATAGAAACATTACAAAATATAAGATCTTTAACCTATAGGGAGCTATAATAGATTCTTCCACTGAACGGCAAGAAGTTGAAATACTTGGATTTAACCAAACTGACAAGGGTCGCAGAGTGAAAGCTTGGGCATATATTTGAAAATTTGGAAATGCAAGACCACCGTCAGACTTACATCTCTGCAAGGTAGATAGTTTTATCCGGGGTCATTTGCCATTCCAAATATATGAGGACAGAACTTGAGAAAGTGTCTCCCAATATTTTACAGGAGGAGGTAAAGGAATCATACAACTAAAGTTAATTCGAGGTAAAATATTCATTTTCACCACTGTAATCCTTGCCTGTCAAGAGGTAGGTAATTGTGACCAATTACTGGTGTCAACTTTAATTTCCTATAGTATACTATTGAAATTTTTATTGATTATATTATTCAAAGAAGGGTATATCTCCACCCCAAATATTTAAAACCATCAACCACCGGGAAAGGTACTGAGAGCAAGCTTGGGTCTGATTCAAAATTTAAAGGCAGTAACGCTGATTTATCCCAGTTTATCTTATAACTGAAAAATTTACCAAAATCATCAAATAACCTAAGCAGGTATGGAACAGAATTTGTTGGATTATCTAAAAACAGCAGAATATCGTCTGCATATAAGGAAATATGATGTTGGGTCTCCTTTATTTTAATAGGCAAAATAAGCATCAATTTGCGATCAGCTTGGGCAAGGGGCTCTAACGATATAGCAAGCAAGGAAGCTGACAGAGGAGACCCTTGGCATGTGCCACGACTCAACGGAAAGGGTGCTGAACATTTATTACCTGAGAGAACCATTGCGGATGGGTTTGCGTATGACATTCTTATCACGGCAATAAATCCAGCGCAAAACCAAAATGTTCAAAAGTGGACCACAAATAGTATGACCCATAGAAAATCGTAATTTGGCAAAAACACTATGATGGTCTGAGAGTGACCAAATATTTATTGTATCTATCGCAGAAAAAAGAGCACTGAACATAAACAAAAAATCTATTTGGTAATAAGATTTATGCCTTGTTGAAAAAAAAGTGTACTGTCTTGTGTCTGGATTAAAATGTCGCCAACAGTCTACCAAAGGTAATGCGGTCATACATTGCTTGAGCTCTAGACTAGCCGCTAACTGACAGGAAGAACCATCACTCCCAGATCGATCTAACTCATGATCTAAGACAGTGTTCATATCTGCTCACACTACCAATTCACAATTTGAAAAATTAATCAAATATTTTGATAAAGAAGGGGAAAAAAAACAGGCTCTCTTGTAGTAGAGGCGTAGACTGAGATAAAAGCTACTTTCTTCTTTCCTATCAGTGTTGTAATGTGTGCTATTCTTCCCTCTTCATCACCTCCTTCGTCCAAAATCTCAATCTGTAAGTTCCTCTTTACCAACACAAGTACTGCTTTAGTTGCAGTAGTCACTGTTGCATAAGCCGTGACCCTGTAAAACTTATTGTTACATTTGTTAATAAATTCTTTCCTTAAATGAGACTCCTGAATCAGTGCAATATCAATTCCTTTTTTGTAAAGTAAATCTGAAAAACTAGCACGCTTAAGAGGGTCATTGAGACCATTGATGTTCCAGCTCAAAACATTAAAAGCCATGTAAACTAGAAATAGATTCAGAAATAAACAATATCATAGCCTTCAAAATCACAAACGGCCCAACGAAGCTTGAAGTCATAAAGTCACCAGTGTACTGCCCACCTACACACCCTTATATCCCACCCCAGAAATTAAACTAATAACCCATGCCCCCCCCCGAACACGAACTATCACAGACTGGATGACTAACAGGTCCAAGTCCACAACCTTCCCCTTTCACGGTCCATGACAATGACATTGAAAGAGAGAGAAAAAAAAAAAACATTAAGAATCAGCATCAGTTCAAAGCATACAGTTGCTGTCTATTTACGAACCATCCTTCATAACGAAACATTATTAGGGTCTAGAAACCGCCAAGCGTCCTCCGGAGTATGGAGTAGATGTGTTTCCCCATTCCGGATCACTTTGAGAACTGCGGAATACAGAAGGAAGGACTGAACACCTGATTCTCTCATTGCTTTACTCACTGCATTGAAAGCACTGCACTTCTTGGCAGTCGTCGGAGAAAAATCTGGGAAGAAACTCAGGTTCGCGTCGTTCCACTTCAATTGGTCGGCGCGCCTGCACTCCTTGAGGATGAGATCCCGGTCATTGTAGCGTAGCAACTTGAAGATGAAGGCGCGGGGCCTGCCGTAATCGGCGGAGATTCTGGAATAAACGCGATGAGCATGCTTTATTTCCAGTTCCCGGTTAGACAGCGCTGGAAGCCATATCAGGAGCTGTTTCTTGATGAAACCGATAGCGTTGTCTTTCTCCGCACCCTCGGGCAGACCGAGAACATGCAGGTTACTACGCCTGCTTCGGTCCTGTAGTTCAACTACCTTCTGTTCGAGAGTTTCCAAGCGATGTGAATGCTCTGAGAGAAGTTTCTTCTGCTCTCTTTGCTCGTCCATAAGGTAGTCAAGCTTTGAACACATGTTTTGAATCGTAGACATGTGGGTTGCAAATTCACCTCTCATTGCAGAAAGCTCAGCCATTATCGTCTGCTCTAGCCGCGCAAGAGGATCTGCCATGTTAATCTGAGGAAGAGGTGAATCGGTTTTTGCCTTCTTCTTTGTAGGAGACACATTTGGGGTAAGATTAAGCTGTTTCCTACTTGAAGACATGAATAGCAATCTTATCAGACAGTTAGTAACAACAAAGTGAGACCAAACTGAAAAAAAACAAGAAAAAAAGGGGTGTCATGTCAAGAGTTCCAGTTGACCACAACTGAGCCCATGTACGGCGTCACATGACTCCCATTATCTAGGTTTCTTGTGACAGGTGAGGCTTTTTAGTGAATACATTTCAGTAGGGTTTTGTGCTGCGGTTAAGTACGACACCCTACTGAAGCTCATCCTATAGGAGTTCTGTGAGATGTGCTTTAAAAGGGTTCTATGGGATGAGCTCCAGTAGAGTTGTAAGGGATTTGCTTCAGTAGGGTTTTATGGGATGAGCTTCAGTAGGGTTCTATGGGATGAGCTTCAGTGGGGTAGTATGGGATTGAGCTCCTGCATTCTGGTCTTCCAACCTTAAAGGATCATGTCTCCTCTCATGGGTAAGAGTTCTCAATTGTAAGACAGATGCATTTAGTTTTTCAATACAGCACAAATCTGTAAATTAGGTAAGTAAAGAATGGTCTCTGACTTTTGCACAGTAATATATATATCTCTGATAGACAGCATGTGACTGCTGCTGCTGCTGCCTCATCTATTTATAATCAAACATTAACAGACACAAAGGAAGTGTGAAGTTGGGTGATACATTTTTTTAAACTGGACTCAGTTTAAAACAGTTTCAAGACTAACAGAGACCAAAGCCATGATACAGAATTATATTTTAAGAAATGTCTCTTAAATCTGAAGTTAAATACAAATAAAAATACAATACAGAAATACAGTAACCAAAGATTAATTACACTCACCATTTATAAACACTGATGACACATAACATCAGTGTTTATAAATGGTGAGTGTAATTAAACTTTGGTTACTGTATTTTCAGCAGAGTAAAAGGAATGCAGGACTGCATTAGAACATATTCAACACACAACACATCACACTCACATGCTCTTCTCAGCTCACTTCCAGTAAGTGAGCAAAGTGTAAGATGTTTACTGGAAATAATTAATTCTAGTATGGTGAGTTTCTGTTTTACTAGGTTCCCAAGAGAGGGGCCCATTTTTATTCCAATGTATGTTATTCCTTCAAATTTAAAACAGCATTTGCGTGGCCTCAGACCTGCATCAGTAAAAACTACTGCTTAACCAAACCAACAAAGACTTTTAACTTTATCTGCTTTGTGGAGACTTGGTTTAAGATTTGACCCTGAAGAGTGCTGCACCTACCCAGACAGAGTGGACAGAGACAGAGCTCACTGTTAATCCAGGAGACAGGGAATCTGCTTCTTTGTCAATGAATGCTAGAATACAGACGTCAAGATCATGCACTCCTCATCTAGAGTTCCTTTTCTTCATGTACTGTTCTACTGTTCTTTGGTCCATGTGTACGTTCCTCCACAAGCATGCATGAGGAAAGGAGACGAAACTGCTGGCCGATCAGATATTGAAAGTAGAAAGAAAGCATCTATACTCATTACTCACTTTAGCAGAGCAAATCTAATGAAGGAAATGCCCAAGTTCAGAAAATGTATTGCCTGTGCCGCAAGCGGGGGTAACATTTTTGATCACTGCTACATCACTATTAAAAATGTTTATTGTGCCATCACATGCATTGCACAGTCTCATTCAACTCATTGTTGGACTAGTGAAGACACTGAAAACCTACAGACCCTGGAACCTCAGTACTAAAGTACCACAAGGTTGTGTGCTCTCACCCCTTCTCTTCTACACCAATGACTGCATCCCCATGAAACCCACTGTAGAGATCCTTAAGTTTGCAGATGATATAATCATGGTAGCCATGTAACCAGTAAGGAGTTTGCCTACAGAAAGGAAGTTAAGCACCAGCAACCACCTGCTAATGAATGCTTTAAAGACTGTAAAAATGATGTGAACTTCAGCTGCCCCCCCCCCATCAATTGCTTTGTGTTTTCATCAGTGGAGTCACTCAAATTACTTTGCAACACCATGTCCAGGGACCTGAAGTGGGAGAGGAACACAACCTTTATCACCAAGAGAGCACAGCAGAGAATCTTCTTCCTGAGACATCTGAAGAAATTCAACCTGCAGCTGAGTCTGATGATCCATTTTTACATGGTGATCATTGAGTCCATCCTCACATAATCTATAACCATCATACAAATAATCTCTGTATTGTAAACACCTTGTGTATGTGAAAAGTGCAATATGAGTGTTTCCATTGGCTGATTCCAGTATCCTCCAAAAATATAAATATCGGCCCAATATACTGGCCCGCATAGGCTGGGGCTGAACCTTAAAACAAAGCACACAATTAGAGTTTACTAACCTGTCTTGGCCTAGTTTACTAAAAATCTAGTGTAAATTTTTTTAGTAATTTTGTAATTGCTGATCTCAGATTCAAGTTTTTTCCTGTTTGGTTTGATGTATCTTGGCATTTCAAATGGTCTTATAAGCAATGCTTAATTAGTTACTAACACTTAACTGTCAAAATGCAGCCTTAGTGAAAAGTTACACCTAATACAAATTCACAAAAAGGGAAAACAGTTAATTTTTTAAAAAAATTGCCTTTAACAAACATTAACTGATCATTAATGAACAAGCTATGAACAAATCATTAGGTAAACAAAATTTGAAAATACACCAATGTTTATAAATGACAGTTCATGTAGGTGCTGATGTGTGTATTCACATTTACAAAATGATGTGCATGGTACGTTTAATAAGTTACAACAAACCTGTGTAACATTCCAGAAGTGATGTGTGTATATATATATTGGAAAAATATAATATGGCTAATAAAGTAGAGTATTTAAGTCACATTAATAAATGCTGTTCAGTGCTGAACATACATATTTTTTGGCAAATGACTCACAGTCTTAATGGAGCCATATAAATCTTGTTAAACTTTGCTTTTATCTTTTATTTTGAGTTTTATAAAAGTAACAGCAGCTCTCAGAAAGTGAGTTAACTAAAGTTTGCTAAGCTTAGATATATGTGGCCTGCCTAAACCATCCTTGGTATCTTTTGTTATTTGTGTTATTTATCTGCTCCTAGACCAGCATGTGGTTTTCTGTTTTGTAATTGCAGAATCACAGATTTGAGGATTTCCTGTTTGGTGTGTCTTAATGAGTTACACTTTTAACCACAAATGTAATGTAAAGCATAAAACATGTCACCACTGAATGGGTTACACTTACCTAATACAAATTCACAGGATGCACAGAAAGACAACAGAAATATGGAAAACATCTTTATTTGTATTACAGATGTCATTCTGAAAACTAATTCTGAAAATTGCTAAGCACAATTTTAGTTTTCTGTACTTGTCTCCTTGACTATCAGGTTAATAATCTTAGCACGTTACATGGATGGTTAGCATGTACTTACAGTAAAGAGGAAAAAATTTAAAAGGAATGGATGGCATGATGATGGAAATTGGATACAGGGTGATGAAGGATCTGTGGTGAGAGAGTCTCATCATAATCGCAATACAGGATTCAAGGCATTGTGTTCTTAGGAGAGCCAGTTACATTCTGGAAAATAAAAGAACATTAGAAAAATTACAGAAACAAATCACGAGGAGAACCCTTAGAAATAGGGAGCACAGACTTACTGTCGGAATGTCATAATCAGGCATCATGGTTTCAGGGTTCAGGGATGAGTACATCTCACTGGAAGAGCTTCTAACATGCTAGATAAAAAGATAAAAACCCAGGAGAATCTTACTCAACTAAACTCACTCTGCAGGGTAACATTCACTCAGTCATAGAGACTGTAGACTTACTGTCAGAGTGTCGTAATCTGAGGACATGGTGGTGGGATTTATAGCTGTGTAGGTGTCATTTCCAGGCTTTGGCGTCTATTAGAGAGAGATCAGGAAAACTCTTATTCAGTGCCAGTTTTATAGGAACATGTTAATGAACAGAGAAAGTAAAAAACATCTATCAGTACCTGAACATCTACATCTCGTTCTGCTTTTCTCTTCCTCCTGATCATATTCCACCTCCACATCAATCCTGTGATGAGGATTAGAACCAAAAAGACTGACACTCCCGCTGTGGCGAACTTTAATGGTGTCACCTCTGGACCATCAAGTTTCAGAAATAAATAATGAACCACATGATCAATTTTGTCATGATAACACTGAAAATGTGACAAATAATGACAAACATGCTCATAATAAATATCACAAAGATGTAATTAAGACTATAATAGCTAGCAATTTTCATTTGTTTTATGATGGTGTAGGTAATTTATTTCTAACAGAACATGTTAAACCTGCATAGAACTCTTACCTCCTAAAGCACAAGAATACTGGAGAACATCCTCAGTCCTTGTTGACTCCAGGTAGAGCTTGTTGTATCTGGTGGGTCTGTTCTTGTACCAGATGTAAGTGGGGTTGTTGGGCAGAGTGCAGGTAGAGATACAGGTCAGTGTTACTGTCTGTCTTTCTGATGGGGTGATGGTGGGACTCATTTTCACCTGAAGATCTGAACATTTAAAGCAACAGAAAGTGTAAAACTTGATTATAGAGTGAAGGAATGATTCAGTTTTGTGTGTGCATGTATGTATTTTAGATTGTGCCTTTAATATAATTTTTGTAATTATTGTGCACTGTAGTAATAGTGTCGTTGCACCCAGCCTATCTTACAGAATAGTTTGGCAAAATATATCACTTACACATTTTGCCCCTGACCCCAAAAGCAGTAAATGAGTAGATGTTTGGTGTCCAAAGTTTGCTTCAGTACTGGTACTACATGTCTATATCACCAAATTAAATTCTGACTTTTTAAATTACATTCTTTGTTGTAATATTCCTTAAAGTAATACTGTTAAGTATATTTTGTTTTTTGGTTCTGTGATTAACATTTTGGATGATATTTTGTAGGCATTTTGACAGATAATCTTTAGTCTTTTAAGGATCACACAGTTTTTGACTGCATTGCATCATCACAGCATATTCATATTTTAAAATGTAGAGTGAGCAGAAACAAACTTAGACAATGCGGTGTGACATATACCTGTAACACTCAGAATAACTCCAGGTTTACCAGAGAAACTCTGTGCTGTATCAGTGATGAATCGGTAGCGATATTCTCCAGAGTCACTCTTTTGTCAGATTGTTCATTCTCAGAGTGCAGTTTCTCTCTTTATATCCAAGAAACTCCACTCGACCAGCAAACTGCTCTTCAACACTCAGATCTGTCGGCTCCACTTTACGCCGAAAGTAATACCAGAATGTTTCAGTAACTGTCTGATCAGTGGGATATGAGTAAGTGCAGGGAAAGTCCACTGATGAACCCTCCAAAGCACAGACTCTTCTGTCTGAGTAGGTTACACTCCAGCAGTTCTCATCAAAAACACCTGTAACAGCAAACTATTATCGCCTTTTGATTTCAATGATTTATAAGTAATTAGGGTCACACTTTATTTGGATGGTCCCCTATAGATGATCTACAGATATTTAAATTATTAACAAACGTTCTGGTGGAACATTGTGGTTGTAGATGTAGGTTTTGCCTTGAGGTTAGGGTTAGGGTTAGGGACAGATTTAATGGAATCTTTCACATGCAACTTCAAGTTCAGTTGCATTTAGTTGATTTTTATTTGAATGTTAGTTAAAGCATCTACAATGGACCATCCAAATAAAGTTACCACAGCTTTCATACTTACACACTGTATTGGAATGGATTTCAGTATAGTTGCTAATAGAGCAGGAGTAGCTGCCAGAACCAGCACTGCTAAATATGCTCAAAACCCTCTGATACTGATTTGTCCAGTACACCAGTTGTCCATCTTTGTGCCAGTGGAAAAAAATAGGTTTAAAGGTCAATTCACAGGAAGTGATACAGGCCACATCCATCTGCTTTTCAGTTTCAGAGGCTATCCGCATCTGCAAGTCTGAGTAGAAAAAATGTAAAATATTCTTATAAATATAAAGTTTCTTATGAAAATATTACTACATAAAATGACAGAACATATATTTTCATTGAGTTATATTACCTGAAACCATTAGAGTAACTGCTGTTGAGCTGGAATATTTCTGTCCTGTTTCTGTAATGATCATGAGGTGATATTCTCCTGAGTCTCTGTCTCTCAGCTCTGTTATTGTAAGAGTTGAGCTGTATCTGTATCTATTGGTCTTGTATCTCACTCGTCCTGCGTAGTCTGAGTCTAAAGCTAAATCCTCTGGATCTTCCTCGTTCCTCCATTTAGCTTTTTGTTTGGGGCTGAACCAGAAGCTGTACTGAGGTTTGATGTTGGTGTTTGAGTGAGAGCACTGCAGGGTCACTGTTGATTCCCGTAGAGCACAGATAGTCTGAGGACTGCAGGTCACTCTCAGAGTCTCACCCAAAGAACCTGAAACTGAAAGAGTGTGCAGCACTGAGTCTGCAGGAATCACAGGAATCAACAGTTCTACAGAATTTAACTGATTTAACAAGTTATTTCTACATTTGGAAGCAAAACGCCTTCACAACTGCAACCCTTAACTTTGATTAAACTCTTTTTTTTTAAACCACTATCTGAAGAACTGGTTGGGTTTTGCAATAATTACCATTGGAAAGAAAATTTGTTAGCCACTCTAAGCATAAAAATTGTAATAATAAATTGGCTTCACCTTGTCGCCTCCTCCTCATTATCATATCCACCTGTTTTCTGTCTGTTTTCTGTTTTGCTTAGTAATTTGCACCCTATTTGCAATCTAATTGACTCAATTTCAAAACATTATAATATTACCAGTTCCAAAGAGTAAACAAAAAAGCTATAGATTTTCATTTAAAATCTGTCACACTACCTACAAACTAAAGATGAAATATTTTTACAGCATCATTTTAAAATAAAAAGCACTACTTTGTGCTATCCTGATCCAGGTTCATATGAAATTTTACAGGCATGTACAAAACAGGCACTCGAGACTATTGAGGTCATGGCCACAATAGCAGTGTTGGCCCATTTTCGAAAGACAGCTTGGGCCATGTAGATTACATTTATTATCATTATTATTATTATTATTTTTAATTATTATTATTATTATTATTATTATTATTGATATCTTTTGTAAATTTTCACAAAGTACATTGAAAACATCTTAATTTCGGATTTGTTGATTAATTCATTACAAACAAATAGAAGAAAAGTAGATGTATGTTAACATGTAACGTCTTATTTTATAAACTAATAATGATTACATTCTTAGTTAGTACATGACTTTTTAATGATATAGAAGTTCATTACTTTAAAGTAAAGTAATAGCTCAAATATCTATTACAAAGTAATATGAACATTTCACGCCTCCCATCAAGGACGCCTTCTGAGTTTTTTACTCTCTCCTGCAGGCTCTTGGAGTCTATGGAGTCTGCCAAGAACTTTAAAGTGAACACTGAACACAGCAGTTCAGTAAAATCAGGATAACCCTACCTGTAATATTCAGCAGGATGATCAGTGATAGGATTCCACATTTGAAGCTCATGGTTCCAACTGACCTGATATCAGCAGAAACAGGAAATGAAATAACTTTGATTGAGCCCTTTCTGCAGCAGATTTAATGAAAAATTATTTTAAATGATCATTCCATTCATTAAAGATAAACATGTATTTAACACCATATCAACTATGTGAAAAAGTAATTGCCCCCAAACCTAATAATTGGTTGTGCTGCCCTTGGCAGTGACAACTGCAATCAAATGTTTGCGATAACTTGCCCACTTGTCTTTGCAGAATTGTTTTAATTTGGCTCCATTGGAGGGTTTTCAAGCATGAACTGCTCGCTTAAGGTCTCACCACAGCATCTCAAATGGGATTCAAGCCAGAACTTTGACTCGGCTATTCCAAAACTTTCATTTTGCTTCTCTTGAGCCATTCAGAGGTGGACTTGCTTGTGTGCTCCAGATCATTTTGCTGCTGCATAACTTGACTGCACTTGAGCTTTAGGTCATGAACTGGCAGGCAGACATTCTCCTTCAGGATTTTCTGATACAGAGCAGGATTCATGGTTCCATCAATTATGACGAGTCGTCCAGGTTTTACTGTTGGTATGATATTCTTATGGTGGAATGCGGGGTTCGCTTTATGCCAGATGTAACGGGACCAATGTCTTCCAAAAAGTTCACCTTTGATTCATCGGTCCACAGTATATTATCCCAAAGTCTTAGGGGTCATCTAGATATTTTTTTGGCAGTGTGAGACATGCCTTTGTGTTCTTTTTAGTCAGCAGAGGTTTGTGCCTTGCAGCTCTCCCAAGGATGGCTTTTTTGCCCAGTGTCTTTCTTACTGTGGAATCATGTACATTGAACTTAACTGAGGCAAGTGAGACCTGCAGTTCTTTTGATGTTCATCTAGGTTCTTTTGTGACCTCCTGGATGAGTCATCAGTGCGCTCTTGGTGAAATTTTGGTAGGCCAGCCACTCCTGGGAAGGTTAACCACTGTTCTAAGTTTTCTCCATTTGTAGATAATGGCTCTCACTGTGGTTCACTGGAGTCCCAGAGCCTCAGCAATGGCATTGTAACCCTTTCCAGACTGGTAGATTTCAATCACTTTGTTTTTGCATCTGTATTTGAAACTCTTTAGGACGAGGCATCATATGTTGCTTTTTTAGACCTTCTAGCCTGATTCCAGACAGGTTCTATTTAAATGATATTTAGATTCAACAGGTCTGGCAGTGATTAGCTGGGTGTGGCTAGTGAAACTGGGGCAATTACTTTTTCACATAAGGCCTAGCAGGGCTGAACAGCATTTTTCTTTTGATAAATGAAATCATCATTTAAAAACAGCATTATGTGTTTACCTGGGTTATCATTGTGTAATATTAAAAATACTTTGATGATCTGAAACATTTAAGTGTGACAAATATACAAAAATAGATGAAATGAAACTTTTTCATATGTATATAAAAGTGACACGATGCTCAGAAGAAGAGTCAGGAAAGGTCATATTTTATGCTTGAAACATGCTTTTTTTATTTCAAACATGGTATAAAAGCCACTCAAAGAAACAACTGAAATAGGTAAAGACTAACATACACTAAGTGAAGCCACACCCCAACACAATAAGCACATAAAAAAACAAAACACATCTTAAACCCAGCAAACAAAACAAACAACAAAAACTGTTAATTAATTAATGCTTGCTTGTGAGCTCCAATGGGAGCACAGTTAGTGGTACAACGTCACTATGTATTACTCATTAAAAATGCCAAGCAAATATTTGGGAAAAGTTTTGTATCATTGATCACTTTATTGTAATGTTATAGTGTTCAGAAGTTTTTTCTCATCCAAAAGTCTCTCAGTTTTTCCAGTAAAGAAAATCACAAAACAACTGTCTAAACACTTCCAGTTAACTGTGAACACTCTTAAGAAGTGGAAGTTAAATCATTTAAAGTAAATTCCAAGTCCAGAAGATCAAAATCTCTGTAGGAAATGAGGTCAAATCTGATATTCTGGACAAAACCAACAAACTGCTGTACTGTAGAATAGTGTAGCTAAAGCAGTACAATATGCACCATACAGCTGTAAGAGATACAGATCAGAGTGATCGACCCAGACAAGCCTGAGATACAGACACTAAGACCAATACAGAGAGAGAAATGGACAGTTCTGTGTTGGAATCATTTCTCAAAGTGTTCTTTCTTCAGAGACCTTGCTGTTGCCATTGGTTGCTGTAATCATATATTATTAATTACAAAAGTAGGTCACTATATATATATATATTTTATTTTGTCGAGCTCAGATCAGATTTAGAAAGTGACCTGACACACACACACTAACCACAGCGCCTAAACTTTTACACTTAAGTGTATTTGGACAATTATATTCCTCATGGTTTTAAATATTTAGTATAAAAAACAGCTCTAGTGAAGAAAATGTTACTTACATTCTCTAACGAAGACTTTTCACTCTTTTCTAATTGTTGTGAACTGAGCTGTGAGGAGTGTGTGGGTGTGGTATGTGTCTTGTGTATAATATGAGCTGCTGCAGTCCAGCTCTAACTTCCTTCCTTTTCTGTGTGATCAGATTTAAAGTGAATGTCTTTCTTTCCTTCACTGCTGTTTTAAAATTAGTCAAACATTATTAACTCAAACAAGTCATGTTGGATTTTGTTCTAGATGTTCATGTACAAACATTTCCCGAAAGATGTAAGGCTTCTGTGTCTAATCATCAGAATCAGAAACACTTCATTTTGCCAAGTAGGTTACACATACAAGGAATCTGTCTTGGTGAGTGCAAACATGTACGTCGTGTAACATACTGAACAGATCAGACAAACACACAGACTGTTAACAAGTATTTACAAATACAAAAGGACAAATAAAATAAAAATACAATAAATACAATAAAGAGCAATAAAGAGCCAATGTGAAAGGAGCTAAAGAGATGTGTGAATACCTGTTTACATGCAGACATGAATACCTATACATATTGTAGCATCCTGCTATTGGCTAGCATGAAGCCGTGGATGTGCAGGAGGCATGGCCATGCCCACATGCTCTTGGGAACTGCCAGAGGTGCAGTAAAAGAAACTTATAATGTAAATAGTTATTGCTGGTATTGTAAAGCTATATATATGGTTATATTGCCTTGCTGCGCTGGGCTGTAGGGCTGTTTAGGTAGGTTTAGTGGTCACCATGGACTGGACATGTGGCTGAACTTCAGTGGAGTTCTATGGGATGAGCTTCAGTAGTGTTCCTTGGGCAGAACTTCAGTAGGGTTCTATGGGTAAGCTTCAATAGAGTTCTATGGGCTGAACTTCAGTGGAGTTCTATGGGATGAACATCAGTAGGGTTCCTTGCGCAGAACTTCAGTAGGGTTCTATGGGATGAGCTTCAATAGAGTTCTATGGGCTGAACTTCAGTAAAATACTATGGGATGAGCTTCAGTAGGGTTCTATGGGCTGAACTTCGGGGGAGTTCTATAGGATGAGCTTCAGTAGTGTTACTTGCGCAGAACTACAGTAGGGTTCTATGGGATGAGCTTCAATAGAGGTATATGGGATAAGCTTCAGTAGGGTTCTATGGGCTGAACTTCAATAGAGTTCTATTGGCTGAACTTCAGTAGAGTTCTGTGGGATGAGCTTCAGTAGTGTTCCTTGGCCAGAACTTCAGTAGGGTTCTATGGGATGAGCTTCAATAGGGTTCTATGGGCGGAGCTTCAGTAGTGTTCTATTGGCTAAACTTCAGTAGAGTTCTATGGGATGAGCTTCAATAGGGTTCTATGGGCTGAACTTCAAGGGAGTTCTGTGGGAGGAGCTTCAGTAGTGTCCCTTGGCCAGAACTTCAATAGTGTTCTATTGGCTGAACTTTAGTAGAGTTCTATGGGATGAGCTTCAATAAGGTTTTATGAAATGTTCTTCTTCTGGTTTTATGTAATCTTTGCTGTTCATCAAGCTAGGATTGCCTGTTGTTATGTTTTGGACTAAACAGATAACCCTAACCCAGTTCTGAGCTCCTGCTTTCCACCGATCTCATGTGATCACATCGTTGGATGTAAGAAGGGGCTTTTAATTGCAGGGTGGGGTTATACTGTACTAAATGGCATATTATTAGCACTTAGTAAATCACCAATGCTGCCATTACTGTTTTGAACATACTATTCAGTACTGTAGTGTGTGGATTGAGAACACAGGCTGCATATTGGCACACAGGCATTATGGTGAAGTTTAGAATAAAAAAGTAAATGAATCAATTATTTCTCAATTGCAGATACTTCTGAAAACAGTTACATGTGCATTTGTTTATGCATTGTTTAGCCTACAGAAGAAAATGTGAATAAACTATAGGTTGTTTTTGCATGGCTCATTTGTGTTACCCAATGCTGAAAAACAAATATTAGGCCAGAACATTTATTTTTACAAAACCTAAGGAATCTATCCTATAATGATCATTATAAAAATGTGAAAACAATGTAAAAACACTAAATAAATAAACCAAAAACAACAATCACACTGTTTTAAACGCACACAAAAATAACTCTTTCTGTTTTTCAGGATAATCTGAAAAATGTATAACTTTATGTCTGTTTTGACATGAAGTTAAATAAATGAAGGGAGTCTCTGACCTTTGCACGGTACTGTATATCTCTGTTGGGCAATTTGTTACTGCTGGTGGTGCTGCTTTTATTTATAATCTAACGTAAATAGAAACATGAGGTGAAAAAGGAAGTGTGATGTTGGGTGATGATCTCATGAGAAACCAAGGAAGTGACCTCAGTTTAAAACGGTTGCAACACTTATATAAAGAGAAAAGTCATAAGTTATGTTTTTAGAAATGTCTCTTAAAATTATTTAGAATTTTATTTAAGTTGTCAGTATGAATAAATGGTGGGTGTAATTAATTATTTGTCACTGTATCTTCAGCAGAGTAAAAGGAAGGACGTTAGAGCAGGACTGCATTAGAACATATTCAACACACATCCACAACACATCACACTCAACTGCTCCTCTGAGCTCACTTCTGGTAAGTGTGGGAAGTTTACTAGGCTTAACTGTGATTAATTCTAGTATGGTGAGTTTCTGTTTTACTGGCTTCCTAAGAGAGGGGCTGATTTTTATTCCACAGTACATTATTCAGGGACCAATGAAATGTAACCTCAAAGGGGTGCAGAGTTTGTTAGGGCCCATAAGGGCATTGCCTCTGTTTTAGACCAATTTACTTTAAAACCTGACTGAACTCTTGCAGGCATTTCAGTAAATATGGGCTTGTTAAACCTATTTCTGTTAGATATAGTAAGACACCATCTGCATAGAGTGAATTTTTTCTGACCTTTATTTTTTGGCACTGTAAGTAAGTGTTTAAGTACCTAATAGGTGAACATGGAGTACCTTCAAGTAATTTTCTGGTGCATACTTTGCACATACATACGCCTTGCCTGGTATGTCCAGTAGTACTCAGGCAGAAGGTAATAGTAAATTTGTAGTCTTTACAAGTAATAAATATTTTGCAACTTTAATATATGAGTACGGAGTAATTAATATGCACAAGGTATAGTAGCGTACAGGTCCAGGTAAGTAAAGGTGTTAAAATTGCAGGGTATCTACCACAGAGTACTCAAAGTACCTTTTTTAAAGACTGGTATAATAATAAGTTCTCTGTAAAATGATATAGAAATGTAAAATATGTAACTTTGTACAGACTATGTACACAGTAACAGTTTGTTTTCTTGTATTTGTGGTAGGCAGAGCACAACCATAAAGTGTTCATAAACATACAGTTTTCTTATCCATACACAGTGTTCATAAACACGCCGTGTTCATAAACATACAGTGTTCATAACCATACACAGTATTAATAACTATGCACAATGTTTATGACCATACAGTGTCCATAACTGTACACAGTAATAATACTGTTCATAAAATTAGTGTTCATAACTATACACAGAATTAAAAAATTAACTAGTTTTATTCAACCTAAATAAATACTTTGAATGAACGATTCTTTCATAATTTAATTTTTTAAGTTGAATAAAACTAGTTCAGTTGCTTGTTACCACATGAAGTAATTTTTTATCTGACGAGCCACTTTTTACAGTGCGTGTATGTCCATGAACACTGTGTATGTCCATGAACACTGTGTATGGTGGTGAACACTGTATGTCCATGAACACTGTGTATGTCCATGAACACTGTGTATGGTGGTGAACACTGTATGTCCATGAACACTGTGTATGTCCATGAACACTGTGTATGGTCGTGAACACTGTGTATAGTCATGAATACTGTGTATGGCCATGAACACTGTGTATGGTCGTGAACACTGTATAGTCATGAACACTGTGTATGGTGGTGAACACTGTGTATGGTGGTGAACACTGTATGGTCATGAACACTGTGTATGGTGGTGAACACTGTATAGTCATGAACACTGTGTATGGTGGTGAACACTGTGTATGGTGGTGAACACTGTATAGTCATGAACACTGTGTATGGTGGTGAACACTGTATATTCATGAACACTGTGTATGGTTGTGAACACTGTGTATGGTGGTGAACACTGTATAGTCATGAACACTGTGTATGGTTGTGAACACTGTGTATGGTGGTGAACACTGTATAGTCATGAACACTGTGTATGGTGGTGAACACTGTGTATGGTGGTAAACACTGTATAGTCATGAACACTGTGTATGGTTGTGAACACTGTGTATGGTGGTGAACACTGTATAGTCATGAACACTGTATGGTTGTGAACACTGTATGGTCATGAACACTGTATGGTGGTGAACACTGTATAGTCATGAACACTGTATAGTCATGAACACTGTGTAAGGTGGTGAACACTATATAATCATGAACACTGTGTATGGTTGTGAACACTGTGTATGGTGGTGAACACTGTATGGTCATGAACACTGTGTAAGGTGGTGAACACTGTATAGTCATGAACACTGTATGGTTGTGAACACTGTATAGTCATGAACACTGTGTATGGTTGTGAACACTGTATGGTCATGAACACTGTATGGTGGTGAACACTGTATGGTCATGAACACTGTGTATGGTGGTGAACACTGTATAGTCATGAACACTATGGTGGTGAACACTGTATAGTCATGAACACTGTGTATGGTTGTGAACACTGTATGGTCATGAACACTGTATGGTGGTGAACACTGTATGGTCATGAACACTGTGTATGGTGGTGAACACTGTATAGTCATGAACACTGTATGGTCATGAACACTGTGTAAGGTGGTGAACACAGTATAATCATGAACACTGTGTATGGTTGTGAACACTGTGTATGGTGGTGAACACTGTATAGTCATGAACACTGTGTATGGTGGTGAACACTGTGTATGGTGGTGAACACTGTATAGTCATGAACACTGTGTATGGTTGTGAACACTGTGTATGGTGGTGAACACTGTATAGTCATGAACACTGTGTATGGTTGTGAACACTGTGTATGGTGGTGAACACTGTATGGTCATGAACACTGTGTAAGGTGGTGAACACTGTATAGTCATGAACACTATGGTTGTGAACACTGTATAGTCATGAACACTGTGTATGGTTGTGAACACTGTATGGTCATGAACACTTTATGGTGGTGAACACTGTATGGTCATGAACACTGTATGGTGGTGAACACTGTATAGTCATGAACACTATGGTGGTGAACACTGTATAGTCATGAACACTGTGTATGGTTGTGAACACTGTATGGTCATGAACACTGTATGGTGGTGAACACTGTATGGTCATGAACACTGTGTATGGTGGTGAACACTGTATAGTCATGAACACTGTATGGTCATGAACACTGTGTAAGGTGGTGAACACTGTATAATCATGAACACTGTGTATGGTTGTGAACACTGTGTATGGTGGTGAACACTGTATAGTCATGAACACTGTGTATGGTGGTGAACACTGTATAGTCATGAACACTGTGTATGGTTGTGAACACTGTGTATGGTGGTGAACACTGTATAGTCATGAACACTATGGTTGTGAACACTGTATGGTCATGAACACTGTGTATGGTGGTGAACACTGTATAGTCATGAACACTGTATGGTTGTGAACACTGTATGGTCATGAACACTGTGTATGGTCATGAACACTGTGTATGGTTGTGAACACTGTATGGTCATGAACACTGTAGAGAGGTGATTAAACTGGCCCAGACGATGTCCGATGCCGTAATCTGCTCTGGTCCCATCCCAATGCGGCGCGGCGCTGAAGCCTACAGCAGACTCTCAGCATTAAACTGCTGGATGTCCAAGTGGTGTTCGGAAAATAAAGTGAGCTTTATAGATAATTGGTTACATTTCGAGGGCAAGCCTGGTCTTATAGGTAGGGATGGTGTCCACCCCACGCGGGAGGGTGCTGCCTTACTTTCTTGCAGCATAGCACATAGCCTTTTAGTTAGTCGGCAGAGTAGTGTAAACAGCTGCTGACAATCCAGAGCCGGGACCAGGCCGCAGACAGACAGGCTAAACCGACCGTCTGCGAACCGCCTTGAGGCGTCACCTAGGATCCACTATATTGAGACTGTGTCTTTGCCCCGAATTAAATCAAAATCTAAATGTAGAAAAACTCAATCAGCCCGCTTCAATAACCTAATCAATATTAAATCATATTTAGATGATAGCAGCAACACCTCAGTTCTAAAATTTGGGTTATTCATTATAAGTTCACTAAACTCAAAAGCAGTCATCGTAAATGAAATAATAAGTGATCATAAATTTGACGTTTTCTGTCTCACTGAAACATGGGTTAGACAGGATGAATATTCAGCACTAAATGAAGCCACCCCTATAGACTATAATTATGTACACAGCCCACGATTATCAGGCAAAGGAGGTGGACTATGTGTAATCTACCAGAATACCCCAGATATCAGTCAGAAACAATGTGACACTTTCACTTCTTTTGAGGTTCTCTCCATCAACATTACAAATCCGGCCACAAAAAAGAACACATTTTCATTATTTAACATTTACAGACCACCAAGACCCTACTCAGAATTTTTAAAAGAATTTAGTGATTTCGCTGCAAACCTAGCTGTGTGCAATGATAAAGTAATAATTGTAGGAGATTTTAATATCCATTTTGAGAAGGCAGATGACCCACTAATAAAGGCATTTACTTCAATCCTAGACTCTGTTGGTATTACCCAAAATGTAACAGGGTCTACTCACTACTGTAGTCACACTTTAGATCTAGTTCTGACACTTGGACTTGACATAGACAGGCTTAGTATCCTACCGCAAACCTCAGTAATCTCTGACCATTACCTAATCTCTTATGAGCTACGTCTTCGCCATAATACATGTACGTCCCCTCGCTATTCTACAAAGCGCTCAATAAAACCATTTACCGCCCTGCAATTCATAGAAAACCTCCCAGAACTAACAACCCTAGTCTCCACTTCATCAGACCCAATGGAGCTAGATGTACTAACCGACTATTTAGAAAATACCTTTCGATCTACTCTAGAAAATGTGGCGCCACTTAAAATCAAAAGGATAAGACAGAAAAAGCTCGCCCTGTGGTACGATGATAAAACCCGTACCTTAAAACAAACAGTACGGAAACTAGAGCGGAAATGGTGATCAACCAAGCTGGAAGTGTTCCACTTGGCCTGGAAGGAAAGCCTTATAGAGTATAGAAATGCTCTCACTAAAGCTCACTCAGCATATCTGGCCTCGCTGATCGAGAATGATAAATATAATCCTAGAGTACTGTTTAGTGTGATTTCCAGAATTACAAAAAATCAGGCAGGTACTGAACCACAAATTCCGGCGACTCTCACCAGTGATGTTTTTATGGACTTTTTTAATAATAAAATTGAAAATATTAGACAACAAACTCAACCCACAGTATTAAATCCAACTTGGCTGATATAAAACATAACGTAGTTGCAGAGGAAAGGCTGGAAACTTTCTACCCACTACCACAGCTAGAACTAGAGAAGATTATCTCCTCTGCAAATTGTACAACCTGCACACTTGATGCAATCCCCTCAAAATTACTCAAAGAAGTGCTACCAGTTATCATTAATCCTGTTTTAACTATAGTAAACTCGTCCCTTAGCCTGGGCCATGTACCCAGAGCTTTTAAACTAGCAGTTATTAAGCCTCTGATCAAGAAACCAAACCTTGACGCTAGCGCACACTGTGTATGGTGGTGAACACTGTATAGTCATGAACACTGTGTAAGGTTGTGAATACTGTATGGTCATGAACACTGTGTATGGTGGTGAACACTGTATAGTCATGAACACTGTATGGTTGTAAACACTGTGTACAGTCATGAACACTGTGTATGGTCATGAACACTGTGTATGGTTGTGAACACTGTATGGTCATGAACACTGTGTACAGTCATGAACACTGTGTACAGTCATGAACACTGTGTATGGTTGTGAACACTGTGTACAGTCATGAACACTGTATGGTTGTGAACACTGTGTACAGTCATGAACACTGTGTACAGTCATGAACACTGTGTACAGTCATGAACACTGTATGGTTGTGAACACTGTGTACAGTCATGAACACTGTATGGTTGTGAACACTGTGTACAGTCATGAACACTGTGTATGGTTGTGAACACTGTGTACAGTCATGAACCCTGTGTATAGTTGTGAAAAATGTGTATGGTAATGAACACTGTGAATATAAAAATATAAGTCTTTGAACTGCAGTCCAGTACACCAACCATTTGCTGACAAGAGCTCTTTGCAGTTCTTAAGTATGAGGGTGGATCTGTTGGGCTCATAATAGAAACACTGCACAAGTAGATGGAACAATGGATTTCACTAAATATCAGCACATTCTGGAAGCAAATGTGACACAGTCAAAAACCTGAAGCTCAAAAGATGCTGGCATCTACAACAGGACAATGATCCAAACCCTACAAATCTAAGATCCACCACGAACTACTTCAGTAAACCCTTGCTATAGCTGTTGGAATGGCCCTCATAGTCCCCTGACTTGAACATCACTGAAAATCTGTGGGTAGATCTTAAACATGTTATGCATGCAAGACAACCCAAATAATATGGCTGAACTAGAAGCATTCTCCAAGGAAAACTGGTGTTCCTAAATTCCTAAAACAAGAATACAAAGATATATTGAGGTTATTTAAGATGAAATGATTTAAGATTGAATGATTTAAAGTGATTTCACTTGCTAAGAGATCATGTTTGCAGTGCATACAGAAGAGATTTTCACAACTCATGTTATGCAAGTCAAGTATCAGGTGTTCAGTAATTGTCAGATTCTTGGCTGGAGATTCCCCTCCCTGCCTGCAGAGGTCACTCTCTCCTGAGTTTTAATGGCTGACTGCTCAGCTGAAGCTTGTTTTCTCATTACTGTCTCTCTATATTTAGCTTGTATTTTGGCTAAGGTCCTGGCAAAGTCTTGCCAGATCTTACCTTGCAATTCTTAGCCTAATTTCCTATTGTTCTTCACATTTTTCATGTTCATTGACCTACTGCCTGTCTGCTGTTTTTTCCTGATTGTTGGATTTCGTCTTTGTTTTGGTTGCCTCGGACTGTTTCTCACTCTTTGGCTGTAATAAAGTCAGCTCGCGCTTGGATCCACTCTCAAGTCTGTCCCTTAACGTTACAGTAGTAAACTTTACTAAAGTCTCATTTCATTATTAGCTGTTGGAATGACTTTGGAAAAAAGAAAACTCCTGCTTTATCAGGGAATGTGATCTGTTATTAAAGCAAACATATCTTCAAAAACTTCATTTGCTTGATTAGCTATGTTAGCAGACAAGCTAGCTAATGTAGAGGGTTAAGAAATTGCCCCAGTTTAAAGTTTAATGTAAAACAGTTAACCTCCCTAATTTTTTGATTGTCAGGACTTTAAAAGTGTTCCAACAGTTTCTATTTTGTCTATTATGGTTTTCCACCGTTCAGACATGAGACGGTGCTCTACGTCTCTCTGGATTGCTTGGTGAAACACAATTTTACGCCCTGAGCATGTGCAGTTCAGAAGTAAACTTGCACTGGTATCGACTAAGACATATTTTTTCTTCACTGATTCACAGGTACTGAAAAACACTTTAGTTCATATAACTTTAGTAGGAATGATCAAAGAAGTATCTTGTGAAGCCCTTGTAATGTTTTGTTGTGCTTATGAAACATTTTAGTCTGCTGTGGCTAATCAGCTACTGCTGCCTTTCTGATCAACTCATTGGGAAGGAGTCTTAGTACTTGTTGCAGTTGCATTTTCTGGATATTTCCTTTATGTGAAATAGCAAATCTGTAAATGCTAAAGCTACATGGTCATGCTTTGTTACGTAGCAGTTTTGGTTTGTGTTGTAAAGCCACACTGGAGAGTTAAAGAGATGCCATTTTAATGCCTTTGTTAGATTTCTTTCTTGGGCTGTATCCGCCATGTTGTGTGTTTCCTTAGTACCATGCATAAGTGAGTTGTGAATATACATACAGATGTGTTTTGTCTTTATACTGAAGTTAAACATCAATAATATCAAACAAGCCATTAGCACATCTATATCGACTAATGAGCCTGTGTCCTCTCCATCACCATGTAAAGATATGATGGTTAAACTGACCCCTTTTGGTGCTATTAATGATGAAAAAGTTAATCGACACAATGAGTCACTTTAAATCATCCACTTGAAGTCTTGACACGTTACCAACCAACTTTTTAAAGAATGTGTTTCACTCAATATTAGACAAACATAGTTCAGATATTAAACACTTCATTCACGTCGGGCGTTTTTCCTAATAAATTTAAAACTGCAGTTGTGGAGCCTCTGTTAAAGAAAAATCTAGAAGAAAATCTAAATTTTAGTCAGGATTTTGGTCTAATCATAGTACTGAGACGGCTCTAATTAAGGTAATCAATGACACTAGTTTAAATAAAGACTCTGGAAAAATATCTGTTCTACTGTTTCATCTCAGTGCTGCCTTTGATACCACTGACCATGAAATTCTCGTAGGTGGACTTGAGATCTGTGTTGGACTCTCAGGAACTCTCCTAAAATGGTTCAGTTCATACCTGCAAGGAAGACGAAATAGAAAAAATGAATCTTTTCACAATATTGTGTATGTTAGATGGTGAAAGACCTAAATTCTTTGTGATCTTGGGCTGAGAAATGTTCTTTTTGAACTGTTTGACAATTTCTCATGAGGTTTGGCACAAAGTGATGAGCCATGATGGATACTCCTTTTACACCCAATCTTGACATCCTCACCTGTTACCTATTCACCTGCTTGTTGTAGAATGTTTCAGAAAAGGTGTAGCTTGAATTCTCTATAAACTTTTCACTGTTATTTTGCACCGTCCAAACCTTTCTGTGTTTGTTGTAGGCATCAAATTCAAACTGTGTTTATGTATTTACAAAATACAATCTAATTGTATCACAATCTAATTTTGGCTCAGCCAAAACATTAAAGGTCATATCTTTGTACTTTTGTTAGTTAAATAAAGGTTCAAGAGAATTAACAAATCATATTGTTGTATTTATTGCATTTTATAAAATCTCCCTACTTTTCTGGAAATGGGGTTTGTAGATTATTAATTGTTGAGGTTGACGTGGCTGTGGTTCTGCTCACACTGTTTCCTTTGGCGTTTTGTGGACACGTTCCAGTTATTTATGAGAGTATTTATAGTGCTTGAAATAAATGTAATACATGCTGGGCTACTGCCCTGCTTACATGTTTGTGTAGTTAAACAGATTATAGATTTAGATCAATAGATTTAGTTTAAGGACCTCAGGCAATTTGTAATTGATGTTTTAAAATAACAAATAAAACTAATGAATAAATAATTCCCTTCTCTATTATGACGGCAGCCTTGTAAAGAGCAGAGGCTGCACAGTTAACAAGCCATGAAAAATCATATTAGTTATAACTATTAAAAACATGCAGTTTCAGATCAGTTCATGAAGCTCAGGCCCTTTATTTATTCCCAAGCTGTTTAAAGGATTTCACAACATGTATGGCAACATATCAAAACATTACAATAGAATATTTATTATGTTTAATACAAATGATAAATTAATGTAGAATAACTTACAACCTAAATTAAATTTGAGTTATATCTCTCAAAGGTTACTCAAATGTGAAGATATAGAAATGTATAGAAGAAAAAAGAAAAACATAATCCTTTAAAATACTGAAAAACAAAACAGTTTATGAAACTTAAACATAGATATAACTTAAACATAAAATAAACTGGATATGTGTAATGAAAATCCTGAACTTGGTGAATTTTTAGGATTTTTAGGTTTCTATAAATTCATAAATTGATTCTTGAATTCATGAGTTTTTGAGATCACAATTAGAAACAAAGCTTATGACATATAAAAATTGATCACTTCTGAAAATTGAAAACTGAGAAAAATAGTTTAAACCTTTAAAATCTTTTATTGTATTTATAAATAGAAAAATATGTGTTAATGGAATTAAAAACATAATCATGACAAAATAAAATGGAAAAATCCACAATTAAATCATCAACCAAAATAAAGACCCAGACTGACCCAGTCTGCTACAGGGCCAGAGCAGAGCTGCAGCTCTAGTTAGTTAAGAACACCAAAGACAGAAGCTGGTTGTGAGTGAAGCTGATAAACAATGACCTTTCCCTTTATTTGTGTTTGAGTGGCTATTTTTCTCTAACGGACAACAACAGAGTCGTATTAAGATTATTCTCAGGGGATCCCCACAGTATGTGCAATATTTTTCCAAGGTAACCTAAACAATAACTTTACGTGGTAACAAACAAAAACTAGTTTTATTCAACTCCAAAATTTTTACTGAATGAAACATTGGTTTGATTAAAGTATTTATATGACTTTAATAATTGAAAGTCACATGAAGTCTTTTTAGATTTTTTTTTTAGATCATTTTTCAAGAAAGATTCACTCTAACTATAGATATTATGAAAACCTGAGTCTGTTCTACAGTTTCTCATTAGGCTGAATGAATAACCGACTCTAAATGTAGGTATTGTGATATAAACTGAGTCTGTTCTACAGTTTCTCATTAGGCTGAATGAATAACCGACTCTAAATGTAGGTATTGTGATATAAACTGAGTCTGTTCTACAGTTTCTCATTAGGCTGAATGAATAACTGACTCTAAATGTAGGTCTTGTACACATTGGAGTTTCCATGGGTCCCCATACAACTTTCACCTGTAGTGACAGTATAGTATTGTATTGTATTGTATTGTATTGTATTGTATACTATGGAATGGTATGGTATACTATTGCACAGTGTTCACGTTGAATTTGAAGCTGCTGCACTACATGATTGATGGCATCTGCTACTGCCTATTGCTATATTGTCATTGTTTATCGACTCCACATGTCACTTTAGTACTGCAATATTCTACTAACTGAACAATTATATTACCCCCCATTCCAGGATTTGTACATTCTCCTACTCCAGAACCTGTGCTTACTCATGCCACAGGCGTGAGGCACATGCACATGAGGCTGTAATGCACCTTGCACATTTCTTTTTCTGAAATTACTCTTTAAATCTCTATTTCATTTTATCATCTTTTATTTTATTTGTCTTTCTTTTTTATCTAGATACCTTAGCAGAGTAGTGCACTCTGAATCTCTTGTACTTGCACCGTGACAGTAAAGACAGTTAAATTAATTATTACCACATCAAGTTATTTTTTAGTTTGAATGGGAAAAATATTTTTTACAGCGTAACTGTGAATCAGCATTTTTGTGGACAGACCATGGAGAGGACAATTTTCAGCCTCCTCTCCTCTTTTTTTGATACCAGGTGATGCAGGATCTGTGGTAAGAAACCCTCAGAGTCTCATAACCACAATACAGGATTCAAGGCATTGTGTTCTTAGGAGAACCAGTAACATTCTGGAAAATAAAAGAACATTAGAAAAATTATAGACACAAAATACACTAACCAGGAGAACCCTTAAAAACACAGAGTGCAGACTTACTGTCAGAGTGTCGTAATCAGGCATCATGGTTGCAGGGTTCAGGGATGAGTACATCTCACTGGAAGAGCTTCTGACATGCTGGAGATAAAAACCCAGGAGAATCTTACACAACTAAACTCACTCTGCAGGGTAACATTCACTCAGTCATAGAGACTGTAGACTTACTGTCAGAGTGTCGTAATCTGAGGACATGGTGGTGGGATTTAGAGTTGTGTAGGTGTCATTTCCAGGGTTTGGCGTCTATTAGAAAGACATCAGAGGAAGACAACTTCGGTTTTTATTCAGTAGCAGTTTTATAGGAACATGTTAATGAACAGAAAAAGTAGAAACATCTCTCAGTACCTGGACATCTGCACTTCTCTCTGCTCCTTTCTTCCTCTTGATTACAAAGCACCTCCACATTAATCCTCCCATGAGTAATAGAGCCAGAAAAACTGAAACTCCTACTGTGATGAACATTAACCCTGTGTTCTTTTTAGTACTTTCAGGGCCTTTGGGAGCTTCAGCACCTTCAGAAGCTTTACAAATAAAGAATGAATGACATGATTAATTGTGACAAATTAACACTGAGAAACTTAATTTCCATTCTGTAAAAGAATGCCCAACATACTCGCAAAGTACAATGCAGAGAAAAAGTTTTTGCCCTTCTGATTTCCTCTATTTTTTCATATTTGTCACACTGAATGGTTTCAAAACAGTATTTACATAAACATGTTATTTCTTTAAAGTAATCTTCCCCTAAAATTAATAACTGGATGTACCACCTTTTAGCACCAACAACTGCAACCAAATGCTTCCTATAACTAGAGATCAGCATCTAATCTAGTAATCCAATTATGCTTCAGCTTCAGGTGATGACTTATCAGCCCACAGAACATTTATTCCAAAATGCTTGGTGGTCAAGATTTTTTTAGCAAATGACTTTATGTTAGGTTAGCAAATATTTTCACCTTGTAACTCTTCCATACATACTACTGTTGTCCAATCTCTTTCTAATGGTGGAATCATGAATGCTGACCTTATTTGAGACAAGGAAGGTCTGCAGTTCATTAGATGTTTTAGTTCTTGTGTGACTTCCTGGATGAGTTGTTGCTGTGCTCTTGGAGGAATTCTGGTAGGCTGACCAATTTTGGGAAGATTTATCACTCTTCTAAGTTTTCTCCATTACTGCCTCTCACTGTGGCTCCCAGAGCCTTCAAACTGGCTTTATAAACTTTTTCAGGCTGATATATTTCAATAACTTGCTTTCTCACTCCTTCCATAATTTCTTTTGATTGAAGCGTAGTGTGCTGCTTGTTGAAACCTTCACATTGCTGTAAGGATTGTATTTAAATGATGTTTAAATTAAACAACAAATCAAACACGGTTGTGTCCAGTTTATTTGGCCACTGTTATCAGTTAAAGTTTAACTGGTTGATTGAGTAACTAAAGGGAAAAATACCTTTTCATATAGAGCCAGGTGGTGTTGGATAATGTTTTTCCTTCAATAAAAGAAAAAATCATTAAACTGTACAAAATTGTATAATGTATCTGGTTCTGTCTTACCTTATTTTAAATGTGACAAATCTGCACATGGCACTGTATATCACAATGATGTAGCTAAAACTGTAATAGCCAGTATTTCTCATTACTATTATGATGGTGTTGGTAAAGTTTACTTTCTATGAATATGTTTGACATACATAGAACTCTTACCTTGTACAGCACAAGAATACTGGAGAACATCCTCAGTCCTTGCTGACTCCAGGTAGAGCTTGTTGTATCTGCTGGGTTTGTTAGTTAAAGGCTGTCCATTCTTGTACCAGATGTAAGTGGGGTTGTTGGGCAGAGTGCAGGTGGAGATACAGGTCAGTGTTACTGTCTGTCCCTCTGATGGAGTGGTGGGACTCACTTTCACCTGAAGATCTGAACATGCAAAGAAAGTGTAGCCATTTTTGTTTATGGTGTAGCACAAATATTTTGATTATTTGTTATTTTGTTTAGTATGATTTCAGATGTTTTGTTTTTTTATTGATCTTTGCAGTAACAAGATCATTGCATGCAGCCTCTTTAAATGAATTGTTCAGCAAACAAAACAGATTTTTTTCTGGCATTAAATGCCAGCCAAGGCATGTTTCAATGTCCAGAAATTACTTCTTTTGTAATTATATATAGTACAACAAGTCTGTGTCACTCATTTATTGAGTACTCAGAAGCCTGAATTTTAGTTCATTTTTTCAGTTCTGGGAATCTTTCATTTTTTCTTTTATTTCATTTTCCAGTGAATGTCTGTCTTTTGGTATTTTTTATATTCTGAAATATACTACACAGTGAGTAGAAAAAAACATTAGACACTGTTGGGTGTGGACACGTACCTGTAACACTCAGAATAACTCCAGGATAACCAGAGAAACTCCCTCCTGCAGTATCAGTGATGAATCTAAAGCGATATTCTCCAGAGTCACTCTTTTTTAGATTGTTCATTCTCAGAGTGCAGCTTCTCTTTTTATCTCCAAGAAACTCCACTCGACCAGCAAACTGCTCATCTACACTCAGATCTGTCGGCTCCACTTTACGCCGAACATAATACCAGAATGTTTTAGTAACTGTCTGATCTCTGGGATATGAGTAAGTGCAGGGAAAGTCCACTGATGAACCCTCCAAAGCACAGACTCTTCTGTCTGAGTAGGTTACATTCCAGCAGTTCTCACCAAAAACACCTGTAAAAGTAAAAGCTTGTGACCTTCTGATTTGATGGGTTTATAAATAGTTATGAACAGCTTTTATACTCACACACTGCTCTGGAATGGATGTCAGCATAGCCACCAACAGTGCAGGAGTAGCTGCCAGGACCAGAACTGCTATATAAACTCAAAAGTGTTTTATGTGTGAATGACCAGGACACATAATTTCTATTGTTGTAGTATCTGTAATAAGCAGGATTAGAGGTCAGTCTGCAGGAAGTGCTACAGTTCAGTGTCCATTCTGTCTGCTTTTCAGTGTCAGCAGCTTTCATCTGCAGATCTGAATGAAAAAAACATAAAAAATCCAGCAAATATCTTGTGTACACATATTGTAATCATAAACAAAACTGATGAAAGTGATCGAACAGATAGCTGTAGTTGAGCTGTATTACCTGAAACTGTTAGAGTAACTGCTGTTGAGCTGGAATAATTCTCTCCTGTTTCTGTAATGATCATGAGGTGATATTCTCCTGAGTCTCTCTCTCTCAGGTCTGTTATTGTAAGAGTTAAGTTGAAGTTTGTGATCTCAGTGTAGTTCACTCGTCCTGCGTAGTCTGAGTCTAAAGCTAAATCCTCTGGATCTTCCTCGTTCCTCCATTTGGCTTTTTGTTTGTTGCTGAACCAGAAGCTGTACTGAGGTCTGATGTTGGTGTTTGAGTGAGAGCACTGCAGGGTCACTGTTGATTCCCGCAGAGAACAGATAGTCTGAGGACTGCAGGTCACTCTCAGAGTCTCACCCAAAGAACCTGAAACTGAAACAGTGTGCAGCCCTGAGTCTGCATGACTACCAGAAATCAACAAAGCTCACAGCTTTCAGAAGTGTTATTCTGATTTTCTCATGACTCTGACTTTCATGTTAAATTAAACTCGTCTATCTCTGTCTAAAGATTCTGTTGGTTTTGGGATGCATGTTGATCATATATAGTGTACCATATATTGTGTGTAAAGTCATTCTCCACAATTAACTCCTAGTTAATTCCCTTTTCGCAATCATCTGTTTTTTAGATTTTTACTAAGTGCCCGGCTAAATATGTCATGCAATTCCATCTCTCTGCAACCTTATCATCATATTCACCTGCCTTTGTATACATAGTCCCTGTCTGTGTCTGCAGGTTTTTGAGACCTTGTTTGACTGTAGTCTCTGCAATTCTGACTCTGTACTCCTTGGTTTACTCATTAATACAGAAATTCTTAAACCATTTAACATGAAGACTCAAAAGAGACAACTGGTACCAAACTGGCATCCTATTGCAGAAAACTATTACCACACAATTTAGGAAATATCTCAGTGTGGTTCCACATTAACAGTTCAGCTTATTGATGAAACAAACAACAGTTTTACTTTTGTTTGGACAATTCAATAACTTTCAATAAGCAGTAAGATCACAGTCATAGTACATGCAGGAGTAAACAATGTACAAGACTGAAGGAGTCAACTGTAAAAGACCTTTTAACAACATTACAGGACAGTATAAAGAAGTAAACAACAGCCACAGCTGTATTTGCTGGGAGGTGGTGGATTAGTGATTAGAGCTCTGGGCAATTGATCATAGTGTTGTGGGTTCCATACCCAGATCCTCTAAACTCACACTTTGATTTTATCAGTTAACTATGCAAAGACAATGTGATGTGAAAATAGAGAAGTAAATGAAACTAATAGCAACTCATCTGTAACAATTACTTCTCTATTCAAACCATATTGCTGACACTTTGACTGGTCCTTTTTAGGTGAAGCAAACCCTCAAGAGTCTCTCAATAACATATCAACAACATAACAGTGATATATAGCAGCAGTGAACACATTCAATAGATTATCAAAAGACTTTTAATTAAGTGTGTAAATAAAATTTATACTTAATCTGTTGAATTCATTTTTTTCACTTTATTTGGGGTAGATGTTAATCTGAGTGGCCACTGAACATGCATCAGGTTTACTACAGACCATCAGCACCCTCAACAAGTTGTTATAGACACACTGCTGAGATCATTCTGTGTCTGCAGATTAACTGGATTAGGTTTTGGTTAAGGTTAGGATTAGGATTAAGGCCAGGGTGAAGGTTAGGGATTAGGTTTTGGTTAGGTTAAAGAACTAGAGTGACAGCAAGTGAGCAGCAACGACAAAACCAAAATGCTACCAACAACCAACAAAGCTGTTTCCAGCAAACCAGAATGGCAGAGCTACATTTTTGACAGATGCCCTGTTTCTAATTTTTTTGCTTTGCATTGTGCTGTTCCACCTTAAATACTATGGTAGAGCCAGCTGCTAAAGTTAAACTAACTAAAAATTGATTGGGAGAAACTAATCCATGAGATGGAGAAAAGTGAGCTGTAGTTGTACCACGTTTTTAATCTGCTGTGAGATTCTCATATCGCTTTTAAACATGCTATACACATATAAAGTGTACAGCTAGTTCTCTCAAGTTGTTACAGTTTGTTTGTTTCTTCTGGATGAGAATACATGATGTTCCAATGTTGACATCTTTAAGATTATGTGTACAAAACTACTTCATATATCAGTTTGTATAGGCAGTAGTGATAGATTAGACCATGTCTTCTTCACAAAATATAAATAAAGCTTCATTTTAATTAATTTGTGTGATAGTTGTCTCAGATCTAATAACAACAAATAATTGGTATAATTGGTGGTATAATCACAGCAACACACTAGAGGTTGTGGTATGCATATGTGAGAGATTGGTGAGACACTGGTGAGTGAACTAAAATCTTTTAGTTTTTCAGTAAACGAAAATTACAAAAAACTGCCTAAACACTTCTAGTTTAGGGTCATCACTCATAAGAAATGGAAGCTAAATTGAGTTAAAAGTCAAATTCAACAACAGGCAGAAATTCAAAACTCTGTAGAACATAATTCAAACTGATCATCAGGACAAAACCAACAAACCACTGCAGGTTCTGAAAAACGTTCAGTTGAAACAGTATTTATTCAGTTTTTTCCAGCTGTACAAGATACAGAACAGAGTGATCTACACAGAGAAGCCGGAGATACAAAGATGAAGACTAAGACTAAAACAGAGAGAGTAGTGGGGGTAAATATGTAGGAACCATTTCTCTAAGTGTTGTTCTTTCAGAGAACTTGCTATTGTGTTGTAATTACACATTAATAATTACAAAAAGCTCATAACAAGTGTTATTATTGCTGAGCTCAGATCAGCTTCAGAAGTAAATTGAAATACACACAAACAACTAAATGTTTACATTAAACTATATATGGACTATTATATTCCTCACAATTTTAAACTGTTTGTATACATAAAGAAAATCTTACTTACCTTTTCTAATGAAGACTTTTCATTCTTTCCTAATTGACTTGAACTGAGCTGTGAGGAGTGTGTATGTGCAAGTTATGTGAACGTGAGCTAATTTCCTTCCCTTTTCTATGCGTTCCATGTTAAAATGGAAACAGAAGGTCTTTGCTTCATTTACTGCTGTTTTATACTTAATCAAACATTGTTAACCTGAATGTAATTCTAAATTATAATTGATCTATATATGTGTGTAAATATATTACATTGAACATGTTTGTTTAATGATAATGAGGCAATAAGCAATGTCTTAAAAAGCTGGGTGAACTTAAAATACTAATTGTCAATAACTCAATTGAAATTCATCAATGCCCTCAAGTTCAGTTACAAAAATAGTAATTTGCCTTAACATTTTAAGTTAAGTTTTAACTTGACCCAACTTTTTAACGGTATAATAATAAGATTACACAACCCAGAATGCTTTGCTGAAACAGGAAGGTGGGGCATTTTTATGTTACATAATCAACCCCTAGTGTAGCGTCTAATTCTGATGCAAAAGTCTCTTTGATTCTGTTTCCAGGTGGAACAATTTGCCAGTCGTTGAATCAGAGAGAAAAGTTCATTTTTTTCATCTTTAAGAACTCCAAAGAAATTTCAGGTATGTTTTAGAAAAATGTAACAAACTTTACTACTTTAATTTTGATCTTTTATGAGTGGATATATGTATACTCAGACATTGTCTTTCCATGGTTGACCCACTGATGATTACATCACAGGAACCAGCAGCAGATCACCGAGAACAGAGAAGGGAGGAGTTTGAATGTGGTCATTATGTCACATTTTTAATGCTCATTTCACTGTGTGCACTGGCGTCAGCTTAGGGTGTAAAATAATACAAATACTCAGGGAGACTTACAAGATATCCAACACGTATTATCCAGAGAACCTGCAAAGACCTAGATTTTAAGAGCCATACTAATCAAGCATTAACCCCTTTAAATCCCAGGATTATTACATACAAAGGCTTATTATTTAGTAACTACAGGGACTTCAAACTGTTTGAGCTATTCTTAGGTTACAGAAGTGTGTAATAAAACTTTGGGCAAGACGGTGGGCCCTGGCCATTTAAGGGGATAAGGTCCAACTGTGTACTCTGCCAAATATACAGAGATAAGACTAAGCTAAGACTAAGACTAATACAGAGAGAGAAATGGACAGTTCTATGTAGCTCTAATTTAATCTAAAATGCTCTAATTTATTGAGTTCAAATCAGGTTTATGAAGTGAACTGACACACACACACACACACACACACACACACACACACACACACACACTACAGTGCTCAAGCTTTTACATTTAACTGTATTTGGACAATTATATTCCTCACAGTTAATACACCTGCATACACAACACTTCTAGTTAAGAAAATGTTACTAACTTTCTCTAATAAAAACTTTGATTTTGAAAAGCGAAGGGAAATTGATGAAAACTGGCCGCTGCTGTTTCTCAAATGTTACTAAATTGGTTTGAGGAGTTTGGTGTGGAGGAACTCCACTGGCCTGCACAGAACCCTGACCTCAACCCCACTGAACACCTTTGGGATGAACTAGAATGGCGATTGTGAGCCAGACCCTCTTGTCCAACATCAGTGCCTGACCTCACAAATGCTCTTCTGGATGAATGGACACAAATTCCCACAGACTCTCTCCAACATCTTGTAGAAGCTTCCCAGAAGAGTGGAAGCTGTTAGAGCTGCAAAGGGGGGCAACTACAAATTAATGCCTATGGATTTGGAATGAGACTTCCAACAAGCTCAAATAGGAATGATGGGCGGGTGACCACATACTATTGGCCATATAGAGAATCTCCGCCACCTTACTGCATGACCCCCCCATGTTTTGTGTGGTCCTCTCAAAAAGCACGCTATGGGTTTTACTGTGTACATAGCCCATAAACTGCACTTTTGGGCAGCAGTTTACGTAATATGTGGTCAGAACGCATTTGATTTGCCCTTGAAACTGGAGCAAAAGGCTCAGTACTTCGAGCCCAGATTATATGTTTATATGTACATGGCAAAATGATTAAACTGCCAGTAAAAGATGTGAGAGTGATAGAGAGTTAATAAATTCAAAACATGATGCAATGACTGGGTATCCACTAATCCGGAATCAATCTACTTACCAATATAAATAAATAAGAATGAACGTAATTGTGGTTTATAGCTTCACCTTGTAGTCTCAATGAAAACGTTCAGTATATTGGAACTGTCATGTGCCACTAGCTTTTTTATGCCTCCAGAATATTTTTTTACTTCAGATATCTGTATTTTAGGTGTTTCTGCTAATTCAAACTAGAACCTCTGCTGAAGTGTGACCTACACCCATCACACCAGCTGTACTCTGATTAGTAGACAAATGTAGCTGGTTTCCCTGATAGGGATTGGGCCTAGTCCTGGAATATATAGGATTTTTCATTTCTAAGAAAAGGGAAATAAAATACAAGACTAGGCTTAATCCCTTTCTAGGAAATCTGTGTAGCGTCAGCATAAACAGAAACAGCAGCATTCTGTTTTCAGATTTCATGCTCCAGTGGCTGTAAATAAAGCGAGAACAATAGGGGGCTTAGAATAGAACTTTGTGGGACACCATAATGCACTCTTTTACGCTCTGAACACTTCATGAATGCTGACAAATTAGTAATCTATCAGATATAATCCATTCTATTATTGATGGCTGTCTCTCAGTTTTAATTGGGTCCCTAGCCAAAGTGTGGTTAAAGCTATAAAATGCTATCTTTAAAATTGTGATTTTTATATTTTAAGCTGTATACACTTCACTTTGCCCAATCATAGCCTAGTCTTTCCGGAGTTGCAAAGTACCAAGTGTATGGCTCCTCCTATTTTTAATTGAATGAAGATGAAACTAAAATTGTCGCCATCCTTCAGAGAAGATACTACCAGAAAAATTATGCCTTGTATCACACAAATAATTTTGACTCAACCCAAATGTGTTCATTTCAGCATGCTTTGTCCATCTGCATTTACTAACATCTAACTGCATTTCCAAAATATATCAGTATTACAGAAGGCTTATTATCCAACAAACACATCCATATAAGTCTATTTCCTTTGTTATAATAACAGCATTATCCTATATTTCTATAGACTTATTTATCACTCCTGACTGGCTTTGCAGTTGTAAGAAAATAAATGTGATATCTCTTTGAACATCCCTCATTTTATGTCTATTGAAACAAATAACAGACCACACAAAACAGCCCAGTTTCAGCAGACAAACTGAACCTTAAGCATTCAAAAAAAATGCTTTTGAACATTACAGTATGTTACCAATATTGTAAAATCGTTAAGTGCCTTTCTTTTTGTTTGAGATTCCTTTATGTCCTGAACCATTTCCTGTCAATAAGTGATGTTTATCATTCAGAATTCATTTGTATCTTGATCAAAGTGTAGATCAAAGTGATCAAAGTATACAAGTCTGGGCTTTCTTTGTAACTAACTGTCACCCCATTTTTACCTAAACAACATACCCAAAGTAAAAGGAGTGCTGATCCCACATACTTTGGGCTACAGTTATGATCTTGGTCTCATCTGAAAGGAAACAAAATAGAATAATTGTAATCAGTTCCCAATTCCCAATTAGAAGAACAGTATGAATTAGTGACACAGAGTAACAGAGTCTAGAACGGAGGAGTTTCTTTCCTCCTGACTCAGATCTCTAAACTGATCTCTGACTCTTGCCGTGTTATCAGACCACATGTTGTGGATTATGGTGTCTCTGTGGAGGTGGAGAGGCTTTGAAGGTGAGGACACACAGATTCGTTAGCGTTTGCTCATTCGGTGCTTACGATGCAAATGAGTTGATCGTAACTGCCGTGAGTAACAGGTCATAAAATGGTTTGCGGGAATTGAATCCTGAGATTTCAAGCTTTAAGCTGTTTTTCCTGGTGTGGTGATCTTCATCCTGTCCCCGTCATCAGAACTATGCTTACACAATGATTTGGTTCTGTAAATGCTAAACCTTCCATCTGTCCATTATAATATCAACACAGAACCAACACATTAGTAACATACTATGATAAATAACCAAAACACCCTAATACGCTGTTTTAAAGTAACCACATCCTTCTCCCGATTGATTTGGATGAATTTGGATCAAAGGTTTTGTTCAGACAACATTTTCAATTTATTCTCTAAATTGTAGCATTATTTGAAACATAATTCTAAATAATACTTACATTGATGACAAACATATTTTTGTTCATGTATGCTTCAGTAAAAAAAAAAATCAAGTATATTTTCTCACAGCATAACAAGGTATAATTTAAAATGTGTTACTTTACAACTGTACTTTGAAAAATAAAGAAAAATATATCTTAGGTGGATTGTCAGGTGGTGATGTGGGTGAATTTCCATAAAATACATAAGTAAAATAAATTATGAAAAAATTGTATTCTCTATACACTTGTGCTTTCTTTATATTCTTCAACTTATTGTTCAGCTTTACGTTTATTGATGGGTTTAAGTGTCCTTCTCTTTTACAAGGGCAAAGGTCTACATGAGAGACTTATGTTGTATTTTGTATATTGCAGCCAAACCTCTTTTACTCAGCTCTTGTTTTGTGCTGTGTTTCATTTCAGTACGGAGCCCCGGAGGGGACGGAGGTAAAAAAATAATAATAATTCGAGCGAACGTTTTGTAGTTCGTACGCACGTTTTCCTTTATTCGTGGTCACGATTTCTTAAATCGTTCCCTCGTTTTCTTTTAATCGTGCGCACGTTTTCTTTACTTCGTGGGCACGTTTTTGTTTATTCGTAATCACGATTTTCTAATTTGTTCCCTCGTTTTCTTTTAACCGTGGTCATGTTCTGTTTTTAACTGAACGCACGTTGTTTGTGTTTTGATAACAGCTCCCTGAGACTGTCTGACGGGTTTTGATGTGTTAAACTGATGAGATAATGAACAGAGATGCTCATCAGGTCTGATTCTGATTTGGGGGGTTATGAGGAAACTGCAGCTCCTCTTCACAGCAAACGGCCCACGGTGTTTCTGCTCCCGGTCAAGCTGCGGTGTTAGGGACCATCACACAATCACAGGACGAAATGATCAGCATTTCAACATCCTCATTAATATATCTACATCTAATCCATAGATCTATTAAACTCTCTCACCTTTTGACCTCATCGCACCTGAGTGTGTCTGTGTGTGTTTAATTTGAGTTTGTTGAAAAGTTGATGCTGACCATTTCTTCCTGTAATTGTGTGATGGTCTCTAACACCGCAGCTTGTCGCGGGAGCAGAAACAGTGCTAAGTGTCTATATCTCTGTTAAATATGATCATTTCAGTGCAGTTTAGTGAAGATTGTGGTTGTAGTTTGTTGTCTTTCTTCATTTCACCACCAAACTGCAGCCGCACTGATGAATCTGAGGGTCGTTCGCTGTAAAGAGGAGCTGCAGTTTCCTCATAACGTCCCAAATCAAAATCAGACCTGATGAGCATCTCTGTCCATTATGATCATCAATCTAACTCATCAAAACCCATCAGACGGTCTCAGGGAGCTGTGTTTTACTTCTGCACCGGACAAATAGCACGACCTGTATCTGCAACACTGATTTTGCGCACGAATAAGAAAAATAAACAACGTGCGTTCAGTTAAAAATAAAGCATGACAACGATTAAAAGAAAACGAGAGAACGAATTAGAAAATCATGGCCACGAATAAACAAAAACATGTCCACAAAGTAAAGAAAATGTGCGCACATTTAAAAGAAAACGAGGGAATGATTTAAGAAATCGTGACCACGAATAAAGGAAAACGTGCGTACGAACTGCAAAACGTTCGCTCGAATTATTATTATTTTTTTAGCTCCATCCCCTCCGGGGCTCCGTATTTCAGAGAGTTTTCTTGTTTCTTTGTTTCTCTTCATTGTTTCCTTCATCCCTCACTGGGGGGCAGCACTGTCACTGCTGAAGTTCACAGCTGCATACTGAACATCCTGGTCCTCTATGAAGTAAAGAGGAAGTGAGGAAGCGGGGGGCGGAGCCTCTTTCTGTATGTAAGAGCGCTTAAATTCAACACTGGAGTAGTGAACGCCATCCTGATTATCTGATTCGTCTCTCTGTGTGGGGTCAGAGGTCATGGCCAGGTCTGATAGGTTACTGTACACAGCAGTAGAGTCACACTGAGAGAGAGAGAGAGAGAGAGAGAGAGAGAGAGAGAGAGAGAGAAAGCACATAAGAATTTCATCACGTTTGGATGTCACATGAGCACATTGCAGTAATCTTGGCAGATAAAGATGTAAAAATATATTTCTAGATATTATTATTTATTTAAAGTTATACTACGTTTTGGGAATATGGAGACCTCTCTGGTGGAAATGTGTAACTGCACGGAACCTGTGGAAGAACATTTTATAGCATGGGTTGTGCTTTGCTGCCCTTCCCTGAATTCAAAGAAAACTGAAGCACGCGTCATCTGAGAGGATTACCTACTGTTGTCATCATATCTTCATCAGTATAATGTTGATTTTTAGATCATCTGAGAGGTAAACATTAAGCTGGAGCTTCTTTTTGAGTCTCTGTGTGTGAGACGTAAATATATAAATTGACATAACTTCAATTTTAACAAAAAAAGTTAAAATTCAACTTAATTCAATTAGCTGAACTTTTTAAGTTTAATTGTTTACTCTGCTGGCAAATACTTCTGCTTGTTTTAAGAAATAATGCTAGAAGAAAGCTAAATTCTTTTTCAGGACACAAAAAATCACTTCATATATACCATGAAGTATAGAAAAAGACTGAATAATCAAATAATAGTCTAACAGTAACATCATAATGAAATACAGTTGCATGCAAAAGTTTAGACACTCCTGGCCAAATTAGGAAAACATTAGCAAATATTAATGCACAGTTAATGCAAGGTTACTTTATATCTAATTAACTTAAAAAAATAAAATAGTAAATATGGATTGCACTAATGTTTGGGCACACTTCTTAATTTGCCTTGTTTGGCAGGTCAAGAATCATCTGCTGACAGTAGAGAGTTAAATTAATTCTGTGACTTTTCAAACCTTGTGCTAACACTCAATAACCACTGGCTCCACTGAATAACTGGCTGAAGAACTGGAAATGAAGCTAATTGATGCCTACAAAGCAGGACAAGGCTAGATATCAAAGCACTTCCAGTTCACACTTTCTCCTTTCTGAAGTGTCATTAAGAATTAGTGGTGAATTCCAGGCATGAACTGGAAAGAACAAAAAAATTCTTAAATGTAACTGTGCATATGCTGACCGGAACAGCAAAGCAAAACCTCTATATGACAGCAAAGGACCTGCAAAAGCATCCACTTGGAGGAGTCATCAAAAGTATGTATATATAGTTTACTTTGTTGTTGAGATTGTTTATGTTTTCACTTGAAAATCAATGAAATATGTAATTGGCCATGGTATTAAAACTTTTGCAGATAACTGTACATGTATTACCTACATTTAAAGATTATTTAAAGATTATTATTTCTTGAAGAGCACGTTTACGTTGTATGCAGAAGAGATTTTTGCTTCTTACTTCATGCAAGAAAAGTATCAGGTGTACATTATACAAAGGTAAACACCCACTGGAACATGTTTAGTTGTGATCTGTTACTTAATGAAACAAACAAATGAATCACAATTTTATTTACTACGTGTTAACTAATTTAACAGGTTAATGGGCAAACATGTTCTCTATCCATATTACAGACAAACCAATCCTTTCTCAATTTTAAATTTTTGCAAGATTCCTGTGAACATCACATTCATGAATCATCACATTTATGTAGCATTTCAGTTACGTCCATTAGATAAACTGGTTTTCTATAAAAAATGATTGTTGTTTGAAGCCATATCAGAGTTATGTTTTGCACAACTGAATTTGATAAAGTAAGGTTGGCAATCATAATATAATAATTTAATATATTTTTTTTTTCCTCAGGCTTAAATTTTGTAGTCTAGAGTTCAAGTCAAATTGTGAATCAGTTCAGGTCAGGTTTGAGCCAAGTTATGAATCTTTGAACATGTAATTTGAACTACTTTAGACAGAACTGCTGACTCAAGTCCCATCTCTGACATGCAGCTCCTCCTCACCTGCACATTCTCCCCAGTGTTATTGTGACCTTTAGCTGGGCTGGACTTCCTTCTCCTAAGAAGAAAATAATGAGCACTAAAATAAGAATAAACCTGCATTCATTTGATAGTCACTTGAAAAATGTATAAATTAGGTTAACATTTCACAAACCTCATCCAGATCCATCCTATGATGAGTAATAGAGCCAGAAAGGCTGCCACACCCACTGTGACAAACTTTAACACTGTGCTCTCCTCTGGACCTTGAGGACCATCACAAATAAACCATGAGCTACACAATCAATTAGAGTAGCAGAATCTGAGATGTGAATTCACATTGTTATTATAATGCACCAGTTTATAATACACAGGAGTTATAAAGAATGAAAGATTAGGTGTTCCTCTAAAATTAATTGTAGATGGATTATGCTCCAATGCTATAATGAGTCTATCCATGCTCTGCCCACATTCATACGTACCTAGTGTTGTAAGGCTGGTCAAGCTTTACACAATATTAAAAAAACATATCAGGGCTGTATAGAACTGTTACCTCCTAAAGCACAAGAATACTGGAGAACATCCTCAGTGCTTGCCGACTCCAGGTAGAGCTTGTTGTATCTGGTGGGTTTGTTAGTTACAGGCTGTCCGTTCTTGTACCAGATGTAAGTGGGGTTGTTGGGCAGAGTGCAGGTGGAGATACAGGTCAGTGTCACTGTCTGTCCTTCTGATGGAGTGGTGGGACTCACTTTCACCTGAAGATCTGAACATGAAAAAAAGAAAGTGTAGCATTTTTAGTATTTCAACATATACATCATTGTGAGTAAGAAGAACCTTAGTTACAGTTGGATGTGGACACATACCTGTAACACTCAGAATAACTCCAGGATAACCAGAGAAACTCCCTCCTGCAGTATCAGTGATGAATCTAAAGCAATATTGTCCAGAGTCACTCTTTGTCAGATTGTTCATTCTCAGAGCACAGTTTCTCACTTTATCTCCAAGAAACTCCACTCGACCAGCAAACTGCTCTTCCACACTCAGATCTGTCGGCTCCACTTGAGGCCGAAAGTAATACCAGAATGTTTTAGTAACTCTCTGATCTCTGGGATATGAGTAAGTGCAGGGAAAGTCCACTGATGAACCCTCCAAAGCACAGACTCTTCTGTCTGAGTAGGTCACACTCCAGCAGTTCTCATCATTAATACCTGTAAATATAAAAGATTATGACCTTTGTTTGTTTTTATTGGTACTGAACAATTAGACATGAACAGCTTTCATACTCACACACTGTATTGGATCGGATTTCAGGATGGCTGCTAACAGAGCAGGAGTAGCTGCCAGGATCATCACTACTATATGAACTCAAAACCTTCTGATGTTCATTTGTTTTGTGCTGATATCGTCCATTTTTGTACCAGTAGTAATAAGAAGGTTTAGAGGTCAGACTGCATGAAGAGCTACAGGTCAGCTCCATCTGATTTTTTGTGTCAGTGGTCATCCTCATCTTCAGATCTGAGTGGAATTGAATTTAAAAACATTCCAGAAAATATCTTGTACACATATTTCAACATTACAAAGTCATTAAACTGACTGATCAGATCACTGTAGTTGAGCTGTATTACCTGAAACTGTCAGAGTAACTGCTGTTGAGCTGGAATATTTCTGTCCTGTTTCTGTAATGACCATGAGGTGATATTCTCCTGAGTCTCTCTCTCTCAGGTCTGATATTGTAAGAGTATCATAGCTGTAACTGTATCTTGTAGTCTTATCATATCTCACTCGTCCTGCGTAGTCTGAGTCTAAAGCTAAATCCTCTGGATCTTCCTCGTTCCTCCATTTAGCTTTTTGTTTGGGGCTGAACCAGAAGCTGTGCTGAGGTTTGATGTTGGTGTTTGAGTGAGAGCACTGCAGGGTCTCTGTTGATTCCCGCAGAGCACAGATAGTCTGAGGACTGCAGGTCACTCTCAGAGTCTCACCCAAAGAACCTGAAACTGAAACAGTGTGCAGCACTGAGTCTGCAGGATTCCCTGCACATTGTACGTAACATCATATTTCATCACTCTTAATTTTGGTGACTTGAATGCTATGGCATTTCCAAAAGAACTTCAAGCTGGATATTTTAGTACATCCAACATCAGCATGGGAACACTATGGTTTGTAAGGCTCTATTCTTCTCTATTTTAAATTTTTAGTTAATTATTAATTTAACCTTATGTTCCATCTCTTATCATGTTCTCCTGGGTCTTGTTGTTAGACTGCCTCTGGCTATTTAATGCCCGTCTTCATCTTCAAAGTATTGTTTGACTGTAATCTATGCCAGTGGTTCCCATTCCTGGTCCTTGAGCACCACGTCTTAGAGTTTCCCCTGATGCGACTAAATAAATAATTATCAAGGCCTTCCTGAAGTGAACTGAGTGAGTTTAAGCAGATACATTCAACACTAAAACATGCAGGGCAGTGGAACATGGTTTCTCCATTAGTATGTGTTCTAGGATTGTTCTATTTTTATGCCAAAGTGGTCAAAGTGTGAAAATGTTACCTCTGAGTTTTATATGTTTTTTTAAGAAGCAAGCAGGAGCCATTTTAAAAATTTTGTGTTGGCTTGAAGATGAGACAGGCAAATGTTAAGTATCATAAAATCTAAAAGCATTTCATTTTCCAAACACAGGTCATCATCTGACAAAGGGAAGGTTTGAGTAACAGACACTCGTTCAGCTGAACTAAGGCTAAAGCTAACATTAGAGCTAACACTAGAACTAATCATTGTTAAGAAGGTGCTTAGGATACATTATTGCACTCATTTGATTAACTATCTAGTTTGTTTTCCCTGAGAGCCAGATAAAGATTTCCACTGTTGGCATAATGCTAATTCTTGCTGATGTCCTTATGAGATTAGCATAATCACATTTACATTTTATGGCAGTTCTAATATAAACATGGTAATTTGAAACTCTTTTAGTAAAAATGTGAAGGCCTGCCTTTGTTTCCATTAGTGTGTTAGTGTTATTTTCTAGTGATATTTAGCATAATTTGAAGAAAGAGGTGATAACCAAATTATATAATAAACAAACTGCATACTACATAATTTCAGCAAAAATTACTTCATTGTTTTTTTTGAGGGCAATACAACTGTTATTAAACATTGCAAGAACTGTGTCTGTGATTAAATATATACAACTTGTAAAATAAATTATTAATTCAAAATAAAAGTAAAATACTGTCCACTTATTGATGCTGGGTGTAAAGTTAACATGTAGGCTTATTGGCAGGTAGTACTATCATTGAGAACCCTTCCCACAGAGCACTAACTTTTACTGAGAGCTGTGAAAGTGCTCCAACATAAAGTATATAATTTATTTAAATTATATAAATAAATTTTTAAATCACATAATCATTAATATATGTCAGCCACATTTATAATGACATGACGGTATTATCATATCTGCAATTTTAATGTTATTTTCTGCTAGCAAACTGCAATTTTCCTCCAGGATCAATAAAGTTCTATCTATCTATCTATCTAGCACTGTAATGGCTTTTTCTATGTTGAATTAGCTTCAAGCTACTATTCATCTCTTGCCAACACAGACATTTGAAGCTGCAAACAGACTTTCAGGTTAATTATTCAGAAAACATTCCTACTTAAAGCCTAACTTTGAATATTACTGGCCTATTGGCTTGTTTGCAGTCTGCTGAGCTGGTTGTTAGACAAAACCATGTTCTTATGTAGGGCAGGCATAGGTCAGTTTTGGGCCTTTTATTTTATTTATATGCTATTTATGATGGCAAACATACATGTATTCTCTTTGTTATATCTGTGTTCACTGTGATTGTTCAGCAGCTCTCTGATTCACTCAAAGGAAGGAGCATGACGTGTGATCAGAGTGTGGAAACATGGTGGAAAATTGTGAAACCAGAGTTGAAATGTGTAAAAATTTTTACTTTAAAGTAGGAATTATTGAATAGAGGCACATGTCTACTTAAGAGGTAATCCTGGGTTTAATAGATGCTTTTTACATTCTACTTTGGACTCTATCCTTGGTTAAAAACTGTACACACCAGACTAAACACCATAGTAAAATCAGAATAATCCTACCTGGAATACTCAGCAGGATGATCAGTGATAGGATTCTACTTTTGAAGCCCATGGTTTCTCCTCATCTGTTGTCAGCATGTCCAAACATTTACACTTAACTGTATTTGGAAAAATATATTCTGTACAATAAATTACAAACAGGACAACTCTAGTAAATAAAATATTACTTACGTTCTCTAAGGAAGACACTGTTCTCTAGTTGTGTGTGGGTGCGGTTTGTGTCTTGAGTGAATATGAGCCACTGCAGTCTAATTTCCTTCCCTTTTCTGTGTGGTCAGTGAAAACAGAAGGCTTTTTCCCTCATTTAGCAGCCATTTTCTCTTTTCTCTTGTTTTATACTTCATTACAATTTTTGTTCAAGTAATTTGAGACTCTAGGTTGGATTCCAGATAGGGAATGAGCCACACGCTGGGCTACACAAAAGTATGAATGGAGATTCTCCACTGAAAAAAACAATGGAATCTATAACTAGGCTTAATCCCTGTCTAGGAAACTGAACCTAGATGTTAATGTAAAACATTACATGAAAGTTGCAAAGCTTCAAAATCTAATAATAAGCAAAAACTACACAATACGTAATGCTTTGCTGGCCCAGGAAAATGAGGTACACAGTACTGGGAGGTGCTTATGTTTCATCTTCTACCAGTCTAAGTTTCATGAAAAAAGATTGTTCGATCTGTTGCCATGCCAACCAATAAGCCAATCTCTAAAACATACCCATGATGTATGAGGAACAGTGACCCTTCGCCATGGTACATTCACAGAAAAAAGGTACTAAACTGTGACTGGGTCAGTACCCCTCTAGGGACCCTCAAAGTACCTTTAGTCAGGGAACATAACTGAACCATAATCCACTGAAATGATATGTTCTAAGCTGTACTGACTCCACACACCCCGTCTCGTCTCCAGGCTTTTATTTTACTGTTCTGTTTTAAAAAGTACAAATACGAACTTTTCACCTGGAAAAACTTATTTAAGGTTCACAATCAGACCTTAAAACCACTGTCGAACCTTTGAGGGAACATTTACACTGTTTGTACCTTGATGAACAAAAAATGTACCTGAACAGAACCTTTATTTCTAATAGTGTACTGAGAAGGTGATGATGAAGATGCTGAGCATGGGCATCATCAAACCATCAGACAGCATCTGGTCCAGTTTAATCATTCTTATAAAATGGGATGGCAGCTGGCATATCTGCAATGACTTTACAAAGCTAAGCCAAGACTTAGCTTTCGACTCATATCCCCTGCCCAGAATCAACCATCGTCAACAGACTAGGAAAAGCCCGGACCTCACAAAAGTTTACTGGAAGGTCTCCCTCACACCAGATATCACACAAAAAAAAGAATGGCTACTGAGATTACCAGGTTTTGCTGTTCAGCCTCTGTATACTTTAAGAAATAAAGGGTCTAAACTGTCACTGGGGTGGGACCTTCAAGGTTACATCTTAGTACCTTTAGCCAGGGAGCATAACTGTACCATAATCCACTGAAATTGGATTTTCTAAGTTGTATTGACTCCAAGCACCCCATCTCATCTCCAGGCTTTTTATTTTATTAGGTTATGAAAAGGTACTTACTTTTCACTTGGGAAAACTTCTTAAGGGTACACATTTGGACCGTAAAACCACTGTTGTACCTTTAAAGGTACATTTACATTGTTTGTACCTTGATGAACGAAAAATGTACCTGCACAAAACCTTTATTTCTAACAGTGCAGAACACCAGCCATTTTCCACCACTTTCCAGTGGCTGATGGACATCGTGCTAAGACTGTGTCAGAAATATGTTTCAGGGTTCTGGATGATGTGGTGTTTCAGGACATTCATGGGGCTGAACTCTCCACCAGCTCCAGAAAATTCTTGGACTATGAGAAGCTCAGCACCTGTGTTATACTATTGGACATAGAGTTCTCCAACCACAGGCAAAAATGGTGGCCAGAGTACAACACCATCCATGTAAGTGATTTTTGGGGTTGGTGGGACATTACAGGTTCTTTCTTCCTAACATCTCCTCAATAGCCTATAAAGTGACAGGAAGTGACATAACCAGAGAGGCTTTTCTGAAGTTCCTCATCCATCTGCAGAAACCCTGACTTCAAAGACTTTTCATTTTCCAGACTGATGCCTCCAGTGTGGGAGTAGGGGAAGTCCTCAGCCACGATTTCGAGAAGGACGAACACATAATCCTGTAACCAAACTTAACAGTAGGATGCAGCAGTCAAGCAGGAGACCTCAGCCCTAAAATGGGCCCTACATGAACTGACATATTATCGCTTAAGTAGAACTTTCACTTTGATGACTGACCATGTCCTGCTACAATGAATGTCATAAGCAAAAACTTCAGATACTGGGGTCACTCACTGGTTTCTCTCCCAACAGGACCTTTGTTTTCATGTAAGGCTTTGAACCGCCACCCAAAATGGCATCGTTGATGACAGCTCCACTGGTCACTGTCAAAGGTGCTGAAAAATAAACACCAGCCTTGCTGGATGCCAGCTAAATCGAGTATACAAACACTCATTCACTTGGGTGAGTAGCAACAGAGCAGAGTTGACTAGTTTTCTCTCTCGCTTGGTATAAGTGTTGACTACACTGCTGTACATGGCTCTGCATTTTGAAAAAGATGGTTCTTCTTATATCTGTCATACTGTAAAGTAGTTTAATGGTCTGCTGCTTGGAGACAGCGCACATTAGTTATTTTCTGACATCAGACTTTAATGATAGACACAGTCTTCAGGACTGAGTTCTTTTTATTGAACTTTTTGGTTCATGCTTCAATTTTGATGTCTCTTCCAAAAGAGAGAGTAGAAAAATTTAAACTTGCATGTAAAGGAAAAGTACAATTCAACATGGCAATACTATACCATTTATTTACCATATACCAACATACTTCAGTTGATTTATATTTTTAATTAGCAGATGTTTTTTAAGAGTTAGATTTAAGATTTTTTTTAATGATTACTTAAAACATTACAAACTTGGAGGTGTTAAAAGTGTTGAATGTTATAATTCGGATGAGCTCTGATTCATCTCTAAGGTCATTCTGGTGACCCTAATGTGGATTCCCACAATCAGATACTCCGATTATATATCTTGTGGAATAAGCGGAGAGAAAATACATTTCAAGGATTATTTTCTCTGGCTATAAATATCTTAACATGTATTTTCATAGCCATATTCTGATCTGAGTCTCCATGATGACTTCAGTACAGACTGAATTTAGGATAGTAGCTATTACAGAATAACAGTTCCTGACTTTATAATCTCATCATTAACTCCAGATAAGAAAACAGCATCACACAAACATCCTAACTAGACTAAAACTCCTCTTATAAAAGCTCCTTTAAGATGACATTAAAATCATCTACTTAGTGCTGTATTTAGAAATTACTGATGAGTCCAAATTTATTTTAGGTAAACTAGAAAAGACAGTGTTTATTACAACTTAGATTATACAGTATTATATTATAATTATACTGTTGTTTTCCTAGATTCCTGGATCCTGTGTATATATGTTTTAATTAGCATTTGTGAATGCAGTGATGAACTGTTTTCACAGACAGTGTTTTTCAGAAGTGTTTCTGAGCCCATGCAGTGATTTCCACTGCAGGATCATGTCTGTTTTTAATGCAGTGCCATCTGAGGGCCCAAAGATCACGGCCAGCAAATACTGGTTTTTGGCCTTGTCCCTTACATACAGAGATTTCTCCAGATTCTCTGAATCTTTTAATGATATTATGTACTGTAGATGATGAAAAGCAAAAGTTCTTTGCTATTTTATCTTGAGAAACGTTCTTCTTGAATTGTTGCACTATTTGATCGTGCAGTCTTTCACAGAGTGGTGAACCCCCTCCTCATCTTTACTTCTGAAAGACTCCGCCTCTCTGAGATGCTCTTTTATACCCAATCATGTTACTGACCTGTTGCCAATTAACCACCAGGTGTTTTTTAAACATTATACAACTTTACCAGCCTTTTGTTGCCCCCATCCCAAATTTTGGAATGTGTTGCTGGCATCAAATTCAAAATGAGCAAATATTTTTCAAAAAACAATTTCTTTTATTTATTTAGTTTTTGTTTACAATTTTCACAGCAACCCAACTTTATGTATGTAATGTATATACTATGTATACAAAATATAGAAACAGAACACACAACGAGAGTTTGCCTAGATGTGTTAGCTTAGCAGACTAAAAAAGTTGCATTAATTACAATCTTTCTTAACAGGCATTTTGTTTTGTTTGCTGCTTTTCGGTTATTGTTGTTTTGACCACAGTAACAAAAAACTCTATAAGCTAGTGTAAATCTAAAGTGTAAATCTGAGTTTCTGAGGTATCACCTGCTTTAATTTAATTTATATTAACCTTACTGAAAGAATAACTTATGATGGCACACGAAGTGGCACACATAAATAACATAATAAAGTAACAAAAACTGACTTGAGTTCTGAAAAAAGAAAGCAGCCAATAAATGTTGAAAGCACCTTACCGCACCACTCCTCCTGCATATGTCTTTCCACTACAAAACATTTCTTTTTGTTTGTTTTTTAATTATGTTTTACATTCATGGTACAAACAAAAAGCTAAATGGAGGAACAAGGAAGATCCAGAGGATTTAGCTTAAGACACAGATGACGCAGGACGAGTGAGCAACAAGACCAATAAATACACCTCCAGCTCAACTCTTACAATTAGAGAAATGAGAGAAAGAGACATAAGGAATATCAACTTATGACCATTACAGAAACAGGACAGAAATATTCCAGCTCAGCAGCAGTTACTCTAACAGTTTCAGGTAAACAGCTCAACTACAACTCTTATAATTTCTACAACAGGTTTTAACAAATCTGTAATGAATCGTGAGCACAACATATTTGCTGGAATTATTTTAACTTTATTTTCACTCAGACCTGCAGATGAACATGATCTCTAATGTTTATAACAGTCCTGTCCAACTACTCCTGCTCTGTTAGAGACCATGATGAAATATGTCCCAATACAGTGTGTGGGTGAGTAAGCTGTTAGTAACTGTGTATGAACCAAAAAACTGTGTATAAAAAAAAAGTTACATCAAATCAGAGGGTGATAATCTTTCACTTTTACAGGTTTTTTTTTGATAAGAACTGCTGGAATGTGACCTACTCAGACAGAAGAGTCTGTGCTTTGGAGGGTTCATCAGTGGACTTTTCCTGCACTTACTCATATCCCAGAGATCAGACAGTTACTAAAACATTCTGGTATTACTTTCAGTCTGAAGTGGAGCAAAAGAGAAATTTGCTGGTCGAGTGGAGTTTCTTGGAGATAAAGAGAGAAGCTGCACTCTGAGAATGAACAAAGAGTGACTCACTTTCATTTCACTGATACTGCAGGAGGAAGTTTCTCTGATAAACCTGGAGTGACAGGTATGTGTTCAGACCCAACTGTCTAAATCTGCTCCTGTTCACTACTATACATTTCTGAGTATAAAGAATGAGGCTTTATTTAGCTAAATATGGTGCACTAAAAATGACTAAAAAATATGAATGAAAGTATGTTGTCCACTGGGTTTAAAATACATCCACTGTTAGGGCAAAATTGAAGAGGTTAAAACAATCAGATCAGGAAGGGAACCTGCCTGAAAGAGGATTAATGTTTATGTTACCCTCATACACCATGAGGAGTATGGTTAGTGAGGCAGAAGCTTCTCCAAGGATCACAGATGAAAATTTGTAGAGGATAGCAGGGTTTTGATGTCACCAAATCTCCAAGGCTGCAATAAGATTACTACCTCCATGACAACAAACTATGTGGAAGATGTACCAGAAGAGCACATTTTCATTTAACTGCTGTCAAACATAAGTGCCTAGAGCTTCCCAAATGGACGTTTTAACTGGTACCAGGTTCTATGCTCAGATGAGACAAATGTAAAACACGTTTTTTTGTGTAAATGAAAATCTAAACTAAAATAGATCAGTGGCCACATAACCAAGCTTTTGACATGGCTGCCATTGGAGAGTTTCTGAAATGAAGAGGAGAACCCAGAAGAGAGGCCCTATGAACCTGATGGACCTGGAGAAATTCTGTGTTCAGGAGCGATCTCAGATTCCTTGCTCTGTTGTCCAGTTTCATTGAATGGACATTTTCCACCACTCCATCAGAAGGACAGACAGTGACACTGACCTGCATCTCCACCTGCACTCTGCCCAACAACCCCACTTACATCTGGTACAAGAACAGACAGCCTGTAACTAACAAACCCACCAGATACAACAAGCTCTACCTGGAGTCGGCAAGCACTGAGGATGTTCTCCAGTACTCTTGTGCTTTAGGATGTAACAGTTCTATGAAAGCCTGATATATTTGTTTTTAGAAATAACATTTTCCCTACACCTTAATTCATGGGAAAAATGTTATCATTAGTGATATGGGATAGGTTATGCACAAGGTATTAGTGCTCATGGACAGGTGTAGGTGATAATACATGATTAGAAGTTTAGCAGTGTGGTGACAGGGTGAGACGACAGTGAGCAGTACAGGGGGTGAGGAATAACCTAGAATATTACAAAGACAAAAACAATTGTGTAGACTTCCAAATTCTTGTTTATAATCATAATAGAAATAAGGCTTACTTACAGAAATTAATCAAGTTTGTTGTTTCTGAAGGTCCAGAGGAGAGTGCAGGTTCATCTTCATCACAGTGGGAGTATCAGTCTTTTGTTCCTGTAAAACTACTAATAAAAATTAATTGTTCTCCTGATCACTTTCTGATAGACTCCAAACCCTGGAGACGACACCTTCTCAGCTCTAAATCCCTCCACCATGTCCTTAGATTATGACCCGCTGACAGTAAGTCTATAGTCATTGTGACTGTGTATAACAGTGATACAGTTTGAATTTGACTTTAGCGGGGGCTGATTACAGCTTAGAAGGAAGCCTAATATCCCAGAGAAATTTCTATATTGAGAATAACAACCACCAACAAGCCAACATGCTTACTTCATTGTAGCTTTTGTAACAAGAGAGGAGAAATATTAACACAACACACAATTGCTGACCTTATATTAACTTGCCTTATTATTGTAACAACTGACATTAGAGCACAGCATATATTGGCCGAATAATTGGCTACCTTATACAGCACTAAGTAAAGATATGTCTTGGCAAATGGTTAGAGTTTTTTTTCCCAAAGTAGTGATTTTTTTTTTAACACAGCTAACATTACTGTTAAGCTAGCTCATTGAGCAAAGTAATGCTGTGTTGACATATTGCCTCATTGCAGAGTTGGTGTTAAACAGTGAGAGTAGGCTACACAATCAGTGGCAACATGCAGCTGTGTAAACATTACCAGAAAGTCAGAAAAAAGTAGCAATGTACCATTGTGTAACCAAGTGAATGTTACCCTGCAGAGTGAGTTTAGTTGTGTAAGATTCTCCTGGGTTTTTATCTCCAGCATGTCAGAAGTTCTTCCAGTGAGATGTACTCATCCCTGAACCCTGAAACCACGATGCCTGATTATGACTCTGATAGTAAGTCTGCACTCTGTGTTAATGTATTTGGTTCCATATATATATTTTTTTTTCCTGTTGTGTGGCTTTCCTAAGAACACAGTATTGTTCTTGTATTGTGATTAAGGGTATCTCACTACAGATCCTGCATCACCCTATATCCTAAAAGGCCATTTCCATCATCTTTTCATCCATTCTTTTTATTATTGTTTTTTCCTCACAACCTATACATACTTGCAGAATCTCTAAGTAAAGTTCTTTGATTAACAGTCATGGGCACAAGTAGAGGAACCTAAAATTGTTCCTTCCATTCTTCTGCCACAAATGTGTTAACGTAGTTAACATTGTGAGGCCTGACAAGCATCACATGTTCCTGCAAAATTTCAGTTTATTCATTGAGGTAGGACTTGAATGAAACATAATGTTGAGATGCCCATTTAAAATGCTATGCTACTAACTGTGTTGGACTCTGTTATTGTAGGTGGGTTTTTCAATCATGCTAATGCTAGTTTAGTTACCCAACAAATAAAAACTTGCTTTTTGCCACAGTTTCACATGGATTGGTGACTTGCCATCGTCAACACCCTGTTTTCCACCTCCTGTTTTTCTTCTCTCCAGTGCTCAGCGTTGCTGTTGTACTGATTCCCGTCTCTGCCTATTCCACCTGGCCCTAATTTATACTCGTATTTAGTCACATAATTTGCAAAGTTCATCAGCAGAAATTGCCCTTTGGGGTCCCATGCAGACCTGTACATAAAATAATCCTGGCTCCCACTGCCTAAACTGTATAATTCCTCTTTTGGCAAAATAAAGACATGTTCACTTGGTACAGCCAGTGTATTAACTCTAAAATTCACTGGGGTGTCAGGTGTGACTGTGTGGCGATTGCAAATGGTTTACATAGCATACATGAAGCAAGCCTCTTTAGATAATTTCAGCTGTAATTTTCTCAGACAAAAAGGAGAAGACAGAATAGAATTGCAGAGCAACACCTGTAAAAAAGAAAATGACTCCAGGATTTCTTATGAATATATACAGGAAATTGCACTGGCTCACATGCACATTTTGTGAAAAGGACTACTGAGGATTTATTTAAGTGGTTCCTTTTCCCCCATTTATTCTTAACTTACACTTAGGTCTTTTAATTTACTAGATTACTAATTAATTAGGTTGAAGGTGTTGGTAAGCCAGGTCCTCCTCTCCTCAGCACTGCTTTCTACCAACTGTATTTAAAAGCTGCAATATGCTTAATTTTAAACACCACTTGAGTTCACACACATCTGCAGTGCAAGCAGCATTGTTTACTCTGTACATCTTTTGTGAGTCTGGAAGATTAAAGGATTTCTCCACTAGGGGGCAGCTCAGTTTTTGCACCACAATAAAATCAATAAACCTGGTTAAAATTGAGGAAGCTACCTTAATGTTTCTTCTGAGAAAACGTCAGAAACAGGCAGAAGTGGCTGAGAGAATGAGAAGTGGTTTTGTTCACATTGTTTCCTTTGGCATTTTGTGGACACATTACAAGAATGAACGAGAGGCTGTATATTGTTTGTAATAAGCACAGGATATACTAGGCAACCATCTTATTCATATGTTTGAGAATTTACCCATTCAATAGTTTATAACTATTAAAACATTCAGATTTGGATTAGTTCATGAATCTCAGGCCCCCTTATTTATTCCCAGGCTCTTCAGGGAACTTTACAACATGTATGGCAACCCATCAAAAACTTGCAATAGTACTGACTGTTTTATACAAATAATAGATTAATCTGGAATCACAACAAAAACTTTCATTAAATTATGTTCCTTGAATTTCTCAAATGTGAACAAAAGCAAAAAAAAGATTATGAATCTTTACAATTTAAATTAAACGTGATTTAAATCTTTGATATACTGAGCATTTTTAACTTTTTAAGTTTTTCTCAAATGTAAACTCTGATGAACATATTACTTTTTGACTTTCTGACTTTCTAAGACATCTCAATCAAATTCAGTTTTTTTGGCAATTGCAAGTTGATCCAACCAGAAAATCCAAAACTGCTAAAATCACATTTGAAGATATAATTGTATTTTCTAATGGTTCTGTTTAATCAGGAGGCAGCCGGGCACAATTTAAGAGATTTAAAAGAATCTTTTATTGTATTTATTAACAAAGTGTTTAAAAAATAGAGAAAAAAGACACTAATAATGTGTCAATGGAATAAAGACATAATCATAAAAAATATTGAATAAAATAAAATGAAATTACTGTTAAATGGCTCTAAATGTAGGTATTGTGATATAAACTGGGTCTGTTCTACAGTTTCTCATTAGGCTGAATGAATAACCGACTCTAAATGTAGGTATTGTGATATAAACTGAGTCTGTTCTACAGTTTCTCATTAGGCTGAATGAATAACTGACTCTAAATGTAGGTATTGTGATATAAACTGAGTCTGTTCTACAGTTTCTCATTAGGCTGAATGAATAACTGACTCTAAATGTAGGTATTGTGATATAAACTGAGTCTGTTCTACAGTTTCTCATTAGGTTAAATGGGATTTTGTTCCCAGCATTCTGTAAAGCTTGTAATATTTCACCACAATACACTGTCAAAAATGTTTTTTTTCCATTCAACCTAAAGAAACATAAATTCTTATGTTAATAACAAATTGTACTGGTTTTATTCAACTGAAATAAAAGCTTTGAATGGACAAATGTTTCGTTTAAAATATTTATGTGAGGTTAATAAAATTAGTTAAACTGATTCTACCACATGAAGGAACATGTAACATGGAGATTTAAGCAAAAATGTAAGTATTTACAGGTTCTAAAGAAAAGATGAAAGAAAAAGATGATGGAAGCTGATGTTTTTGGGATGCAGGGTGATGCAGGATCTGTGGTGAGAGACCCTCAGAGTCTCATAACCACAATACAGGATTCACAGCATTGGGTTCTTAGGAGAGCTAGTAACATTCTGAAAAATAAAAGAACATTAGAAAAACTTACAGAACCAAATACAACAACCAGGAGAACCCTTAAAAACACAGAGAGCAGGCTTACTGTCAGAGTGTCATAATCAGGCATCATGGTTGCAGCGTTCAGGGATGAGTACATCTCACTGGAAGAGCTTCTAACATGCTGGAGATAAAAAACCAAAGAATCTTACACAACTAAACTCACTCTGCAGGGTAACATTCACTCAGTCATAGAGACTGTAGACTTACCGTCAGAGTGTCATAATCTGAGGACATGGTGGTGGGATTTAGGGCTGTGTATGTGTCATTTCCAGGGTTTGGCGTCTATTAGAGAGACATCAGGAGAACTTTAGCAGCTTAAATGGTAAGTCAAGTTCATTTATACAGCACCTTTCATATATTATGGTCATTCAAAGTGCTTTACAAATAGCAAAGTTAATCCAAATTATGACAAAGTCAAAGAATAAAGAAAACGTGATTCAAACCCAATTAAAACGATAGATTTTAAAAGAAAATAATCATTACTCCAAAAACTAAATTAATTTAAAAATAATAGGAAAATGTTTATGAACAAAAAAGTAGAAACATCTCTCAGTACCTGAACATCTGCACTTCTCTCTGCTCCTTCCCTTCCTCTTGATCACAAAGCACCTCCACATCAATCCTGTGATGAGGATTAAAGCCAGGAAGACTGATACTCCCACTATGATGAACATTAACCCTGTGTTCTTTACAGGAATTCCAGGAGCTTCAAGAGCTTTACAAACAAACAATGAATCATATGATCAATTATGGCAGATTAACAATGAGAAAGTTTATTTTATCGTTTAGAAGAATGCCCAGTTTAGTCATGATGTACAATGTAAAGAAAATGTATTTGCCTCCTCTCCTGATTTCATTTATTTTTTCATATTTTCATAATCACACTGATTTGTTTCATATCCTCATACAAAATATGAAAAAGAGAACACAAAGAAACACAAATGCCAGTATTTACATTAACATGTCATTTTTTGGAAGAATTTAAGTTATGCAACATGTAAATCACCCATGTGAAAACTTCACATTGCTAGAAAGATTCTATTTAAGTGATGTTTACATTAAAGAGCAAATCAAGCCTGGTTGTGTCCAGTTTTTTTGGTCACAGTTATCAACTAAATTCCTGTTAACATGTTGAGTAACTAAGGGCACAAATACTTTTTTACACAGGGCCAGTTGGTGTTGAATAATGTTTTTCTTTCAATAAAATATAAGGCCATTTTAAGTTTTGCTTGAGAATCTGAAATAAATGTGACAAATATTCAAAAATACTTTTTTTCATGACACTGTACATCACTAAGATTCAGTTAATTCTGAAATAGTCAGCATTTTTCATTTCTATTACAATGGTGTAGGTAAAGTGTTATTTCAGGGAGAACATGTCAGACCTATGCATAACCTAACCTTACCTCCTAAAGCACATGAATACTGGAGAACATCCTCAGTCCTTGCTGACTCCAGGTAGAGCTTGTTGTATCTGGTGGGTTTGTTAGTTACAGGGTTTCCGTCCTTGTACCAGATGTAAGTGTGATTGTAGGGCAGAGTGCAGGTGGAGATACAGGTCAGTGTTACTGTCTGTCTGTCTGATTTAGTGGGGGGACTCGCTTTGACCTGAAGATCTGAACAACACAAATAACACAAATTATCCTGTTGTTTGTTTATAGAATGAAGGAATAATTCTGTTTTGACTTTAGATGTTATTTTTTTCATCAGGCATTGCAGTTATGTAATCATTCCATTAACATCTTTAAAGAAATCGATCAGCAAAATAAATATTTTATACAACTTCTCTATGAAACAAAATGTCTGACAAGACATGTTTAGTATCCAAAGTGCTTCTTTTGTAATTTGTCCAGTTCTGGAAATCTTTTTTTTTTTTCCCAGCAAACGTCTAGTTGAATTCTGTGATTTCTGTGGTTTAAATATACATGTCAGTCATACTCAACTAAATACAGGCTACAGTAGATTTTTCAGTAACACTTTCTATGAATATCGTGTCAATTACCATCATTAAACGCACTCATAACACGTTATAATCGATTCATAAGGTATCATAAACATGGCTATAAGTTTTTCTAAAATTAATTACACTTTTTAGCCATGCTTACTATGTATTATGATTTGTTAACATAATGCTTTATAAGTAGTACTAATAACATATTAACAGTGCCAGAAAAGTCAGTCCCAGCTTGCAGAATGTAAAGTAAAATGAGACAAATAAGTTTATTCACTCTATGGCGTTTCCAATATTTTATTTTTCACTGCTGATGCTGTTAGGGCTGCAACTTTGGGGCTTCAAACTTGAATATTCAGATGCCCCCAACAAGTTGTCCGGCCCAGAGTTATTAGTACATTGTGCTCTCTTTTTAGATATTTATAGCCATGTTTATGATGCCTTATGAATGCATTGTAATGTGTTATTATTGTGTTCTGACGTTCGTATAGACATGGTATTCATAGAATGTTATACCGATTTTTTATATTCTGAAATATATGGCAGAGACAATACAAAGGAACTTAGACAGTTAGGTGTGGACATGTACCTGTAACACTCAGAATAACTCCAGGATAACCAGAGAAACTCCCTCCTGCAGTATCAGTGATGAATCTAAAATAATATTCCCCAGAGTCACTTTTTCTCACATTTCTCATTCTCAGAGTGCAGTTTCTCTCTTTATCCCCAAGAAACTCCACTCGACCAGAAAACTGCTCTTCCACACTCAGATCTGTCGGCTCCACTTTAGTCCGAAAGTAATGCCAGAAAGTTTTATTAACTGTCTGATCTCTGGGATATGAGTAAGTGCAGAGAAAGTCCACTGATGAACCCTCCAAAGCACAGACTCTTCTGTCTGAGTAGGTCACACTCCAGCAGTTCTCATCATTAATACCTGTAAAAGAGAAAGATTATCACCCTCTGATTTGATTGGCTCACAAATAATTAGTTCTGATCAGCTTTCTTACTCACACACTGTGTTGGAATGGATTTCAGTATGGCTACTAGCAGAGCACATGTAGCTGCCAGGAGCAGTCCTGTTATTTACACTCAATGCCCTCTGAGATGTAGATGTCCAGTCCACATATTTTCCATTTCTGTACAAGCCGTAATAACTAGGTTTAGAGGTCAGTCTGCAGGAAGTGCTACAGTTGAGTGTCCGTTTTGTGTGTATGTCAGTGTCAGCAGCTAACAACAGCAGATCTGAGTGAAAATAAAGTTACAGCAAATACTTTAGACAAATATTTCACACAAACATGTACAAATTATCAGATTACTGTAGTTGAGCTGTATTACCTGAAACTGTTAGAGTAACTGCTGTTGAGCTGGAATATTTCTGTCCTGTTTCTGTAATGATCATGAGGTGATATTCTCCTGAGTCTCTCTCTCTCAGGTCTGATACTGTAAGATTTGTGCTGGAGCTGTATCTGTATCGGCTGGTTGTGTATCTCACTCGTCCTGCGTAGTCTGAGTCTAAAGCTAAATCCTCTGGATCTTCCTCGTTCCTCCATTTACCTCTCTGTTTGGGGCTGAACCAGAAGCTGTACTGAGGTTTGATGGTGGTGTTTGAGTGAGAGCACTGCAGGGTCACTGTTGATTCCCGTAGAGCACAGATAGTCTGAGGACTGCAGGTCACTCTCAGAGTCTCAGCCAAAGAACCTGAAAATATAGGAATCCCAGAAATCAAAGTAACATAACCTTGCATAAAATAGAACTAATGCCAATTCTAATTTTGAGTAGGTTATTTTTAACATTGACAGCAAAACCCACTTAGTAACTGCAGGCCTTCACGTGGATTAAACTCCTCTGTCTGTTGGTTTTTGGGAAGCACACTGGTCATCAATAGTTTGTTGTGTGTTAAGCCATATATCACATAAATTATGGCAACTCAAGTAACAAGTTTCATGTAGAACTGCAGTGCAACCTTTCAGAATTGTCGACTAGCATTAGAAAGAAAGCTATTTAATTACTATTTAATCCCGTTTCCAAAAAAGTTGGGAAGTTGTGCAGAATGTAAATATAAATAGGATGTGCAAATCATATACACCATATTTTTAAAGGAAAATACTACAAAGACAACATATCAAATGTTGAAACTGAGAAATTTTGTTTTTTTAAAAATATACCATTTTTAATTTGATGCCAACAACATGTTCCAAAAAATTTGGGGGCATGTTTACCGCTGAGTTTATCACCTCTTCTTTTAACAGCACTCTGTAAGCGTTTGGGAACTGAGGAGACACTGCTGTAGTTTTGAAAGTTTGTCATATTTTTCATTTTATAATGTGCCAAATGTTTTCAGTAGTGACAGGTCTGGACTGCAGGCAGGTCAGTTTAGCACCCGGTCTCTTTTAATATGGAGCAATGCTGTTGTAATACATGCAGAATGTGGTTTCACATCGTCTTGCTGAAATAATCAAGGCCCTCTCTGAAAAAGACGTCGTCTGGATGGCAGCATATGTTGCCAAAACATGTATATATCATTCAGCATTAATGGTGCCTTCACAGATGTGCACGTCACCCATGCCATGTGCACTAATGCCCCCTAGACCATCACGAATACTGGCTTTTGAACTGTGCACTGATAACAAGCTGAGTGGTCTTTAGCCCGGAGCACACAGTGTCCATGATTTCCAAAAAGAATTTCAAATGTTGATTCGTTGGACCACAGGACACTTTTCCACTTCCCACTCAGTCCATTTTAAATGAGATCAGGCCCAGAGAAGGTGGCAGCGTTTCTGGATCCTGTTTATATTTGGTTTCTTCTTTGTGTTTTAGAGTTTTAACTTGCATTTGTGGATGCAGTGATGAACTGTTTCTCACAGACAGTGTTTTTCAGAAGTGTTTCTGAGCCCATGCAGTGATTTCCACTACAGAATCATGTCTGTTTTTAATGCAGTGCTGCCTGAGGGCCCAAAGATCACGGCCAGCTAATACTGGTTTTCAGCCTCGTCCCTTACATACAGAGATTTCTCCAGATTCTCTAAATCTTTTAATGATATTATGTACTGTAGATGATGAAAAGCAAAAGTTCTTTGCTGTTTTATGTTGAGAAACGTTATTCTTGAATTGTTGCACTACTTGATCATGCAGTCTTCCACAGAGTGGTGAACCCCTCCTCATCTTTAATTCTGAAAGACTCAGCCTCTCTGAGATGCTCTTTTATACCCAATCATGTTACTGACCTGTTGCCAATCAACCACCGGGTGTTTTTTTTTTTATCATAACATCACTTTACCAGCCTTTTGTAGCCACCATCCCAACTGTTTTGGAACGTGCTGTTGGCATCAAATTCAAAATGGGCATATATATGAAAAAGCAATATAATTTTTCATTTTCAACATTTGATATGTTGTCTTTGTACTATTTTGCATTAAAGTATAGGGTTTAAATGATTTGCAAATCATTGCAATCTGTTTTTATTTACATTTTGCACAGCGTTCCAACTTTTCTGGAAATGGGGTTGTATTTAGCTCTACTAAAAGGAATAAATATGTCACAAAATCCCTCCTCTATGTATGTCAAATTGGCTCCACCCTTTCTCCACCTCCTCATTATAATATTGACCTGTGTCCTGTTGTTAAACTGCCTCCAAAAATAAATATTATCCCTTTTTCTGGCTTTGTTTTCAGGTTTGTAAAGGTTGTTTGGCTGTAATCTCTACAGTTCTGAGCAAGCACTCATTGGTCTATTCATTAGTATGTTTTCTAGTCTTGTCTAGTTCCTTTTTTAGTTCCTGTTCAGTTCATGTATCTTTTGGTCATTCGATTTTCATTTCAAAACCAGTATTGACAAACAGAAAAATGAGATGGTTCTTATTTTTGCTTCTGTTATTGTCAGTGGAAAAATCAAGAAATAGCTCTGTTTTACAGTTTCACAACTAATCATAAACGCATATAACAAACAAACAGAAGTAGAATAAAGGGTCATATTTTACTTAACCAAATTTAAACATTTCAATCACTTCAACCATAAATATACATGCAGAGTGCATATATAGCCACAGAAGCTCAGAAAACTGGCAGATTACAGTTTGAAAATTATAAACACAGAAAGACGTGGTATGAGTATTGAGACGATAGGCCTAATTCTGACATTTTGAGAGGCTATGTGACATTTTTAGGTGTTTGTTTATTTGACACAGCCTGTTCTATCAGCAACAAACTGAAGCGATATGGGTAAGAGACACTCCTAGAGGAGTCCTGCAATTTTACAGTGAAATAAAAGAGAACTGAAAGTCACATTGCCCAATAACGAGGAGAAAAAGGAATACTGTAATGTCATGTCGTCAGAGGTGGAAAAACAGTGAGCTGTGCTCTATCCTGTGTTCATGGCGGTCTTATAATAATGTGGCAGCTGCTCCAGTTTTGGAAAAGGAGCTTTAGGGGTGGATAATGCAAAACTGCAGCATGGGCTCCTCCACCCCTTGTAAAAAGGGACATTGTTGTGGTTTAATGCTGTTAATTTTGTTGTTCTGTTAGTCTATAATGTGCGTATGTATTATTTGTGTTATTCTGTGTCAAACTGTGGGTTTAGTTTTTTGGGTTAAGTTTTACCATGAAGCAGAGATGCAGGTTAAAAGTGACCTTCCCTCTTAACGAGCTGCTCTGATGTGTCTTTTCTGCTGGTGTAAATAACGAGCACTCCTCATATCAGAATCTTGGCCTCTTTCTGTCTTCTTTTTCCCCAAGACACTACAGCACTGATCATTTTGATTGAACGACATTCCATCCTCCAAGTGCTGCACCAACCAACATCTTCGTTATATTAAACTATCACTGTAAGACTGTGTTGGGCTTTAGGTGCTGTTAAACTGTTTGCTGTGAATGAAAAGTGAGAATTAACCATAATTTACACACAGAAACCACCAAAATCGTGAGTGTAATCTAGTGCTCATTTACCTGTGTGATGCACATACAAAAGAGAAGTCAGAGCTCAGCACAACACCGAGAAAATACTTCTTAACATGAACTTGAGCGCATCAGCAGCACAAAGCCTCCCATTAAATGACTAGAGTCTGTTTTCTTTACATTATCATGTTATACTATATTTTATTAATATGGAAAAACAACAGGCCTGATTTCTGTGATTTCTGAGCTCATGTAGCCATACGAGCGCTCTGCACGTTTATTTCTGGTTGAAGTGATAGAAAGGTATAAATTTTGATCAGTAAAATATGACCATTTATTCTATTTCTATTTGTTTGTTATTTGATTTTATGATTAGACTGTAAATCTATACTATATTATAAGCTACTTCTTGATTTTTACTCTGACAATAACAGAAACAAAAATGGGAACCAAAAATTGCTTCCTATTTTCAACACTGGTTTTGGAAGGAAAACTGAATGACCAAAAGATTCACCGATGCTGTTCTTTGATTTCTTGTGTTGATATTGAGATTACTGTGTCTGTGTGTTGAATACCTGCCCATCACCTAATCTTCATTTGGGTGATTTATAACCTTTCTGCTTTATAGACGCTTTTTTATTCTTACTCTCTTTTTGTATTCACCCACCCAGTGTCTCTCTCTCTCTCTCTCTCTCTCTCTCTCTCTCTCTCTCTATCGGTCTTTCTCTCTTTCCGTCTCTCTCAATCTGTACACTTCACCCTCTTTATATTCGCCCACCCATTCTCTCTCTTTCTCTCTCTCTCTCTCTCCCTCTCTCTCTGTCTGTCTCTCTCTCTCTCTCTCTCTCTCTCTCTGATAAGCTCTGATAAACTCAGCAGTTCAGTAAAATCAGAATAATCCTACCTGTAATGTTCAGCAGGATGATCAGTGATATGATTCCACATTTGAAGCTCATTCTTCCATCTGACCTGATATCAGCAGAAACAGAAAATTGAGTTGTTAAGAATGAGCCCTTTCTGCACATTTATTTTGTATGATAATTGTTAATTTGCAATATACTACAAGAATATACCACTTTACAACAAGATCAAGAAAAAAAAATACATTTATTTATTTACAAATGATTTAAAGTAAGTGTTTAAATAGTTTTTAATTACACTGTAAAACCGCGGCTCATCAGATCTACCTAAAAAATAACTTCATGTGGTAACAAATAAATTAACTAGTTTTATTCAACCTAAATAAATACTTTGAATGAGCAAATGTTTTAAATCAATGTAGTATTTTAGGTTGAATAAAACTAGTTCAACTGCTTGTTTCCACATGAAATAAATTTTTAGGGAAGATCTGACGAGCCGCTTTTTACAGTGTAGGTCATAAAACCTAAAACATCATCTAAATGGGACATCCTGCCTGATGGCAGAAATGTTTTGTCTTGTTAGTTTTAGGTTTTGTGTTTTCCTGCATTTATTGCACTTGGTTCATTTTGCTATGGTCTCTGATTGGAGAGGGCGGGGCTAAGAGCTGCCCTAGGGTGTGTGTATGCATACACAGTTTAGAAGCAGAGTCTCTCCATGTTTTCTGTATTTTATGGAAAGTGTTTTCAGAGTATCTGCAGATCTGAGATCATAAACAGACAAACATTCAGGAGCTTTAAGGTCATTTAGAGCTTTAAAAACCAGCAGCAGAGCTTTAAACTCTCTCTAAGAGATCCAGGCAGTCAGTGCAGCGTGTAAACAGGGGAATATGAGCTCTCTGTGTTGGTGCTGTGAGGAACGCTGCGTTCTGTACGGGTTCTAGAGGATGGACTGTTCTCTCCAGTAAGAAGAGCATTACAGTGATCAACTCTGCTGAACAAATGCAGCTACGAGTTTCTCTGCGTCGCTCTGAGAGAGAAAAGGCTGAACTTCGGTGATTTTTCCATAAGGAGAAAAAGCTGCTTTCTGTTCATTTTAGTACCAAGATTCAGTCTTTCAGTAGTTATTCACAGAACTACAATATTCACCATAGAACTGTGGGAGACACAGACCAGAGTGATCTACACACTTACAAAAAGATGGCTCTTCAAGGGTTCTTTACATTCTCAGAAGTAAAGGTACTAAACTGTCACTGGGGCAGGACCCCTCTTGTCACTGGGGTGGAACCCTCAAGGCTCCATCTCAGTACCTTTAGTCAGGGAACATAACTGAACCATAATCCACTGAAATGATATGTTCTAAGCTGTACTGACTCCACACACCCCGTCTCGTCTCCAGGCTTTTATTTTACTGTTCTGTTTAAAACATTCGGTTATGAAAAGGTACAAATACGAACTTTTCACCTGGAGAAAACTTATTTAAGGTTCACAATCAGACCTTAAAACCACTGTTGGAGCTTTGAGGGAACATTTACACTGTTTGTACCTTGATGAACGAAAGATGTACCTGAACAGAACCTTTATTTCTGACCTTGTAGGTAAGACAATGGTTCTGTTTATAACCATGTGTTCTGTATATAACAATTTCCATGCTTAAATTGTTCTTTGAATGATAAAATGGTCCTTCAGATTGATGGAGAATGTGTTGTGTATGGTTCTATGTAGCACCAAAAAGCTCCTATTGTTCCAAGCTTTACATTGCGACAGTAGTAACAACTGGTGCTCTACATAACCATTTTCAAAAGTTACAAATACAAAAAAGTTCTTTAATGTGTACTAAGCAGAGTTTAATACAGAGAGAGAAATGGACAGTTCTGTTCAGAGTTTTGTTCCTTCAACATGTTATTTTGCCATTGGTTGTTGTTATTATGCATTGATGATTACAAGAATACCTCAGTAAATGTTGTAATCTTGCTGAGCTCAAGTTCAGAAACAGAACTGATACACACACCAACCACACTAACCATAGCACCCAAACTTTTACATTTAACTTTAATTGGATAATTAGATTACTCACAGTTTTAAACAATTAGAACAGATAGAACAGCTCTAGTAAAGAAAACGTTACTTACATTCTCTAATGAAGACTTTTCACTCTTTTCTAGCTCACTGCTGTGAGCTGTGAGGAGAGCGTGAGTGCGGTTTGTGTCAATATGTGCTGCTGCAGTCCAGCTTTAACTTCCTTCCCTTTTCTGTGTTGAGATTTAAAGGGAAAACAGAAGGTCTTTCTTTCATTTACCATTCATTTACTGTTATGTTTTTAAACACAATCAAGTTTCTGTTTATTTGTACAAGTAATTGTACACTTATAAACCTCATACACTTAAAATCCCAGGCTTATTACATGCTAAGGCTTATTATTCAGTATGGCTTGCGAATCAAACTGCCTATTCAAGTTATTTTTAAGTTACAGAAGCGTTTAATAAAGGTTCAGGCCCACCAGCATGTCTGGGCTACTTGAGGAGTTAAAAACATCACATGAAAGATGCAAAGCTTGCATATCTGACTCATTAAAAACTACAAAAACGACACAATCCGTAACACTTTGCTGATACGGCAAAACTAGGCACTCAGACGTGGGAGGAGATTGTGTTACGTCATCTACCAGTAAAGTCTGGGTTTGATGCAACAGCCTTTGGTTCTGTCACCCTGCCAGTCAACATGTCAGTCAACTGTAAAATATCAGAAAAAATAGTAAGCTTTTGGAAGTTCACTTGTAAATTTGATGATTTTTGAGTGTAGCTGAGAGTGCTGCCTTCTCAGCTTATCTCTGAAAAATATTTTGGGTGCCAGTTTTTGTTTATGTGCCTTGAGGTCGGTGTGGCTTAAATCTGCTCTCATATTGTCATTAGGTAATTTTACCTAATTTGCTAATGTTTTGCATTCCACTTAATGACTGTAGCTATCTTATCTTATCAAGCTATCTAGCTAGCCCTAACCTTAACCTCATTCCAAAACTTAATCCTAACCCTCACCTTGGCTCTAATCCTAACCTTAACCTCACCCAAAAACCTAATCCTAACCTTTACCCTGGCTCTAATCCTAATCCAGCCTCAACCTTAACCCAAAACCTAATCCTAACCCTCACCCTGGCCCTAATCCTAACCCCAACCTTAATTTCAACCCAAAACTTATTCTTAACTCTCACCCTGGCTCTAATCCTAACCCTCATCCAGGCTCTAATCCTAACCTCAACCCAAAACCTAATCCTAAACCTCACATGTTTTTGACATGTTTCTGAGAGTCTGTTGAGTGTGTTTGATCTAAACAGGGCCACTTAAAATAAAGTGTCACCACAAATTCAAAAATAATGACTATTATTTTTCAGAATTTATTCTTCATTAAAGAGTGAAAATGATGGCACATTTATTGGGCTCTCTGCATAACTATGACAATTCAGCTATTTACATGATATTTATTGGATCAAGTCTGATCTGAAATGACATTTGAGGCAGAATAACTGTACCAGCCCAATCAGATTTTCCTCACTTCTACCTGGACTACAGGCACTATAAGTGGAACCACCTGGACTTGCAGGCTGTTTTTCCTGGTGTGGTCATTTTCATCCTGTCCATCATCAAAACAATGCCCATACAATGACCACCGTCTGTCTACCTGTCTGTCTGTCTGCCCATCTGTATAAAATAAGGTAACACTTTCTATGAATGTCACCTTTGTAAGCATCTATAAACACATTCATAACATGTTATAATGCATTCATAAGGCATTATAAACATGGCTATAAATATTTATAAAAATGCATTACACGTTATAGCCATGCTTATTATGCATTATGAATTGTTAACATAATACATTATAAGTACTGTTCATAACAAATTATAAGAGCTCATAAGTCGTATTTGTCCGCTCTAAGTAAAGTGAAGCGTACTGTACTAAAGCCTCCTCCAGTGTTCAGAGTGAGGCTTCAAGTTGAAGTATTTACTGAAGGATTTACTGAAACACTAAAACATTCACAGTAAAGCTCATTACAGGCTTCAAATGTCAGAGTTTAAACTAGAGCTGCCATCAGTGTTTTACCCAATGTGGGAAAGGTAATGTACACCACCGTTAGCTTGGTATTTGTCTTCACTTTACGCTCTCCAAGCTGGGACTGACTTCTTTGGCACTGACATTATAACATGTTATTAACACTATTTATAATGCATTATATTAACGATTCATAATGTATAATAAACATGGCTATAAAGTGTAATTAAGTGTAATTCATTTTTATAAATATTTATAACCACGTTTGTAATGCATTTGTAACATGTTATAAATGTGTTTATAGATGCTTACAAAGGTGACATTCATAGAAAGTGTTACCAAATAATTAATACAGAACCACACTAATAACCTTAAATAATAGTTATATATTTAAAAGATAAATAAGCAAAACACTCCCCTAAATTCAGAGACAGTACTTAAAGTCCTCCATGTCTTTCTTCTGACTGATTTTGATGAAATATCTAAATCTCCATCCAGAATCCAGATCCTCTCCACAGTGAGTGTGTTATGCTGCTTTTGATGAAGATTTGTGTTTTTGGATCTGGCTGTAGGTCTGAGATGGATCTTCATCTGCTTCTGTATCCAGACGCCTGTGGACAGAAAGTCTTTTTAAACCCTGTGCTCGAGTGTTTGTGGCATTCAAAAAAAGTAATTGGGTTAAAGTAATGTATAAAATGTGTGGAAGGGAATCAGTAATAATGCTGCCTTAGAAGACCTGTTATGTACATTCAGACGAGCTATAAGACAGCTGCACCACATGAGAATATGCTGTGTTTTAAAGTTAAAAATATATTTATATATATTTATATATAATATTTTCTCCAGTGTGTTAAATATTTGTTTTAAGCATTATTTCTTGAAATAAGCAAAATTATCTTCATTATTTCTTAAAACAAGTAAAAATGTACAGAAACAAGTGGAATAATCTTATAATATTGTTACAACATTCTCATGAGAAATATTAGATTTATTCACTACATTTAAGAAGTGTTCACTTGTTGATATTATTTTTTGCACTGCAGCAGAGTTCGCACTTAAAGAAAACAATGAGGTAATATAAGAGAACAAGTGGAATTGTTTACATCCACTTCTCACTTTGTTTGAGGACCATGAGTTCAACCAGACAGTTATGTTGTATTTTGCACCAAAACTTTGTTGTTGTCATTTTACTCTGTTGTGGTTTCATTTCAGAAGGCTTTAATTTTTTGTATTATTTTATTTCTCTTCAATGCTAACTTCTCTTCGTCAAAGTTTATTACAATGATTCACTACATGGAAAGGATTTCTAAAGAATATTTAAACTCACACTGCAAGAGAACAGGATATATCTTTGACACTAAAGTGCAGTTGTTCATGTGTGCATAATGCTGTGAAAAACATTCATCTTGTTGAGATAAATACAACTTTTGTTTGTTTATTCTTTCTTTTGTACAGCTGTTGATGGACTGAAAAGGATTAATTGAGCTCTCATGTTGCTATGAGCTTGATTTTGATTGAGGAAATGAGTTGGTAATGGTTGATTCCTGTGTTAGTATTATTGTTATTGTTGAGCATCAGTGTAGATGTAATGAAGGGGTTTCCTCACTGGGGGGCAGCACTGTCTCTGCTGAAGTTCACAGCTGCATACTGAACATCCTGGTCGTCTATGATGTAAAGAGGAAGTGTGGAAGCGGGGGGCGGAGCCTCTTTCTTTGTCTGAGAGCGCTTGAACTGAATGCTGGAGTAGTGAACGCCATCCTGATTATCTGATCCTTTTCTCTGTGTCGGGTCAGAGGTCATGGCCAGGTCTGATATGTTACTGTACACAGCAGCAGATTCACACTGGGGAGAGAGAGAGAGAGAGAGAGAGAGAGAGAGAGAGAGAGAGAGAGAGAGCACAGCATAAGAATGTTTATTGACCTGACTGTACTTATACACATTATTATTTTATTAAGTGTAATTATCTTAATGCATTGCACAATCTATTGAAATAGGTTGAATAATTTTATGGTTATAACAATGAGATATACAGTTTCAAGCAAATATTGGGCACCACTTGCTAAATTATATATTTTACTGATCTTTGAAATAAAAAGAAGTTAACAGTTCTTAACTAATTTTATGTCATTTTTATGGAAATTTTGATGCACAGTTACTTTGTATTTGATAAACTTAAAAAATAGCAAAAATAAAATAGTAATTGTAGATTGTGTAAATGTTTGGACACCATTCCAGTTACACCTTAATTGACATGTTAGTACTGGTTAGGCAGGTCAAGATTGTCATTATGAAATGACAACTCCAGAGAGTAATAAAGTCTCTTCAAACATTGTGCTAATACTCAACAACTGGTTCCACTAAGCAGGTGGCAGAGGATCTGAAAATAAAGCTAACTGATGCCTACAAAGTATAATAAAGTTTTAAAATATATCAAAACACTTCTAGCTCAATTCTACTGTACATCATTGAGAAATGACTTTTAAGGGGAACTTTGGAAATCAAGGTGAGATTTGCAAGACCAGGGCAACACATAGATAGAACTGCTGGTTTGCTGGCCAGACAGGCAAATGAAGTCCCATATGACAGCAAAGAACCTGCAGGACGGTTGACACAGGAGTGGTGGTGAACTGTTCTACTGTGCAGCACAAACATGATCAGCTTGGAAGAGTCATCGGAAGGAACCTGACCTGCAACCTCATCACACAAGTCAAAATCTAAAGCATGGAAAACAACATGTAGATCAGCCAGTGGCATTTTGGAAACAAGTGCTGTGGACTGATTAAGTAATAAGTGAACTCTTTGGCTACATTCACCAGATGTGAAAAAAGAGCAGCATTGGATGAAAAGAACATCTTGCCAACTGGAGCTGGAGGTGGATTTGTTATGCTTTGGGGTTGTGCTTGAGGGCCCTGGAAACCTGCAAATTTAGATAGAAAACTGGATTCTGCTAAGTATCTACAAATTCTGGAAGCAAACGTGACAAGAAACTGAAGCTGAAATGAGGCTGGATAGTGATCCAAAACACACCATGGACTTTTGGAGTGGGTCTCACAGTTCTCTGACTTGAACATCATTGAAAATCTGTGGATAGATACATGCTGGACATGCAAGACAGCCATAGAATATTACAGAATTAAAAGCTTTCTGCAAGGAGGAGTTGGTAAAAATTCCTACATCAAGAATAGAACGTCTCATAGCTGGATGTTTGCAAGCTGTAATATCTGCCAAATAGGGTGTTATTAAGTAGTAACTTAGTGAGGTGCAAAAGCTTTGCATCAAACTGCATATGTATTGCCTACATTTAAGATTACTTCACTTTCCAAAAGATCATTTTTACAGTATATGCAGAAGAGATTCTTATTTTCTCAGTTAACGTAATGCATGTGAGTATCACATGCTTAGTAGTGAACTGTAGTTAAGTATCATATTGTTATTAGCCATAGGAATTACATTGTAAAAAGTGTACGTTTTGGGGAATGTGATCCGTTACTTACTAAAATATTAAATGGTTTTTATTAAATGGGATCATTTTTGAAGCAATATCATGTTGCACAAATTTACAAAGATTGGAAAGGAAAAGTTTTATTAATTTATTACATCAAAGTTAATCATAATTTAATCTCCATTAATTTTTTTCTCAAGCTGGATTTTTTTTATCTAGAGTCCAAATATAATTGCAAGTCAGCTCACAACAAATTTGAGTCAAGTTAAGAATCTTTGAACATGCAACTTGAGCAACTACAGACCAACTCACTGACTGGTCATATCGCTGGAATACAGTCCCTCCTCTATAGACCAAATCAGTATATTTGTAAACTGTACTTCTATACTGATGACTCATCCAGTCAGCAGTAGAAGCAGCTCATTTTAAGTGGTGATAAATACAAATGGAACAGACTGAACCAAAATATGGTCGATCATTTAAATTATTTTTGTATTTAAGGCAGGAATTGCAGATGTTTTGGGGTGAAATAGGGTCCATATGCCTTTAAGAAGTGAAAAGGTGCAACAAAAAATCTGTTGGTAAAACTACAATTTGCTTACCAAATCTCATTATTTAATGTTAAGTTTAATTTGAAACCTAATAAATAATAAATGCTGCCATTTTTGTTCCACCTTGCTTATGATTTTTCTCAGTATGATTTTACTGCAGTGAAAGCATGCTGACATGACTGAGTATCACCTCAGAGCAGCTAGCCCTGCCTCTGAGATTTCTTAGAGTAAAAGTTCCCCTCATCCCCATTTCTGGCCAGGAAACAGGATCAGAGAACCAGCTAATGCAGATGCCCAACAACATACTGGTTCAGGTTTAAAACCTAGTGGATGCATGATTAGCTTGGGGCTAACTTAACAACTATTAGCATTATCATAGCAGATAAAATAAAAGGCTACTTATAATTATTGTTGTTGTTTTTTTGCATTAAACCCTGCAGTCCAGTCAAATGGTGACATTCTTGGAGTGAGAAGATCAGTTTAAAATAGAACTTAACTGTAATAGAACAGCTTTAGTAGCACACAGGTTTATCAGTCTCAAAAGTGGCTACATGAGGAGCATAGATTTTACCAGTATTTAATAACAAATATGTAGAGAAAAGCTCTGTTTTAATAACTGCCAAATAAATATCAGTATTGGTATAAAATTCTGTTGTCCTATTGCAGCGCTACCAGTGTTATCAATCCAGAAGTAAGTTCATTGTTGTAGCGACATAGCACTGTTTTGTCCTATTATGTTCTCACCTGTCCACTCTCTTCAGCACTCCTAAGTCCTTTACCTGGGCTAGAGTTCCTTCTCCTGAGAAATAAACAATGAGCACTCAAATAAGATTAAACCTGCATTAAATTGTCAGTGATGTTCAAAATTATGTTGACAGTTCACAAACCGTATCCACATCCATCCTACGATGAGCAATAGAATCAGAAAGAGTGCCACGCCCACTGTGATGAGCATCAACACTGCGCTGTCCTCTGGACCTTCAAAACCATCACAAATAAACCATCAGCTACATGATCAGTCACAGTAGCAGAATCGGAGAAATGTTACTTCTGAGGCTTGACTTTATAGTTATGATAAACCAGCACATGATACATTGAAATTATTGAATTATAAAGGATGATAGATAAAGTGTTCCTTTAAAATGGATTGTACTTGGATTATAATTCAATGCTATAATAAAACTATCCATGCTTTGCTTACAGATGCATTCTTATGTAGCTACAGTTGTGAAATTGGAAGAGTTTTACAGAAAGTTCACAAATCATATCAGGCCTACATAGAACTGTTACCTCCTAAAGCACAGGAGTACTGGAGAACATCCTCAGTGCTTGCTGACTCCAGGTAGAGCTTGTTGTATCTGGTGGGTTTGTTAGTTACAGGCTGTCCATTCTTGTACCAGATGTAAGTGGTGTTGTTGGGCAGAGTGCAGGTGGAGATACAGGTCAGTGTTACTGTCTGTCCTTCTAAAGGAGTGGTGGGACTCACTTTCACCTGAAGATCTGAACATGCAAATAAACAGGAAGTGTAGCATTTTTTATATTCTGAAACATACAGCACAGTAAGTAGGAAGAACCTTAGTTACAGTTGGGTGTGGACAGATACCTGTAACACTCAGAATGACTCCAGGATAACCAGAGAAACTCCCTCCTGCAGTATCAGTGATGAATCTAAAGTGATATTCTCCAGAGTCACTCTTAGTCAGATTGTTCATTCTCAGAGCACAGTTTCTCTCTTTATCTCCAAGAAACTCCACTCGACCAGCAAACTGCTCATCCACACTCAGATCTGTTAACCCAAAGTTATGCCAGAATGTTTTAGTAACTGTCTGATCTCTGGGATATGAGTAAGTGCAGGGAAAGTCCACTGATGAACCCTCCAAAGCACAGACTCTTCTGTCTGAGTAGGTCACACTCCAGCAGTTCTTATCAAAAACACCTGTAAAAGTAAAAGATTGTCACTGTTTTTGTTTTTAATGGTACTGAACAATTAGATACGAACAGCTTTCATACTCACACACTGGATTGGATCGGATTTCAGCATGGCTGCTAACAGAGCAGGTGTAGCTGCCAGGATTAGCACCACTATATGAACTCAAAACCTTCTGATGTTCATTTGTTGAGAGCTGATATTGTCCATTTTTGTACCAGTAGTAATAAGAAGGTTTAGAGGTCAGACTGCATGAAGAGCTACAGGTCAGCTCCATCTGCTGTTCAGTTTTAGAAGTCATCTTCATCTGCAGATCTGAGTGGAAATAAATGTAAAAACATTCCAGCAAATATCATGTACATATATGTCTGCATCACAAAGTCAGTTGAACTGACTGAGCAGAGCTGTATTACCTGAAACTGTTAGAGTAACTGCTGTTGAGCTGGAATAATTCTCTCCTGTTTCTGTAATGACCATGAGGTGATATTCTCCTGAGTCTCTCGCTCTCAGGTCTGATATTGTAATGTATTGAGTTGAGCTGTATCTGTATCTATTGGTCTTGTATCTCACTCGTCCTGCGTAGTCTGAGTCTAAAGCTAAATCCTCTGGATCTTCCTCGTTCCTCCATTTAGCTTTTTGTTTGGGGCTGAACCAGAAGCTGTCCTGAGGTCTGATGTTGGTGTTTGAGTGAGAGCACTGCAGGGTCACTGTTGATTCCCGCAGAGCACAATTAGTCTGAGGACTGCAGGTCACTCTCAGAGTCTCACCCAAAGAACCTGAAACTGAAACAGTGTGAATCACTGAGTCTGCAGGACAAAACATCTCACAGCCTTACAGAATTTTACTGAATAGCATTTTGATTTTTATCAGTTTATTTCTACCACTTGCAGCAAAACCCCTTAGTACAGGTTTCCTCAGTCCTGGTCCTGGAGATCTACCATCCTGGTTCCAACACATCTGACTCTAATATTCAGAGGCCCCTGAAGACCTTCATCACCTGGATCAGGTGTATTAAATTAGAATGCTTCCCTCTCGATTGCATGTGAACAGGCCTGGGAAGTTTCCCTGTGGCCTGTCAGTTTTTAGATGCACTCTGGTCATTGACAGTTTACAAGATATTGTATGCAACATTAGTAACATTGTATTTCACCACTAGTAATTTTATCAACTTGAGTACTGAGTATCCTACAAAACTGCAGTGAGACATTGTAGTACATGAAGCATGTATCAGCATAGGAGCTGATGTTTGTACATCTATGTTCTTCTCTTTTTGAGATTTTTACTTATGTATGTAACCTTTTCCATCCTGTACTATCATGTTTACCTGTGCCTTGGTGTCACAATGCCTCTGTCTATATAGTTCCTATACTCTTTGTAGCTTTGCAATGTCTTATTTGTCTATTATCTGTTCCAATGGATCTCATTCCTGCTCATGGAGTACCACTGCCCTGCACATTTTAGAGTTTCACCTGAAGCAACTAGTGAAATAATTAACAAGCTCTTTCTGAGGTGAACTGTGTGAGTTAAAGCAGGGAACTCTGGGATCTACGGGACCAGGACTATGAACCACTGATCTTTGCATTTTTCAGGGTGTATTCCATGGTTTCTTCATCAGTGTATGTTCTAGGCATTTTTCATTTTTCGGTCAGTGTAAAAATTGTCAGCATAGTGGATTTCAGTTCCATATTTATGCACAAATTGGTCAAAGTTGGAAAATTTGTCACTTTAGTGGATTTCCTGCATCTGTTTAAGAGATAAGGAGGAGCTGAAACCCTTTTTGGAAAATATGAATTTGTTTTGAAGACATGAAAAGCAAGTGTGAGGCAAGGTGTCCTAAAATCTAAGAGGTTATTGTTTTCCAATATGCAAACACAGGTCATCATCTGACAAGGGGGAGATTTGAGTGACAAAGACTGCACATTCAGCTTAGCTCAGGCTAAAGCTAACAATAGAGCTAACACTAGAGCTAACCACTATTAGGAAGATGCAGTAAAATACATTACTGCACTCACCTGACTGACTTTTTAATTTTGTTTTTCCTGAGAGTCAAATATAGTGATTTATTTTTTTAAGTAGCAGTTATTATGAGATTTCCACTGCTAACATAATGCTAATTCTTGCTGGAATACCTATGAGGTTCTGAATGTAATCTTAGCACAAAGCTGACTTTTGTATATGTTCATGTTTTGTGGCTGTTCTAATTTAAAAATAGTCATTTGAAGCTAGTAGCATTCAAGTGGCATGTTTTTCTTTGAGGTTTACACAGAGTGCTTTAGTTCAGGTTTGAAAGCCTGTCTTTGATTGTATTAGCTTGTTAGTATTGTATGAAACTATTAGCAGCAGATATCCTGCAAAATTTCTATACAAAATTTATATACAAATACAAACAATATTTATAATAATAAACAACCAATTTTTATCATATTTTCAGAGCACTTGTTTACACTGTGATCACTGTGCTTGTTTAGCAGCTCTCTGATCCACTCAGAGTAAGGAGCATAACACATGATCAGAGTGTGAAAACATGGTGGGAGATTGTGAAACCAGAGCTGATATGTGTAACAATCTACTTTAAAGCATAAAGAATTATTGAATAGAGGCACATGTCTACTTAAGATATAATCCTTTTCTTTAAAGAGCCTTTTTTACATTTTCTTTTGGGCTCTAATCTTGGTTATAAACTGTACAAACTAGACTAAACACAACAGCAAAATCAGAATAACCCTACCTGTAATATTCATCAGGATGATCAGTGATAGGATTCCACATTTGAAACTCATGGTTTCACCTCATCTGATGTCAGCAGAAAGAGGAAATGAGTGCACTTTGAACAAGACTATCTGCAGTTTTGAGTAATTCTTAATATTTTATACCTACATCAAACACAGGTAAATGCAAATAGAAAGAAAAAGACAGGTCTGTGTTAGACTCCCTTCTCAAAGTGTTGTTCTGTCAAGCATCTTGTCACTTAGTCATGGTGATTCCGATTAAAAATTAGAAATTGCAGAAATAGCCCACAATAATTGTTCTATCTGGCTGAGCTCAGATCAGGTTCAGAAGTAAACTGACGCTAACACTAACCACAGTGCCCAAACCTTCACACTTAACAGTATTTAAAAAAATATATTACTTATGGTTATATAATAACTTGCACATAGAACGGTTCCAGTAAAGAAAATGTTAATGTTACTTACAATCTATTTCGAAGACTTTTCACTCTTTCACTCCTCTCAAGTTGACTTGAACTGAGCTGTGAGGAGTGTGTGAGTGTGTTTTTGTCATGCGTGAATATGAGCTACTGCAGTTCCACTCTAACTTCCTTCCTTTTTCTGTGCTCAGAGTTAAAGTGAAAACAGAAAATCTTTCCCCTCATTTACTGTTGTTTTATACTTAATCAACAATAAACAAAACCACAATCCATAATACTTTGCTAACACAGGAAAATAAACTATATTATAGTGGGAAATGCTTAAGTTGGTGGGATTACTGGGTTCTGCTGTGCAGCCTCTATAGAGCACCGGCCCCTTTCCAGTGGCTGATGGACCATGTTAGAAATATCCTTCAGAGTTCTGTATGAGATCATCCATTCTGAAACCTGTCATCACTAACTCAAAACATGCCTCCTTGGACTCTCAGAAGCTCAATATCTGTGTAAATGTAAATCAGCCATGGAGTTCATGGCTCACAGGAGAAACTGGTCGCTGCCATGCAATGCTGTCCCAGAACCAACACAAAGACCCAAGTAAGTGCTTTTTTTGGGGGGGTTGGTGCGACATTGCAGGTTCTTTGTTCCTAACTTCTCCTCAATAGCCTATCCTCTATCAGAATTGACTTGACAAGGTCAGCGGGAGAAAGTGCCATGAACTGCTGTCACCGAAGAGACTTGCCAGTGACTGCAGGGCATTCTCACTTCCTCATAGATCCTCAGAAACCCTGACTTCAGCCTTTTCATCATCCAGACTGATTCCTCCAATGTGAGAGTAGTGGAAGTCCCCAGCCAGGATTTCAAAAAGGAGAAACACATAATCCTGTTCATTACCCAGAAAGTCAAGCAGGAGGTCTTGGCCGTAAAATCGGCCGCAGATGAAATGAGATGTCATCGCTTAAGTAGAACTTTTTCTGTAATGACTGACCCTGTTCTGCTACAATGGATGCTGAAAGCAAAAAAATCTGATACTTGTGTTACTCACTGGTTTCTCTCCCACCAGGATGTCTGTTTCCAGGTAAGGCTTTAGTCTGGTACCCAAAACGGCAACGCTGATGGTAGCTCCACCAGTCGCTATCCACAGGATTTACACATAGAACTGTATCTCTCTGTATTAGTCTTAGTCTTACTCTCTGTTAGTCATAGTCACTGTATTAGTTTTAGTCTCTGTGTCTTTGTCTTCTCAGGACAGACCACTCTGGTCTGCATTGACTGGGAAAACTGGGAAGGTTTCTAGTGGAAACCAGGGATATCAAATGTGGAATCCTATCACTGATCATCCTGCTTAATACTCCAGGTAGGATTATTCTGGTTTTACTGAACTGCTGTGAGTAGTGTCGTGTATAACCAAGATGAGGTGTGCAGGAAGAGTAAGACCTGATTTCAGAGAATGAGAGCCCAAGGAACAGTGCAGTTAACCCTCGTCATCATCATCACTCAGGCCTCGTAGCTGCGGTGTAGCGCTGCTCATGCAGCCGAACACTACCAGTCCAGGCAGCCCCACAGCTGCAGTGCAGCATCAACCAAGCGGCCGGCCCAGGGAGCAATGTCACGTCGATCAGGTCCCCAGTCCAAAAAAGCCCTGTAGCCGTGATACTCAGGTGCCCGGTCCAGGCTGCATCATAGCTGAGATGTAGTGTCACCCAAACAGCCAGTCCAATAAGCCTCTGAGCCACAGTGGGAAAGTCACTCTTGGCCACTATCTCAGTAGATATGATGGCAAACTTCTCAGCCAAACATCAAAACAAACACACAAACAATACAAAACTAAGGAAAAACGATGTAAAGTAGCAGCCATATTGCACCAGCGGACCTACAGCAGAATGTGTGCACACGCACACACGAACACACACACACACACACACACACACACACACACACACACCTTGTGTTGTCTTAACTGTCAAAAATGACCCACCGCTATGTTTAACAGCAGAGAAATCCCCCTATGTTTTGTCTATCCCTACCTGGTCATGTCTGTCACACCTATCACTTGCCAAGATTAGACCCAGCCTATGCATGACATCAGTCCAGCTGTTCCCTGGTTGGTGGTGGGTTTGGATACTTCACAGGGTACAAAGACTGTTATAATGTAAATGGCCCAAAGCAGAAAGCTAAAATGATGGTAGTGAGTGGATTCTGGGTGATTTTGAAGCTGGATATCTGAAGGCTGGCATACTAGTTAGTGACTGCATGGTCTGCTGGGTGCTGTGATGTGTAAATCATGCCACTGTTTTAATCATCTGTTGCAGTATAAAGGCTAAATGCAGACTGCTAATATGAGGATTTTAGATGTTTTTTGAGGCGGATTACTCGCTGATGCTGATGTCACTGCTCAGTGATCTCATACTGGCTAGTGAGGACCGGGTCTGCTGAGTGATCTGATATGTGAGCCATGTCTGTTGCTTAAAATGTTATGAGGTTGTGAAGGCTAGAAGCAGCTATGCATGTTTCCTGCAAAACGCAGGCTTTGGGTTCTAAGTGTTAATGCAGAAACTATGCCCTCTATCACTTTTATGGTGGTTGCAGCTTTTATTTATCCAGTTACCCTCACACCAGTAACAGATTTGTGATCTAAGTGCCAAGTTAGCAGGAGCTGTAGGCATATTTGTTAAACAGAACCACAGAAAAACTTTCTTTTTTCTGTATTTGGCTGCTGGGTGTAATTTAGTTTAGAGACACTCTACATCATACACATAATTTCTGTACTGTAAGACCCTGTTGTATCTGAAAAGTGCGATGTGATTGTCTTACTAGCTAATTCCAGTACCCTCCAAAAATATGAATATTAGCCCAATATACTGGCCAGCTGATTGGCTGATCGACCCCCCCCAGAGATAATGGATAAGACTAGGTGGGAGCGTCTCATGCACTCTAAAAATTGCTGGATTTAAGTCACATTTTAAATGCTTTTATGTGTTTAGCTAATATGACGTCTTTACAATTGGAGCACAGTCTTTGTTGAACTACATAGACTGTATTACACCTGGATTTTAACTGGATTTGGAGTTCTATAACAGCAGCTCTTAGAACCTGGACTGGGGCTGGACATTAAAACAAAGCACACACTGAGAGTTTACTAAGCTGTGTTAGCCTATTGAACTGAAAATGTATTCTTAATTACAACTTTTGTTAGCAGGCATTTTTAGTTTTGTTTGTTGTTTGGTTTCTATTGGTCACAGGTATTGACATAATGCTGCAGGTGGTAATGCAGACTAGACACAAAGGTGGTACTGTTGACATGAACCTGCTGGAGTGGGTTGTTGACTGATGTTGGACATTGGTGAGTTTTGGTACAAACAATTATGGCATCTAATGAAACAATGCAGAGTTATTACATGGCTTAATCAACAAAACAACCTTCTCCACTATGCACTGTCACACTGTGCATTGCAATGCATTACACCGTTATACTGTGTCGTAAACCACACCACCAAGTCTGTGCAATCTTAATGAAGACCTGGGTGCAGTTAAGAGACGTTTTGGGTATTTACTTACAGAACAAAAATTGGGAAACTATTGACTTACACTTTTAATTAGCAACACTAACCCTGTAGCTTTTCCATTCATTATCAACCACAAAGAAGGGACCCTTCAGTCTTGGCTAAGTATAATTCAGTATTCTTCATTTATTTCTTCACCTCTAATTGCTGCATTTTTTGCACTTCCAACATGTTTTTCAATACCTATATGCACATCCTACAGATCTAGAGAACCCCACCATTGTCGTGGCAAATCTTTGTCTTTGCCCACTGGACATCCACGCTGCTCCAGTCGATCTGCATGACCCTTCATCACATTCATTATAAACAGCTCCTTGTCATGAGGAAATGGTCCATCAGCATTCAAGACTGCCAGGGTGGTTCCCATCCTGATGAAGCTCGTGCTTGACGGTTCCAACGGTGTCAACAGCTACCAAATTTTCAAACATGCAGTCTATAATTAATTGTCTCTGTCTCCTACTTTCTTACTCAGAACCAGTTCCAGGACACCAATCAATCTGGCTTCAAACTGGCACACTCGATAGAAACTGCCCTCATAGCAATGACTGAGAAGCTCCTGGCAAAAAGACCAGCCAAACGGAAGTGATTTGAGTCCTCTCTGGAGGGTCACTCTTATCAGGCAACATAGAGACGGTCCACATCCACTCCATGCAGACTCTCCGCTGGTGTCCCACAAAGCTCAGTGCTGGGTCCTCTTCTCTTTTTACTGTATACTCCTTCTCTTGAAGATGTAATATCCTCTCATGGCTTGTCCTACCACTGCTATGCTGTTGACCCCCAAGTAATGCTTTCCTTTCCACCAACTGACACTCAGGTTTCTCTTCATGGATGGCAGCTCACCACCTGAAGCACAATCCTAGCAAGACTGAGCTGCTATTCATCCCTGTAATTACAGGTCCTTACCATGATCTTGATATTTCATTTGAGAACCCTTTGGTCATTCCATCAAAAAATGCTAGAAGTCTTGGTGTGATTCTGGATGGCCAGTTATCGTCCTTAGCTCATATTGCGAACGTGACTCATGTGGTAAATGAGTAAAAACCACTTATAAAGTGGACATTTTGTCCAAAAACATTTAATACTGTTTAATAATATGAACAGCTGCTATATTTTCACAATTATATTTTAAGCCTTCCTAATTCTCTCTTTTCCAGTAAAGTATTTTGGATTTTCTGAAAACTGATGCATAGTTTTTTACTGTTCAGTAAGGTCTATTTTTGGCTTTCAGAAAGGCGTATATCTTGAGGAACTGTGAAATAATAGTTGGATTATTTGATTGCTAATAAAATTGTGATTGACAACTAGGGAGGGCAATATGGTATATTATCATTATACATCATACAACATATCACAATATGCTTTTCTGAGCACGTCCGTGTGGAACAAGCACAGTAGTTGTATAAGTTTTGGGTTTTGTCTGTGTTTCGTGCCAGTCAGCCAGTCAGGTAAGCTGTTTGTCTTTTGTTTATCCTTTTGTTTTGGTTAAGGTTTGTTAGTATTTCTGAGTTAGTGTGGGTTCTGTTTGTTATTTTGGCCAAACCTGAAGAAAACTTGTGTTTGCACTGTACAGTTCTATAGCACACTTCAGATTTGCTGTTAAAACCTTTTAGCCATTTTTCTTTACTCATTACTTCACACACATTCATAAAGCATACATTTCACACCACAACACTCTTTTATGGCCTGACCCTAGACTGCCAGATCATAAGACCATATATTTTTAATCTTGCTGAGCTCAGATCAGGTTCAGAAAGTGAACTGACACACACACACACACACTAACCACACACACACACTAACCACACACACACACTAACCACACACACACACTAACCACACTAACCACAGCACCCACACTTTTACACTTAACTGTATCTGGACAATTATATTCCTCACAGTTTTTACAGTTTACAGAACAATTTTCGTAAAGTCAAGTCAAGAAAATGTTACTTACATTCTGTAATGAAGACTTTTCACTATTTTCTACTTGACTTGAACTGAGCTGTGAGTAGTGTGTGGATGTTATTTGTGTCTGGTGTGAATATGAGCTGCTGCAGTCCAGCTCCAACTTCCTTCACTTTCCTGTGTGTTCAGATTTAAAGTGGAAAGTAGAAGTAGAAGGTCTTTCCTAAATACTTTATACTTAAACATTGTTAATTTATAGATAGGTATAGACTAGAAAGGTTCTAGATGTAATGTACAAACATTACATGGAAGATATATGTCTAATGAAGCAATAAACAATGTCTAAGCAAAGCTGGATCATCATAAAATTTTACCTTAAGTCAATAGGAATTCATCAGTGCCCTTAAGTTCAGTTAACTAAAAAAAAGTTGCTTTAACATTTTTAGTTGACGTTAACACGGCCCTACTTTTTAACAGCGTAATAGTAAGCAAAGATTGCACAACCCAAAATGCTTTGCTGAAACAGGAAGTTTGGAGGTTCATGTGTTACACCCTTAGTGTTGTGTCTAGTTCTGATGCAAAAGGTCTTTGGTTCGGTTGCTACGCAAAACAATTTGCCATTGAATTACAGAAGAAATGTTCATTTTTTAGGAGCCCCACCAAAGAAATTTCAAATATGTTTCAGAAAAATGTACCAAAAGCTTCTGGAGCTTTACTGCTTCAATTTTGATCATTTATGAGTGCGGAATTGTTTATTCAGACATTGTCTTTCCATGATTGACCCACTGATGATCACATCACAGCAGATCACCCAGAACTCGAAGAGTCTAAGAGCCGTACTAATCAAGCTTTAAACACAAATGCGAAGTGCAGAAGAGCTGTGCTTGCAAATAAAGTGAAAATGAGTGAACATTAGTCTTAACTTAGGTATTAACTGAAGAGGTATACTTTCATTCCACTAGGAAAGAAATGTGATAATGTGGAGTTCAGAGGGAATTTAATTCCACTAATGGGGGACAAATGTGCTAAAGTAGCGAGACCTTAACTTATAAGCATGATTAGCTCTTAGGAGAGGATATTTTAAGCACCCAGAAGTTGAAGATCTGTTAGAGTTTGGATAAGAAGTTCTGGACAAATGTGCAGAAGTTCTGCGGATCACGTAGAAAAAAATGACAAATGAGGGAAGACCAGCATACAGGGTTATTTCAGTAATCAGAGTGATCAAGTGTTGAAGAGTGCTCAGTTCCATACTGTAGAGATTCACTTTCAGATGGTTGACCATCCAGAAATAGATATCAAAGATGGGTCATTCTCCGTTTAGAGTGGGGAAACCATGTCACAAAGGTTGCAGGGCTTAAAAAGATGCTTAAAATACAGGGTGACTCAAAAAGATTCATCCAATTTCAAAATGATTAATTTCACTTGTAAATCATTACAGAACAATGCAGTAAACTGTAAATGGTTTAAATGAGCATAAAGTTTATTATGTAATTGTACAAGGTCTCAGTTTGAACCTCCTCCAGCTGTACAGACAACATCAACACCATAGTCAAACTCATCCCATACTGGATTGAGCATGTCGGGTGTCGCTGCACTCACGGCTCTTTCAGTGCGATTTCGGAGATCATCCAGTGTTGTGGAACCAACGACAAACGCTCTGAGCTGTTGGAGCTTCACTGCCCACGAAAATCACACTGCACAGTTATGACTGATTCACTCTTATTAAAGTGGAGAACGCAGAACGCTTTCTGCTCAGGGGTCTCATCTCCTCTCAGACTGAAGGGAGCCGTCTTCCACTGACAGTCAGAAACTCTATGACCCCTCTTTCAATTGGATTGTGATTGGTTCCTAGGTGCCTCACGGTTGTAAAAATATGGTGCTTTGAAATTGAATGAATCTTTTTGTATGTATCAGGCACAGCTCCAAAAGTCAGTATGTACATTTACACAGTTGACCTGAGATTAAATAATACTTTTCCCTTTTGATTCTCTGATTTTTTTTTATCCTGTTTCATAGTTGCTCTTCATCTGTGAAACTGCTCATCACAAAAAGCATTTTCAACATGTGAGGAACCATTTTTAATATAAAACAATATTTTTAAGAGGTTTAACTTAGGAATTTGTATAAAAGAGATTCATATTTACATTTTATATTATTAACGTTATACTACATTTTAAAAATATGTATTTTATTTAAAAAAATTCATTTGTCACAGAGATTTTGGTCACTGGTGTTATCAGGGCTCTTATTTTACATTTTAACACAGTATTTTCAGCTCTATTATATAACTGCTTCTTTGGGTCGAGGCTCATCAGAGAGGAAGCGCCTGCTCACTATATTTCATTAATTTATTAATAATTTTGTTTATCAGGCAGCTCATAACTTCTATGTCACTGGTGTTATGTGCTTAAATGGCTGGGTAATTAAAATTTAGTCAAAATAATGCCATTTTATCTTTTTTATTACTGATTTTAAATAGTTGCACAAGGTCACCTGACCACCAACGAGTCAGCCCATTTACAGAATCCTCATATTTAACCAGAATGTCACTGGAGTCACCGTCACTGGTGTTACACCATATTCATACAACACCAGTGACTATAAAATATGTTTGAAATAAGCTCTCCTTTCTGCATTTATGATAATAGGAGATGTTCATGGACATATTAAGATTATTTAGTTTTGGGATGAAAGAAATTGATTTTTTAAAAAATGTATCCACCTGAATTCACACTCCAAACAGAGAATGACCCAGGTATCATCAGGCTGTCAGATATCTTCTTTGAGATTTGGGAGATGATTGGAGTAAATTAATGAATTAAGCATCTGATGTTTTAGCAGCAAAGACAGTAAAAGGTCAGGGAGGAATACGAAAGAGGATGGTCAGTTCTCTGGCAGCTTCTGTTGAGTGTCCAGACTTGAATCCAGACTGATGAGTGTCAAGGAGGCTGTTCCCCTCAGACGGGTACTCATCATGGTACAGTGAGTGTTTACACACATTCAATAATCCAATCATATTCAGATTTCTGCAGTTATCTGATTATTCTAATGGTCATATAAACACCATTCTCCGATCTAGAAATCCGATTAAGAAATCCAATAAAGAGAGCTGGATTTCAGCTCAGTGATCAGATTTCTCAGTGCATGTAAACTCTTACTCTGATTTCTTTCAGATTTCTCAGTCTGTCCATGTGTGAAAACAGATCGGAAATAAGCGAGTAGCGTCACCGCGAGATTGAAGCGACAATGAAACCGACTTTATGCTTGACGAAATGAGGAAATTAAATATTCTTTATTTTTTAGATGATGTTTGTTCATATTTTCAGGAAAAGTGGCACAGTTTTTTTTTAAAAAGCCACAGCATGTGACGTTATGTCATGTCTGATTCTGTGAGTTTATTGGCTGATTGTAGAGCAGAAATCTCATTACTGTCTGATTCATGTAGACCCAGAGTTTCCCCATTATCTGGTTACTCAAGGGCATGCAAACACGTTGATCGGATTACTGACTTTCTGATTTTCTGCAGTTATCAGATTAGATATCAGATAGCCCCTCACCCCTAATCCTTATCCCCTAATCCCTATTGCCTACCCCTAACTTCTGACCTCAAACCCTGGTGCAAGCGAAATCACCAGTCAGGTAGTCAGGTATTAAGATGAGAAGCAGGCCTTACTGATTATATGTGGATGTAACATTATAGTTTAATCTGATTGAGTATTTAGTGTATTTCTGCTTTCTGCTTACTTTGCTGCTTGGAAGTTATTTTTAAGGTTCAGTGTCTTACTGGCAAGTTCTTCTTTTAGGATTTGCTGACAACACACACACACACACACACACACACACACACACACACACACACTTACACAGACACACACACACACACACACACACACACACACACACACTTACACAGACACACACACACACACACTCTCACACACACACACACACACTTACACAGACACACACACACACACACACACTTACACAGACACACACACACACACACACACACTTACACAGACACACACACACACACACACACACTCACACTCTCACACACACACACACACACACACACTTACACAGACACACACACACACACACACACACACAGACACACACACACACACACACACACACACTCACACTCTCACACACACACACACACACACACACACACACACACTTACACAGACACACACACACACACACACACACACACACACACTCACACTCTCACACACACACACACACACACACACACACACTCACACTCTCACACACACACACACACACACACACACACACACACACACACACTTACACAGACACACACACACACACACTCACACTCTCACACACACACACATAGCTTCATTCTTAAACTAAGAGCACATTGAGTCTATAAATACTGAAATGTGTTAATTATTTCTAGATACATGAATAACTTTGAGTAATGATTCTATTACAAGCCTTTAGCTCTGGTGTAGTTTGTTTTGTGAAAAGGTTGAGTGAAGACAGTAAGGAACACTGGGTGATCCTCCATCTTCATCACTGTCTGGTTTCATTTCTCTTTTTACACTTTAAAATAACCCCTTAATCACTGCTGTGGTAAGCATGTACCCTTAAAAATTACGTAGTTGTCTGGAGAAAGTTACACACTGACTCATCCAGTAAGAATACGATTTGATTGCCTAATAAAAAAAACCTGGTAAATGATGAGCCGAGACATGATAGGCCAGTCTTTAAGATTCGGGTGTAAAACCGCCCTGCGAGGGTGTCATGAGGAGAAGAACCTCTGTTTTTCTCTCTGCTATGACCGACTGCTGCGTCGCTTTTCCAACCTTTTGGTGATTATGTATAGTTTTCCTAATTTCTCTTTCTTGCTAAATCTTTGTCAACCTTGTGGCCGTCTAGCCATGCCTTGCATTGATAAAATTCACTTTTCACTAATTTCTGGTTGGTCCAGTTTTTAGACTCGGAAATTTGGAGATCTCCTTCAACCAAACCCTTTTACCATAACCTTGAATTCATACAATGCAAAACTTATATTGTGGCAGTTGAAAACATCTCAAATCTCATATATATATATATATATATATATATACACATTATTCACTTTAACTGTATGTTTATATAAAGAAATTTGGTAACACTTTCTATGAATGTCACATTTGTAAGCATCTATAAACACATTCATAACATGTTATAATACATTCATAAGGAATCATAAACATGGCTATAAATATTTATAAAAGTGCATTACACATTATAGCCAGGCTAATTATGCATTATGAATTGTTAACATAATGCATTATAAGTACTGTTCATAACAAATTATAAGAGCTCATAAGTTGTGTTTGTCCACTCTAAGTAACGTGAAGCGTACTGTACTAAAGCCTCACTCTTAACACTGGAGTATTTACTGAAACACTAAAACATACACCATAAAGCTTCAAATGTCAGAGTTTAAACTAGAGCTGCATCAGTGTTTTACCCAATGTGGGAAAGATAATGTACACCACCGTTAGCTAGGCACTAACTTAACACTGCATATCCAATAGAATGCTAGCAGAAATTAGCATTACTGTACTGTAGTGTAGGGATGTTACAGAGTGAAGGGTTCTAGCGCTCATTGTTAGAACCAGTGTGGGAACAAATTACAATGACAGCGCTCTACTATCTCCCCTCTCTCTCTCCAGGCCTTCACTCCACAGTGACTTCACGCTCAGTGTGATGTCAGAGGGGGTTCAGGGGAGGGGCTGATGGGTACTTGGTTTGCTGTGATGTAATGTAGTGTTTAAAGTGAGACGCTGGGTAAGAAAAGCTCACTGTAGCAGTGATTCTAGGCTGGACAGCCTGTTTGGAGCATCTGAATATTCAGGACTGAAGCCCTGAAGATGCAGCTCTAACAGCACCAGCACTGAGGAGTAAAATACTGGAAATCTCAGTATCTCATCTTAAATAAACTCTGTATTTGTCTTTAAACTCTCCAAGCTGGGACTGACTGCTTTGGCACTGACAGTATAACATGTTATTAACACTACTTATAATACATTACATTAACAATTCATAATGTATAATAAACATGGCTATAAAGTGTAATTCAGTGTAATTCATTTTTACAAATATTTATAACCATGTATATAATGCCTTATGAATGCATTATAACATGTTATAAATGTGTTTATAGATGCTTACAAACATGACATTCATAGAAAGTGTAACCAGAACATTTTTTTGAAGCAATTTTAGAGCATTTTTATTGGTCCAACAGTCATGATTTACAAAAATTAAAAGAGAAGTTGCTCAAATTATGCAAACAACTAAAAAATCACAAAAAAAATGGAGATACTTGTACTTAATGTACAATGACATTAAGTAGATGTATTGTTGATGTGTTACATAAAGTAGACTTAATATGTTACTTCCATTATGCGAACGTAACCTTACCCAACCTTACCCAAAACCTAATCCTAAATCCTGTGTAGTCCAGGACTAGGCTTAATCCCTGTCTGGGAAACTGGCCCAGTTTGTCCACTGATCAGAGCACAGCTAGTGTGAGGAATGTAAGTCACACTTCAGCAGCTGTTCTGGTTTAAATCTGCAGAAACAGTTGAAACATACAAACGATTATTACTTGGAGTGAGAAGCAAATATATTCTAGAGGCATAAAAAGAACTAGTGCCACATATTTTGAAATACTTTTTCATGTGAATAAAATTTTGCAAATATTCAGGTGTACTGAAGGTTTTCACTGAGACTGCAGGTGGAGCTACGTTTACGTTAATGATTATTGTAAATTAAATTCCAGATGAGCTGATATTCACTCTCCACGTGATGTTTTAAATCTGAAGTTTCAAACCTCAGAGTCAGTCACTTTCACATCCTTCACTGTCAGTTCAGTCATTATGTCGTGTACATTCACAGACTATCTGGGCTTGACATACTGAGCATTTTCTTCCAGTTTCAGCTGCAAATCTTATAATATTGACCAAGTATTATCTACAGGACCAGTGCGTGAGCCTAAACATGCAGTTTATGCATATGACAAAAGCCAAAGTGTGCTTTTTTTGGAGGGCTGAGCAAAATGTGTTATGATCATACAGTAAGTGGGTGGCGATATCACCGATGTGGCTGATTGCATAATCCACTCAAATTAGCAACATTTGTGCAGCTCACAGCAACTAGTATGGTGTTAATTTTTCCTCCGACTTTCAAAACCAGGGCTCACATTCATGAAGGTTCTTGGACTTTGTTCACACAGCAGGTAAAAGTGGCCCAAATCTGATCTTTTTCTTCCTATGTGGCACAGATGTGTGTCTGTGTGTCAGTGTGAACAGCAAAAACACACTGAGTCTGACATTTTCGGTTCCAGTTTGAGACACTTTCATATGTGGTACTGAAATCCGATACGTATCCGATTTGCAGCAGTGCGACTCAGTCTGAACAGCCAGATCAGAATTCATGTGACTTTTATGTCACTCCAACTCCACATTCATCATAATTTTGTGCTACTGAGATCTCATAAACAGTTAGGCTGATGTTTCTGTACCCAAACAATTAGAAGACTTATCCAAAACCAGAGTTTGAAAGAAATGTCCGAACAGTTAAAGGTCTAAAAGCAAAGTTTAAAGAAGCTGCAGACACGAACCAAAGAAGTGACCGCGCCCTTTGTACGGCTCAAACACATTCTGGGTGATGAGCCCAGCTGTCAGTCAGTGAAGCTTCATGATGGCTCCTGTGATGCTGGTGAAGATGAAGCTGATCCTCTGGGAGTGACTGGCGTTCGTTGATGGTCATGATTGTTTACCTCCAGATGAGCCGCGTGAAGCATTGCTCTTTTGCGCATGTGGGTGAGTTTAGGAGCTGATCTGTTCAGACTGATGCAGCATACAGATCACATTTAAAAGAAAAAATCAGATTTGGTGAGAAAATCAGATTTGGGCCACTTTTATCCACAGTGTGAATGTAGCCTTAGAGTAGGAGTGCTGATTTAGGCTCAGATTCACATCTTATTACTGCACCAGAAGGGGGCGCTCAACAGTGATGAAGCTTGTGGAACCCAAGCTGACCCATTAGCTCTATTCCTGTGTCTATAGAAATGGGCATGTAAAAAAACAAGTATTATACACACTGACCAACAGGGGACTTGTACAGTGTAAAGGCAGAAGGGCAGAAAGGCAAGATCCGATACTTAACACAACAGGGAGGGGAATTTACTGCAAGTTTAGATCGTAAGTTGGCGGCAGTTATTAATAATTTGTTACTGTAACTCTGACACAGAAAAGGGAAGGAAATTAGAGCAAACTCATACTTCACTCCTTCACACACGTCATGTTTACATACTCTTCCCAGCTCACTTTGATTTTGAATGAGAAAAGAGTAAAAAGTCTCAACCAAAGATAAGTCAAATGTTTTTAGCAGAACTGCTCTGTGGAGTTTGTTTTTTACATATACACTGTTATAAATTAAGGTTCTGTTCAGGTACATTTTTAGTTCATCAAGGTACAAACAGTGTAAATGTTCCCTCAAAGCTCCAACAGTGGTTTTAAGGTCCGATTGTGAACCTTAAATAAGTTTCTCCAGGTGAAAAGTTCGTATTTGTACCTTTTCATAACCGAATGTTTTAAACAGAACAGTAAAATAAAAGCCTGGAGACGAGACGGGGTGTGTGGAGTCAGTACAGCTTAGAGAATATCATTCAGTGGATTATGGTTCAGTTATGTTCCCTGACTAAAGGTACTGAGATGGACCCTTGAGGGTCCCACCCCAGTGACCAGAGAGCTACTGCCCCAGAGACAGTTTACTACCTTTTTTTGTCTGTATGTCTGTATCTGTTAACTTCTGAGCTGAGGTCAGCAAGATACAGTCTCTCAGCAGTTTCCACTGCGTAATCACAACCAGAAAAAAGGCAAGACGTTTAAAAAAAAAACCTTTGTGAGGACCTTCCCACACAGAACAGTTCATTTCTCATAAGTCTCTCTGTATTAGTCTCATTCGTAGTGTCTGTGTCTTTGGTTTCTCAGGATAGACCGCTCTGGTCTGCAGTGCTCGGGGGTCTGAATCAACATACTGGGAATGTTCTAGGTGGGTATTGGTAATTATTTTTCCTAGGACTGTTGCAGGAACTACCATTATGTGTACCAGACCGTGCAAAATAGATGAGAAATATTTGATGGCTACACATATTTTGAACCTATACATGCACTTAAGTGAGATTGTATGACGTTCAGTGAACATACAAAGCAATATTTGAAGTAATATTCATTGGAGAACAACAGCATAATTATTTTTAGAGGTAACTTTTGTCTTCTAGGTCAGGCATTGACTTCAGTTCTTCAATTTAAACTTGTATTTTTTGCATACATTTCTAACTGTTGAAACTGTGCAATAATTGACCAGACAGTTGTTTACAGCTTTATCCTCTTTTGCACAAGTCAGAACACTACTGAGATGAATGTGTAGGTCAGAATGAAGAAAGTTTGTTCAGCATTACCTGTTTTTGTTTCTGTTTCGATTGTTTTCTGTTTTTGATTAATTATACGTTTATGCTGTATCTCTTTCAAAAGGTCATCCCAGGTGGAACCATGAGCTTCAAATGTGGTATCCTGTCAGTGATCATCCTACTGAATATTCCGGGTAGGATTATTCTGATTCTACTGAACTGCTGCAACTAGTTTACACTTTCAGAAGAAAAACATGATACTAAACTGTTACTGGGGTCACGCACCTCTTCAGTACTTTTAGTCAGGGAACATAATTATAACATAATCCACTGCAGTTATTTTCAAATTGTATTGACTCTAGACATCCTGCCTTGACTCCATCCTTTTTATTTTGTTGTGCTGTTTTAAATCAGTCAGTTATGAAATGGTACAAATACATGAGGAAGAAAGAATAAGGTAGACACACCTCATTATGAGACGGTTGTAAGAATATTATAACATTATTCCACCTGTTTTTGTACATCTTCAGTTATTTTAAGTGATTTTATCTGGTGAAAGTGTCTCATTCCATTAGCAGATTGTTGTACTTGTTTTGAGAAATAATGAAGATAATTTTGCTCATATCAAGAAATGATGCTTAAAACAAGTAAAATGATCCGCCAAAGGAATAAGACATTTTTATAAAATAAAACAGTTAAATAATGTTATAAAAATCTTACAACAGTCTCATAGTGAGGAATAGTAGATATATTTACTACATTTAAGATGTTTACACTGCCATCATTTTTTGCAGTGTGATCTTAATGATCAAAAATGTACCTGCTCAGGACAGTGTCTACAGGACAGTGCAGGCCTGGCACCACTGGGGGGTGAGGGGTGGGTGGAGTCATGGGGGCATTGTACCCCATCAATTATACCTTTCTAATTTACTATACAAAGTAATCCACCCTTAATCCTGTACTGATGGCATGCTTATTACCTAATGAGTTAAATCAGATGGGTTAATGAGGCAGAAAGCTGAGATCTGCAATGCTGTGACCCACCTGGACTGAGATGTGACCTATTCAGAACCACATTGTTTTCTCAGTAAAAATGACAATATTATGTGTAGTTTAGCTTACACATCACACAAATCTCAGTATTATAATTTCAGTGAAACGTTATCAACAAAGCAAACTGTGAATATGTTTAATTCTATAAGGCTATGAGAGAAACATCCCAGGCCTGTTTTTGATTTCTGTGATTCTTTCACACTCTGTGATTCACGCTGTTTCAGTTTCAGGTTCTTTGGGTGAGACTCTGAGAGTGACCTGCAGTCCTCAGACTATCTGTGCTCTGCGGGAATCAACAGTGACCCTGCAGTGCTCTCACTCAAACACCAACATCAGACCTCAGTACAGCTTCTGGTTCAGCCCCAAACAAAAAGCTAAATGGAGGAACGAGGAAGATCCAGAGGATTTAGCTCTAGACTCAGACTACGCAGGACGAGTGACGTACACTGAGACCACAATCTTCAGCTCAACTCTTACAATATCAGACCTGAGAGAGAGAGACTCAGGAGAATATCACCTCATGATCATTACAGAAACAGGACAGAAATATTCCACCTCAACAGCAGTTACTCTAACAGTTTCAGGTAATACAGCTCAACTACAGCTATCTGAGTCATTTAACCACTTTGTGATGTTCAAATGTGTGCACAATATTTGTAACTTCATTTTCACTCAGACCTACAGATCATGATGACCTCTTACGGTGAACAGCAGACAGAACAGACACTGATCTGTAGCCCTTCCTGCAGTTTGACCTCTCAACCTGCTCGTTACAGCTGGTACAAAAATGGGAAGCGAGTGGGCTGGACTAATGAACCTTTTCAGTTTATATAGACATCCTGGTCCTGGCAGCTACTCCTGCTCCATTGAAGATCATGATCACATCCGATCCAATGCAGTGTGTTAGTATGAAAGCTGTTTATAAATAATAATTTATGAACCAATCATTTCAGAAGGTGATAATCCTTTACTTTTACAGGTGTTTTTGGTGAGAACTGCTGGAGTGTGACCTACTCAGACAGAAGAGTCTGTGCTTTGGAGGGGTCATCAGTGGACTTTCCCTGCACTTACTCATATCCCAGAGATCAGACAGTTACTGAAACATTCTGGTATTACTATTGGCCTAAAAATGATGTGAGTGTGGACGAGCGGTTTGCTGGTCGAGTGGATGTTCTTGGAGATAAAGAGAGAAGCTGCACTCTGAGAATGAGAAATGTTAGAAAGAGTGACTCTCGAAAATATCACTTTCAGTTCATCACTAACACTGCTGAAGAATTCACTGGTAAACCTGGAGTTATTCTGAGCGTTACAGGTACGTGTACACATCAAATGTTGTGTCTGATTCAAATACCCTAGTTAGGAGGGGGGAAGTTGCCACCTACTGGTAAACTGAGTAGTTTTCAGTATTCAGTGGCTCATTAGCATGTTCTAAAATGCAGCTTATTTGTTTATTGCCTGTTGCTAACAGTTTTTATAGTGATCTAACAGGATAGTTCTGTAGTGTTACAAGAATTCCAAATCAGTTTTTTCTTCATCCCTTTCTTTCCACATCCCACTCTCTCTTTCTCTCTCCTTTCATCCCTCTTTTTATCCCTCATGCCTCATCCCTTCCTCTTCATTCATCCTCCCTTCATCCCCTTTCTTCTTCTTCTTCTTTCCTCTATACTCTTCGTATGACCTTAAACCCCCCATTTTAATTCCTCATTCTGCCCCCAACCTCCCCTCAATCCATTGTACCTCCTCGGGTACCCCTCTCCTCTGGATGCCCCACTTATCACTGCTTGACTCCCCATGCCCCCTCCAGTTCCTCACAACTGCACCCCTTGGAACCTTACCTACCAAGTCCTGATGCTTCACATCTCCTCTCACGTTCACCTGCAAATCCTCAAGGCACAAGGCATCTTCTCCATTCCCTAACCTTCTACTGGCTTCATCACTTCCTCATTTTTGACACCAGCAAACCTCACTCTCTAAAGTGCGTCAATAATGTGTCTACTGTAAAATCATTTGACCTAACTTCCTTCCTAGACAGCAATCATCACTGCACATTCTCAGCCCTCAGCAGTGCACATCCAACTAGGGATGAAGAGGAGTTGAGCTACTCTAAAGTAACCATTCAGCCTCCGCCCACTTCTACTGGTGCTACAAGAATCTGGAACTATTTCATTACCTTCTCAGGCACCATACACCCCTTTCTGCTACCTCACTCTGGACTGTCCACCCTCCTTGCTGGCTCCACCTCTCGCTCCCTCACATCTGATGATTCACCATACTTCTAGATGACATTGCTTCTCAGGTTTCTCCTGTGCAACAGCTTGGCTATGCTTGACTTCCTCTCTCTTTTAACGACACCCACTCCATCTCCCCTGAGTCACCATTGCATCTCATCACAGAGGAACCCCCTTCAGAATGTCTTCCTTCACACAGGAACCTGTTACTATAACTAGCCTTTTGGAGGTTTTAATTTCAAGCAATTGATCTTCATCTACCTTCATAACTGAACAACCATTCTGTTGCCAATAAGATACTCCATACTGAACTACCTCCGGCAATGACCAGAGCATCATCCAGCTGCCTCTATCTATCATCACATCCATCACCAATTCCCATATGCAGCCGCTAGCTTCTAACACCCATGCCTGCTCCACGTCCATTCCCTTCAGAAAGTAATATAATCTGCTATACTGTAATCTGACCCTTTACCAGTCATCTTCACCATAATCTTCACAAATACAGAGGAGGATAGGTTTCCCTGTTGAGTCCTGGTTCTTCTCAAGGTTCCATACTTATGCCCCTGGGAGTTTTTCCTTGCCACTGTTGCCCTTGGCTTGCTCATCAATGATTCAGACACGGCTGTCTGTTAAGATAGGAGTCATGTCTCCATCAAGCTATGAAACTGAATCAATTTTATCTGCTCCACCTTGCTTCTCATCTTACAACCTTAATAGCAACTTACCCCAGAGTTCTCTCCCCTCCCTCAATCAGTCTTCCCTCATACTACCACCAAATGCTGAAGGCATGGTCCAAACTCACAAATGTACTCTATGTGAATTCTATACTTGGTAAACCTGTATTGTTTATCAGTGTTCATAAGGCTACACAACACTTACATAATCTACTTGAGACATTAAATAGACATGCATAGTTGTTTATAAATACTTGTTCTTTGTTATATAAAATGTTTTATTTTACCATTTATAAAATTGACATCATTATTCAAACTGTAGAGTCAGGTGTCACAATATACTATATAATTCCATACCAAAAATGTCAGAGAAATTGATGTCATTTGAGGTGTTATGTCAATTTGATGTCAAAGTTGACAAAAGCAGATGACACCTATTCAAAAAACCTTAAAAATGTTTATATAGGTTTAGGTCAGTTTTCAGGGCAATCTTATGTAACCTTATAAACACTGCCCTACGGTAAAGTGTTACTGTATTTATTTTACTGTATACATAATGACATACCACAAGTACAGTCATATGCAAAAGTCTGGTGGCATTCCACACACCCCTGCACATTTTTACTCATTTTATGTTAACACATTACTTTACACTATATGGCCAAAAGAATGGGTTCCCATGGCCAAGAAGCAACACACAAGCCCCAATGCCAAGTGCCAACTGGAGTGGTGTAAAGTATGCAGCAGTGGAAACATGTTCTTTGGAGTGATGAATCACGCTTCTCTATCTGGCAGTCTGATGGATGAATCTGGGTTTGGTGGATGCCAGGAGGACGTTACCTACTGGAATCCATAGTGTCAACAGTAAAGTTTGGTGGAGGAGGGATAATGAGCTGGGGCTATTTTGAGTTCCAGTGAAGGGTGATGTTGATGCTACAGCACAAAGACATTTTACACAATTATATGCCTCCAGCTTTGTGGCAGCAGTTAGGAAAAAAACCTTTTCCTGTTCCAGCATGACTGAGCCCCTGTGCACAAAGTAAGCTCCATAAAGACATGGTTTAACCAGTTTGGTGTGGAGGAACTCCAGTGGCCTGCACAGAGCCCTGACCTTGACCCCACTGAACACCTTTGGGATGAAATAGAATGGATATTGTGAGCCAGACTCTCTCATCCAACATCGGTGCCTGACCTCACAAATGCTCTTTTGACTAATTAGGCACAAATTCCAGCACATACACTCAAGAAAAAGGGGGGCTGTTATAGCCCCAGTGGGTCAAGCGGGGCAACTCCATATTAATGTCCATGGTTTTGAAATGGAATTTCCAAGAAGCTCATATAGCTCATATGGTGTATCTTCAAACTTTTGTATAAGACTGCATATGTGTGAACCAATATGGAGGCTGTATCCCAAATTGATTAGCATTGCTGTGTTTACTGATTTTACAGCACATAAAGTAAAGAAACATTACTCAGCATCCTGTCATCTGTGTTCTGATGAACATATCAGAGCTACTGTAGGCTTTAGTTAGTTAAGTAAGGCTGACATGTAGATTTACGTAGATAAATTTTCCGATTCTTTGCATGTTCAGATCTTCAGGTGATGATGAGTCCCTCCACTCCATCAGAAGGACAGATAGTAGCACTGAGCTGCATCTCCACCTGCACTCTGCCCAACAACCCCACTTACATCTGGTACAAGAACGGACAGCCTGTAACTAACAAACCCACCAGATACAACAAGCTCTATCTGGAGTCAGCAAGCACTGAGGATGTTCTCCAGTATTCTTGTGCTTTAGGAGGTAACAGTTCTTTATTGGATTGACAAGTTCTGTCTTTCTAAATAGCACTTTACCACATAACATATGAGAAATTCTGGCCTTTTCAGATTAACACCTGTTGTTTCTGAAGTGTCTTTGGCATTATTTGTCACAATAGAAGTAGTTTCTCAGAGTTGCCTGCCATAACTGATCATGTGGTCCATTGTTTATTTCTGATGATCCAGAATCTGCCAAAGGTTCTGAAGCTCCTGAAGATGTAGAGGAGAGCTCAGTGTTAAAATTTGTCATGGTGGGATCATCAGTCTTTCTGGCTTTAATCATCACCACAGGATGGATGTGGCGGTGGAATATGATCAGAAGAAAGGGAGGAGCAGAAAACGAAGCAGATGTTCAGGTACCGAGAGGTGTTTCTACTTTCTCTGTTCATGAACAATTTTTACAAAACTGCAACTGAATTAAAAACTGAAATTGTGTTCTCTTGATCTCTCTCTAAAAGACTCCAAATCCCACCACTATGTCCTCAGATTACAATACTCTGACAGTAAGTCTACTGTGTGAATGACTGAGTGTTCTCCTGGTTAGCGTACTTAGATTTAGATGTTTTTTAATTATTCTTGTTTGTTCCAGCATGTTAGAGACTTTCCCAATGACTCCTACACAGTTCTAAAGCCCACCACCATGTCCTCGTATTACAACATTCTGACAGTAAGTCTGCTGTGTGATTGTTTAAGTGTTCTCCTGGTTAGTCTATTTAGTTTTATGTTTTTAATGCTCTTCTTTCTTCCAGCATCACAGAGACTCTCCCAGGGATGCCTACACAACTCTAAATCCCACCACCATGTCCTCAGATTATGACACTCTGACAGTAAGTCTACAATCCTTATGACTGAGTGAATGTTACCCTGCAGAGTGAGTTTAGTTGAGTAAGATTCTCCTGTTTTTTTTATCTCCAGGATGTTAGAAGCTCTTCCAGTGAGATGTACTCATCCCTGAACGCTGCAACCATGATGTCTGATTATGACACTCTGACAGTAAGTCTGCACTCTGTGTTTTTAAGCATTCTCCTGGTGTGAGTGTTTTTGGTTCTGTAAGTTTTTCTAATGTTCTTTTATTTTCCAGAATGATACTGGCTCTCCTAAGAACACAATGCCTTGAATCCTGTGTTGTGATTATGAGATTCTGAGGGTCTCTCACCACAGATCCTGTATCACCCTGCATTCCAAAAGGCCATATGAATCATCCCATCATCCATTCTGTTCATTAACTTTTCCTCTTTCTTACTAAATGTCCATGTTAACCTCTATGATTAATAGCTCAACAGAGAAGCAGATAAGCAGAGCAGCTAAAATTAACCATCCCATGCTCCACAAACAAATGTGTGTTTTTATATTTCCTGCTGTGAGTTTGGACAAGCTTTACATTGACAGCAAAGAATAAAGTTTAGAGTCATTATGTTTCCAGTTTAAAATGCTACCAAGCTGGACTTCATTAAAAAACTGAATTTCCCTTTGAGTGAAACAAATAACTTCTGCTCTATGGTTTCTCATTAGGTTGAATGAATAACCGACTCTAAATGTAGGTATTGTGATATAAACTGAGTCTGTTCTACGGTTTCTCATTAGGTTGAATGAATAACCGACTCTAAATGTAGGTATTGTGATATAAACCGAGTCTGTTCTACAGTTTCTCATTAGGCTGAATGAATAACTGACTCTAAATGTAGGTATTGTGATATAAACTGAGTCTGTTTTACAGTTTCTCATTAGGCTGAATGAATAACCGACTCTAAATGTAGGTATTGTGATATAAACTGAGTCTGTTCTACAGTTTCTCATTAGGCTGAATGAATAACTGACTCTAAATGTAGGTATTGTGATATAAACTGAGTCTGTTCTACAGTTTCTCATTAGGCTGAATGAATAACTGACTCTAAATGTAGGTATTGTGATATAAACTGAGTCTGTTCTACAGTTTCTCATTAGGTTGAATGGGATATTTAGCAGTGTTCTGTAACCCTGTCCAACCTCACAACAGTAGATATGTGTGACAGTAGACAAAAATAGTAGAAATGCTCATTAAACAGACACAAAGGATATGTGGAGTAGTGTGCTGTGTTTGTGGAGAGGAAGGAGACCTCTGGTGGCCAGGTGAGGAGTTGCTAACACTAAAAAAAACACATTTGGCAGACGCTTTTATCCAGAGCGACTTGCAATTTGATCATTCTACACAGGTAGGCAAAGGTAGTGTTAGGAATATTGCCCAAGGACTCTTATTGGGGTAGTATAAGAGTGCTTACCTAGGTGGGGTTGAACCCCAGTCTACAGCATAGAAAGCAGAGATGTTACCCATTACACTATACCAACCATCACAGAGTTTGGATCTGACACCTGACTTCAGATGTTTCCTTTGATGCGATGTGATTAGCTTTGAAATAGACAATGAGAAGAAAAGAGAAGGAAATGTGATGATGGACACAAACACAAAATGAAAAGTATTTTCATCAGAATTACAAGCTGATCTTCATAGATGGACATGAGCTCACTATTTGGCAATCAACAGGTCACTGTTTCCCTTTGCATGAATATGTTGTCACTGTTCTGATTTTATAGTGTTAATAACCTAATTATTAACCATTAATAAACTGATTTAAACCATTCATAAACTCGTTATAACGATAGTCTAATAGTAAAGTGGGACCAGACATTATTGTGCATACTTGCTGATTGATTTTCTCATTTTAGCATTAAATCAGAGAAATTTTTTGATTACAATGTGTAATTGCCTGTATATTTAGCCTTTTAATCATTATTGTTTTCCTTTACAGCCAGTAAATTAAAGTGTGCTTTTTATTATGTTTATTATATTTTAATGCATTCAACTGCATAAAAGCATAAAATATTCTGTTTGTTTTCTATACCTTAACTTTTTATTCTATATCTTTACCTTAGGGTGGTCTAAGGACTTTTATCAATACATTTGAATTTTTAGTCATTTATATTCATTATGAAAACAAAGCAAAGCCTCTCTATTGCAGTGATGCATTGTCATACATGTTGTAAAACAGCTGGTTTTGGGATAAATAAAGAGCCTAAGCATCATGAACAAATCTGAAGACACTTCCTTGGTACAAAAAGCATATTGTTTATAAAATATTGTTGCAAGGTTTGTTTTTCTTTTATATGGTTATTATTCATTAGAATTATTATGATTATTTAAGACGAACACTGAACACTTTCTGTTCTCTGATGTCAGAAGCAGACAATAAACTAAACTCTGTTTCTGCCGTTTTCTCAAGATAAGCAGTAAGAGTGCCCCCTCCACTGTCACTGTTTATTGTTTATTATCGACAGTGTTTCGCAAGATCTGAATCTGGAATCAAGGAGGGTTTTCCTGTGCCAGCCAGGCACCTTTCAGCACTCAGTTGCCCCCTAGTGGACATAGCTTTTAAGTTTTGAGTTTTGGGTTTAGTTGTGTAAGATTCTCCTGGGTTTTTATCTCCAGCATGTTAGAAGCTCTTCCAGTGAGATGTACTCATCCCTGAACTCTGCAACCATGATGTCTGATTACGACACTCTGACAGTAAGTCTGCACTCTGAGTTTTTTTTAAGAGTTCTCCTGGTGAGTGTATTTGGCTCTTTGAGTTTTCCACACCCAGTTGGTCACTTTGCTGTGGTTTCCAACAGACAGCTGAGTGTGGACTCAGCCAAGGTCACGGCTATTATGGACAGGCCGTGCCACAGTTCTGTCTGCCTGCTATCCAACACTTTCTGGGCTGCACCAACTTCTTCTGGCTGTTGGTGCAGATGCAGCGTCAAATCTAATATAGAAATTATAATATATTACATTACACATACAAATATATATCATATTTTATACAACAGTCAGTTCTGGCCACGCAAGCTGGTTGGTTGTGCTGTTATTTTGCCGTAACATCACAGGTTTTTCACAAACACTGTATCACTCCACTGAGACGGCGTTGCTAAGCAGCGACTCTGACAGCTGTAGGAGACGCTCAAGCCATTTTAATGTTTTTACTTCTTACTTTGCCACAAACAGAAAATGGACACTTTTAAGATCACATTTGACCGACAGCCGATTTGGTCAGACTCTGAAGATGAGACGACACTAAATTCCCAAACTGTCATCACCACTGAGCAGCTTTTCAGTCGGCAGCTGAGACAGAAGAACAGCTGAACAACCTGGAATCAGCCAGAAATGAACCCAACACCATTCGCCAAACTAAATGGGCTGTAAGATGCTTTACAGACTGGCTGGAACAAAACAACATTAATACTGATCTGGCAAAAACTGACAAAACTGAGCTAAACTTGATATTGCGGCAGTTTTATGGCTCAGTCCGATTTGGTCAGACTCTGAAGATCAGACTACATGTTTGGCGAAGGGTATTGGGTTCATTTCTGGCTGATTCCAGGATGTTTAGCTGATCTTCTGTCTCAGTGGTGATGACAGTTTGGGAGTTTAGTGTGAGGAGCTGGAGAACGAACTGCCGGCTGTGCGGCGAGTGGGCGGAGCTCGTTACTCTGACGTAGCAACAAGCTGCTCATTAAGGAACTATAATTTGGTGAAGGAACTGCGAACATTAAAACAACAACGTTCACGGCCCAGTTTATTAATTTATTACTTTATTTATTAAACTGTTGTATAAAAGCAATAAAACAGCAATAGGTTGTGTGTTATCACAAATAATATCACAGCTGTGATGATCTACAGCTATTTCGCAATAACACACTCCCTCTCATGTTCTATTGCTTACATATGGAGAGTGGACAGGTGAACATCATGTGTGATCATTTAACCATGATGTTATTTTCATGGGGTATCTTTTTTCTTCTTTTGTGAAAATGTCAGAATTCAGTCTTAAACACAATGTTCCAATAGGAGACCATATGAATGTGCTACTTGTTCTCTCCAAGCTCTCTTCACAGTGTTTCTGTGGTTTCTCCTTTGGGACCTTTTGGTGTTCTCCACCAGCGCAGAGACACCACAGTGACGTCTTCACCTCAAATCAAAGGCATCCGTCGTCGGCTGAACAATCACATCTGACACCTCTCTGTCTGATGGACGGCATGCGTTTACATCCTTTCATGTTTTATGAGCTCAAATATGAAATCGAAGATTTAGGATTTGAAGTCAGAAGAGATCAAAACGTCCCGTTTAAAGTTTTTAGACAGTGTAAATTCAGATAATCCCGTTTGGCTGGAGAAAAACGAAGAGAAAAATGCATGTCTAATCTTATCGGCCGTGAAGCCGCTAGCAAAATCCCATAATGTGATGTAGTGGAGACACAGAATGGAAATAAAGAGGACTTCAAACTGCCTTCAGGATTCTGGGCTCACGCTCAACACATTAGGAGCAGATTTTGGCTGAGCTGGAGTCACTCGCTTCTTCCAGTGTATTCTTGTTTTGTTCATGGATCGAGCAATTTTATAGAGAATTGTTTCCAGTTAATCAGCCCAGGCCAAGTATTCATTCCAGAGAGCATTGTGGAAAAAAAAACCATTTCTGTGGATATGTTTACTTTATTTAGGAATGTAACTGTGGTGAGGGATACCGTGGCCTTAAAAAGTGGGACCTGTTAACTTTTTTACCACTGGTAAACTTTAATAAAGATCTTTAGATTACTTTGTAAAATGTGTAACATGATAATATTTATTTTCTGAGACATTTCAACATCAAATTGATGATAGATCTTTGATGTGGAGAAAGGCTGGAGAGTAATTACAACCAGCCTGCACTAAGGGTACAGTCAACAAAAATCTTTCTATTTAGCACCCAAAAACAGTTTTTTGACTTGTAACAAAAGTGGAACCCAATTTAAAAGGTTTTTTAAAGAATAAAAAAATTCAATGTCCATCATCACTCTTTAAAAGGTGGTCATTCAAGGGTTCTTTAATAAAGAGGTATAAAAAAGGTCCCTTAATAAAAAAGGTCCTATATAGAACTATGAACACTCAAAGAACCCTTTCCCTGTGTCTAATTTGATGTCTGTATATCTGTGTGTGTGTCTTTGTGATGATCCAGCACAGAAATACGATTTCTTAAGATTACATCTCATCACGAGATCGTACAAGACTCACATCCGGAGTTATGAGCCTATGAAGAGGGGCTGAGATACACTCTCCTTTAAAGGCTCTTCATATATCATGATCCTCATATGTTTCATATCTAAATGCTCCGTTATCTTCATCACTATTTTTCAAAACCGCTGCAGCAGCTTCAGCAGCTGTAAACTCTCTGCAGGCCATTTCACATGAGTCTCTGATGTGGACTGAATGAAGAATGAAGGGTTTCCGGCGTGATGGTCAGTCCTTAGTGATTTCCTGAGTGTCCATTGGTCAGTTTCACACAGAATGTAGACGGACACACGAATCCACCGGTTCCACACGGTGAGAGGCAGATGACGTGTATCTCAGCCCCTCTTCATAGGCTCATAACTCCGGATGTGAGTCTCGTATGATCTCGTGATAAGATGGAATGGAAAGGGCGACTCTACAGATTCAGGAAATGATTGAACTGGATTTCTGTGGGAAAGTATCACAATTGGATTATCACAAAGATACAGAAACAGATACAGAGACATCGGATTTGACATGAGTTCTTGGACCCCAGAGAGTTGCGAAGGGTTCTTTGAGTGTTCCCCAGTTTGCGCTTTCTCTGGGCATAAAAGCACAAATGGGTTCAGTAAGTTATTTTTGTGTCATGTGATCTGAGATCCGGGAGTTCTTACCTGCAATATAGTGTATTTGTAGCTGAAACTTGTTGTGTGTGTTATTCTCTCTCTGTCTCGTACTCTTGTGTGAGCGCCTCACGACAAAAAGACAAGAAATTCTGTGACAAAGTCTGTTAAGATTTTGAAAGTCACACAGTGTACATCCAGCCTTAGAGATGCCGAATGCCGGGGGCAGCATGTGTATGTTCACTAAAAACTTTTTGGACACTGCCTGATGCAACACAGAACAGCTGGTGTTTTTGGGGCCTTTTTGTTTGTCACTGCAGGCTTTACCCAGTTTCTGTAGCTTGCATCTATAAACTGATAAGTAAAGCTGAGTTCCAGGGCAGAAGCAAGAGGCCAGAAACACCATCGCAAACTGAAAACACCACACACTGACCCGCAGGCCACCTCAGAGACAGCTGCTCAAAATCAGCTGATCTACGTTTACATACACATCCAGACACCTGGACTGGCTGGGATGGTTCTGCAGTGAGATCATCTCTCCTCAGAGAGAGTCGGGATTACAGTGTTTTGAAAATCAGTTATATCAAGCACATGGTACAGATGGTAACAGCTTTGTGGAGGATTTCTGTAGTATTTGTCACCCTTAAAGTCAACCTGAAATAAAAAAAATAAAAAATCAGTGAGGATTTTAGACTTTAATGTCTAATATAAACTGCGAGGTCCAGTTTTTCAGACCCAGACTAAACCTAAATCTAGACTAAACTGTTCTTCTGATGGTAAAACACCACTGTTATTAAAGTTGAGCCCCAGACAAGACCATGTCCACCAGGCCGACCATAAAGAATGAATTATTTCATTTCTAAGCCTAAACAGTCACTTTAGCACAAACAGAACTGAGCGGAATGAGACAGAACGACCAACGCTGACCTCAGATCTCAGAAACATGGAACATTTTATGTACTAATGACTTTAAACGTCCAGTAAATTCCTGCTTAGTCTGAACCACGGTCACTCCAACAGGCCTCTAACTCTTATTATATCTCCATTATAGGACTTCAAAAGTTTGGGAACACCTAGCTTTGCCAAATGTTCTCAATGTAAGTTCGCAATAACTTTCCATTTTAAAGACAATGTCAGATTTACTAAGCATTTTCAGTGGCAGCTCTCACAGCTGATTTTTTCTGTGACCACACGACGGCATCACTGAGCTGCACCTGACTTTATTAATATGCATTTTAAGGCGTGGCACGCCTGAGGTGTAAAAATGGTGGAGGAGGCTTTGAAAATTAACGAACTGGAGCGAACTATTAATCCGAACTCACTGGAACCAAATTGCGTGCTTTTTAACGGCAGGAAGAAAAATGCACAATTCCTTTGCAGTGAAGGTGGAAGAAGGAAGATTTGTTATTATAGGCAAGCTTCTCTTTTTGTCTTGCACCTTGAAAGAGAATATACTAAAGATTTCAAGTCAAGTCAAAGTTTATTTATGTAGCGCTTCTTACAGCAGCTGTTGTCACAAAGCAGGTGTACAGAAAAATCCGGGTCTGAAACCTTGAGAAGAACCAAGACTCAAAAGGGGAACCCATCCTCCTCTGGTCGACACCGGATAGTAAAACACTAACAGCAGAGAATGAGATTTGACCATCAGTATTAGATGCAGAAAAAAGGGAAAAGCAGGAGAAGCGATGTTCATCACCACTGATAACATTTGGCACATTATAAAATGAGTAATACGAAAAGGAGCCCCTGAACTGATGAGCAGCTGAAATCCTGTATCAAACAAGAACAGGAAAACATTTCACTTTCTAAACTACAGCAGTGTCTCCTCAGTTCACAAACACTTACAGAGTGCTGTTAAAGAAGAGGTGGTGAAACACAGTGGTAAACAGGCCCCCGTCCCAACTTTTTTGGAACGTGTTGTTGGCATCAAATTCAAATGGGCATATATTTTTCAAAAAACAATAAAATTTCTCAGTTTGAACATTTGAAATGTTGTCTTTGTAGTATTTTCCTTTAAAAATATGGTTTACATGATTTCCACATCATTGCATTCTATTTTTATTTATATTCTGCTCAGCTTTTTTGGAAATGGGTTTGTGCAGCTGCCACGCACATTTTGTAAAAATGTCACAATGGACGGAGCAACAGTAATGATCCAAAATGACTAAAAGGATCTTGTTACATTGACTAACATTAAAAGTTAAGAGTGTTTTTTCTTTCTCCTGTAAAGTTACGATAACAACATGCAAAAATGTGCTTATCAGACACATTTAAAACTGTATTAAATCAGCCAGAATGTTTGGTGCACTTTTGGAATATAAAAAAAAACACACCAATGCATAAAATCATCGCTGTCCAAAGAAAAACAAGTTTCTCCAAAATAGTAACTTTACAGGAGAGGGCAAAAACGTCCTCAACTTTCAATGAAGATTAATGTAAAGAGATTTTATTCTAAGCACAATTGGACCTTTTCTATTGGTCCAATCATCATGAAACTTTTCCACAATGTAAAGGACAGCTGCTGAGCTCAAACTGTGCAGAAAACTAAAAATCGCAAAAAATGGAGATACTTGTTTGTTTTTTGGACAGCAATGATATTTTAAGTTCCCCATTTGTATCTTTTGATAGATTTAATCTGAGCTCATTTAAAGAGAATCTGTCCTTCCCCGGTTTCTAAACTCTAAGACGATCTGAATTATGAGTGCCAGTTTGCTGGTGACATCATTTCAATAGCAGATCATAAAATAAGCCGTACATTAAAGCCAGCTGTGCTCAATAAACTGCAGCACAGATCACTGCTTTTGCGTGCTCCTTACTGAATCTGGCTCTAATCAGGTTCAATTTGAGGAAACAATGTCATATGTGTTCATTTCTTTCAGCCAATATTAAGGTCAGGGCTACTTCGGGAATACAGCCAAAGGCCACGCCCATTTTAGCCCTTGTTGTGATGTCAGCGCTCAAAACCTTCCGGTGTATAAAAGACATTTGGACCAAAAGTGCTTTGATATGAACTCTTAACACACACACATCTTCTAAGCCGCTTCTCCCTCAGGGTTGCTGGAGCCTATCCCAGCTGTCATTGGGCGGAAGGCAGGATACACCCTGGACAGGTCGCCAGTCCATCGCAGGGCAGACAGACAGACATACACATTCACTCACACATTCACACCTAGGGACAATTTTAGCATGTCCAGTTGGCCTGACTGCATGTCTTTGGACTGTGGGAGGAAACCGGAGTACCTGGAGGAAACCCATGCAGACACAGGGAGACCCTGGTCGCCTGGCCAGGGAATCAAACCCAGGCCCTTCTTGCTGTGAGGCGACAGCGCTACCCACCACTTTAGTCCATGTTTATAGGTAACAGTGAGTCACACAGAGTCAGAAACCACACAATCCAGTCTATTAGAGACACTGAACACCTCCACACGGTTTGATGATTTAGATTTGCTGTTAGCTTCATGCTAATTGGTGGAGTAATTATGCTCCCATTGCTTGTTATCTACGTTAGCCTCATAGCTTCAGTGCTAAAACTAAAGAAGCAAACTTCAGACACCAAACATGTCCCGGCTGTTTATATGTGGGGCTAAGCTATGGGCTTCTGCACTGACCCGTGCCGGCCTGTAGGGGGCAGCAGTGGCTTAGCTGCTGTATGCGGCACATCAGGTCCGGGTTTATTCAGCTGTGCTCCGATATTTAGATCTTAAAAGGTGTTGTCTATTTTCAGCTTCATAGATACAGATAAAGCACAGACTGACAGTGGAATCCAAGCGGCTCACGTGTCTGAACAGCAATGTGAGCTTAATTTAGCTGCAGCTGAGTCTTTGTAGTGAAGATGGTCTGTAAGTGATAGCAGATACTGAGTAATGGTCTGATAATGGTCTGATAACAGTCTGATAACTGCTCTGCTGCTCTAAAGCAAAGCTGTGTGGTGGTAGATGGGTCAGATCCTGGACTTTAATGAGTACAAACAGGGTTATTTTGGGCCCGTTGGTCCTGGAGCTTCCTGCTGACCTTTTTTACTTATCAACAACATCCAATATCTTTTTTTTTACTGAAGTGGGAAAATCTGCTTTCAGCTCAGAGCAGCAGTGAGCTGGAGTCACCATAGGAGTATCTGAAACTCACTCGCTGGAGTCACTCAGTCATTTTAAACTCTAACCACCTTCAGACAGACTGGAAATGTTTTAGCTGAGTTTAACTTTTACTTTCTCCTTTTTATTTGATGTTAATTCTTTTACTGTTCTATTCTAGTAAATATATATATTTTCTAAATATCTTAGTTTTCTTATTACTTACTATCTAAGTTGGTTCTTTTACTTCATTTTAATGTGTTTTCATTAAATATCACTGCTGCTGGAAGAAAACCTTGTATCTCCATTTTTGTCATTTTTCAGGTTTTGACATAATTTGAAAATATGTCTTGCTCTTTACACTGTGTGTAAATTTCATGATGAACAGAACAAAAGAAACGGCCCAAAATGACTTGGAAAAAATTCTGGTTCCATTGACTTACATTAAAAGTAAGGTATGTTTTTTCCTTTTCCTGTAAAGTTACCATTTTGGACACACGAGGTTTGCTCCGACAGCAGCGATATATAGATTTTATGCCTGTTTTCTATTTGAGCTGTTATTTTTTTAAGATGATTATTTTATTTTATTTTATTATTTATAAATAAGTATTTTTGTCTTGATGATTTTCATTTGTTTTAGTTTCATTTAAACCTTTTAACCTTTGTAATTTGCTTGGCTACACTATAAATGAGGGTCATCATCAATGTACTTCTGAGTCGAAATAAAGGTTGATTGATTAATGGATTGATGGATTGATTGATGGATTTATTGGTTGATTGATTGATTGATTGATTGATTGAAACCACAGAATACAGACCAAATGCTAGAATTACTTACTTATCGTCAGTATAGAAAAAAAAACTTGGATCTCCAAACTGGACTTTACAGGAGAAGGAAAAAAACGTCTTAACTTTAAATGGAAGTTAATGAGAAAAGAGGATTTTAGAGGATTTCTATTGATCTTCATGACATTTTGACACAATGTAAAGGCAGCACTTTCAAACTGGATAAAAAAGGTCAAGAATCGAGATCCAAGGTTTTCTCCCGACAGTGATGTTATATGTGTGTGTGTATGTGTATGTGTGTGTGTGTGTGTGTGTGTGTGTGTGTGTGTGTGTGTGTGTGTGTGTGTGTGGACCAAAAGACAGAATAACTGTGAGAGATCTCTGTCCATGAATTATGATGGTTGGATCTAATCTAACATTAAAATTTGCTATGACTTGCGGCCCATTTCTGCCTGAAAACAAATTTGTTGGTTGGAATCATGCTGAGAAAACTGATGTTAGGAATATAAATCATATTCACTTCAAGTCCATTGAGATCATTCATGAATTTTCCTTATTTTCTCCTTCTGTTTGTAAGACAGTGCACATAAATATGCACGACCGGAATGAAAGAAATGTTCTGATCCACTATCACAGCCCAGTTTATTACAATAATGCAGATTAAATGGTTAAATAAACAGTGTTATACAGTTTAGCCACTTCATTATGACCACCGCCTTGTTTCTACACTCACTGTCCATTTAATCAGCTCCACTGACCATATAGTTTCACTCTGTACAGTTACAGCCTGTAGTCCATCTGTTTCTCTGATACTTTGTTAGCCCCCTTTTACCCTGTTCTTCAGTGGTCAGGACCCCCATGGACCCTCACAGAGCAGGTACTATTTGGGTGGTGGGTCATTCTCAGCACTGCAGTAACACTGACTTGGTGGTGCTGTGTTAGTGTGTGTTGTGCTGGTCTGAGTGGATCAGACACAGCAGTGCTGCTGGAGTTTTTAAACACCTCAGTGTCACTGCTGGACTGAGAATAGTCCACCAACTAAAAACATCCAGCCAACAGCGTCCTGTGGGCAGCGTCCTGTGACCACTGATGAAGGACTAGAGGATGACCAACACAAACTGTGCAGCAGCAGATGAGCTATCGTCTCTGACTTAACATCTACAAGGAGGACTGACAAGGTAGGAGTGTCTAATAGAGTGTACAGTGAGTGGACAAACTCCAGAAGCACTGCTGTGTCTGATCCACTCAGACCAGTGCAACACACACTAACACACCACCACCGCGTCAGTGTTACTGCAGTGCTGAGAATGATCCACCACCCAAATAGTACCTGCTCTGTGAGGGTCCATGGGGGTCCTGACCACTGAAGAACAGGGTAGCAGTATTTATTATTTATCATTATTGCCTACAAAATAATATTGGGGGGAAATAATAGGGTTGGCCTACAAGTGCACTCTTAAAATAGATGGGTCTTAGTGAAGAGAATGGTTCTATTTAGAACTGTGAGATCTATATAGAACGATTTACATGCTTAAAAGGTTCTTTGCATGGTGGAATGATTCTTTAGATTGATAGAGAAAGTGCTGTGTTTGGTTCTACATAGCATCAAAAATGGTTCTTTTAGTGTCATGATACATACATACATACATCATCTAAACCGCTTATCCTTCTGGGTCGCGGTGGGGTGCTGGAGCCTATCCCAGCTGTCATTGGGCGGAAGGCAGGATACACCCTGGACAGGTCGCCAGTCCATCGCAGGGCAGACAGACAGACATACATACATACACAGTCACACCTAGGGGCAATTTAGCATGTCCAATTGGCCTGACTGCATGTTTTTGGACTGTGGGAGGAAACCGGAGTACCCGGAGGAAACCCACGCAGACACGGGGAGAACAGGCAAACTCCACACAGAAATGACCCTGGTCGCCCAGCCGGAAATCGAACCCAGGCCATTCTTGTTGTGAGGCGACAGCGCTACCCACCGCGCCACCGTGCCGCCTAGTGTCATGATGCCAAGTTTATATACCATAGAAGAACCCTTTTGGGTGCTATAAATAGCCATTTTCAAAAAGGTTCTATATAGGACCATCTACAGCACATTCTCCATGAACCTGAAGAACCATTTCACCATGTGAAGAACTATTTAAGCATGCAAATGATTCTATACAGAACTCATGGCTCTAAAAAGAACCCCTGAAGATCCCTCTTTTAAGAGTGTAGGATGTTGCTTAAGGCCTCCAAATGCTCAGAAACCTCAGGAAGCAGTAATTAGTGTAATTAGTGTGGAGATGCCGCAGGTGATATCTCCTCACCTCCAGCCCTGATTTTTTTCTTCCTGCGCTCCTGTTGGAGTGTTTACGGTAAAGTAGGAGGCTCCGCTCCAGGCCGCGGGTCCTCCGCGCCATGGCGGCCGGGCTAAGGCTCCCCTTTCTGGGCAAGAGAGGGCAGAGCAGCCGGAGCTTAGAGTGGGGAGACGGCGCACAGCTGGAGCCTCTCTGGAGATCAATTTAGCGCAGTAGAGGTGAGTCAGGAGCCTCGATTCGACCCCTTCAGTGCTGCCGCGCACCAAAAGGGGCTATTTTAGGATTTTAAAGGTGCGCAGAGTGAACCGGGACTTGGTTGTGGGAGCGCGGTGTGCTCGGCGCTGTAGCCGCTCTGCTGCGACTCTGAGGCGGATGGGCTCTGCACGTTAGCCGCCTGGTGGGGCTGGAGGTTGGGGAACTTTACTTTTTTAGCTTTTTGTAGTAAAAACGACACGGATTTGGATCAGAAATGTCAGTTTAGTCCAAAATGGCCACCATTTTTCTATTATTTTACTATTTCTTAAACTTTTTGTTGTGCACTCTTAAAAAGAAGAGTGAAGTTCTCCAGGAGTTATTTAGTAAAAGCAATGGTTCTATTTAGAACCATGAGTCCTAGAACCATTTGCATGCTTCAGAGGTTCTCTGCATGGTGAAGTAGTTCTTTAGATTGATGGAGAATGTGTTGTATATGGTTCTATATAGCACCAAAAAGGGTTCTGCTGTTGTGTGCAAGCTTGACGTCGTAATAATAGAGGCAATAGAGGAATCCTTTTTGGTGCAGCATAGAACCTTTTTCAGAATGGTTCTCCATACAACTCATGGTTCTAGATAGAACCATTCACTTTATTAAAGAACCCTGTTTTATTAAGAGTGTGGCTGAGCTGGACGAGTTTTAGTTTTGTGGAACGTTCTTTTTGTTGGAGGAGAGGAGCTAGAACAGAGCTGTGAGGGGAACCTGATTTTAAGATCTAAAGCAGTTTATTTCCACGGTGTCTAGAACATGTAATGTTCTTAGGTGCTGGAGAACTGATGGATAGTCTCGCGGTGATGAGCTGAACTCCATCCTGCCCCGGTGTTCCAGAGGCGTTGTGTGTTTTTTGCTTCCCACCTGTTTTCCGACAGATCCCGCCTTCCTGGGCGCTGATTGGCTGCATTGTCACGCCTCCTGCGCTCCGATTGGCTAGCAGCTGGTGCTGAAGCGGCTAAAGCGAAAAGGACGAAAATAAGTTCAAATTTTTATCAAAAAATCTATTTAAGCGTCAGATATTCTGTTTTATTCCTTATAATCTTGCAATCGATTATTATGTGTTTTAAAAAATTGAGATTTTACGCATTAAATCCTTTCAATCTTCCGCTTTTTGCAATCAGCCGTTTGTTGACGAGCTCCGCACTGCGTTCTCGGGTTGCTATGGTGATCTACGCGACTTCTCGGCCGTCCAATCAGCGCGCTGCTTGTGTGCGTGGCGCAGCAGCCAATCGCAAGCGCAGGAGGGCGGGACTTTCCCGGAATACGGGTGTGTTTCAGAGAGACTGTAGAAGCAGATCTGTTTAAAATAACACCAAAGTGCTTTTCACACACTTTGCTGCTGTTTTTATGTTTTTATCTTCTTAGGCCTCATAAACCGTCTGTGCAGCTGAGTTTATTGCTTTTGTAAGTGAAGAGAAAGTGAGAAATAGTGAAGGTGTTCA
>NW_023494786.1:35700023-35777523 GCF_904425465.1 Colossoma macropomum
GAGCACAGTTACTGTTTATTTACTGAATTTAACACATTCAGAAGAAAAAAATAAAACATAAAATGTGGCAAAATTCATGGCATGTTTTATATTTTCTGTTGTATTCTTTTTGAATATGTTAAAGGAGGTAAAAAAACAGAAATTGTGCTGTTAAATGTGCGTTGCTTGTTATCTGCATTGATTATCTATGGTATTATTTGCACTGTTTAATGTATAGTGTTGTTTATGCTGACAGGCAGCCGTTGGGCCTCGAGCTGGCAGTGACCCAGCGCTGAACTAAGGTTCCTTTCTAAAGCTGATTTAGTTTTCAGCAGCAGCACGACGGACTGTTTGTCAGTAAATGTCCTGACCTTTGACCTCCTCTCTTATCTGTTCACTTTCAAGTCCACCTAAACCACATTAAGGGGGGTTTTATGGGGAACTGTGAGGAACGTGGCTGCTGAAAGTGGAGCTGCGGAAGTGGTGCGGGACGGGAAGCTTTTGGTTAGAGTTTGTGTGGAGATGATGTGGCAGTCAGCTGGGCTCTGATTCAGACTCACAGCCACTTCCACATTGCAGCGTTTTCCCAGAGAGTGAAAGATCCTATTAAGACATGTACGTATGTGTGTAATGTATGACTGTTGTCAGAACAAAACCTTGTATCTCCAAAATGACAACTGTACAGACAAAGGAAAAAACCTACTTAACTTTTAATGAACCAGAGTTTTTTCCAAGTCATTTTGAGTCGTTTCTTTTGGTCCATTCATCAAGAAATTTACACACAATGTAAAGAGCAACAGGCATTTTCATATTACCTCAAACACTGAAAAAATGGAGATACAAGGGTTTTGTTCTAAATGCGGAGATGTATAATATATATGTACTTGACTTTTAATGTAAGTCAATGGAACCAGAATTTTCTCCAAGTAATTTTGGGTCATTTCTATTGTACTTATCACACTGTAAAGGCCAGCAGGCACTTTCAAATTATGTCAAAAGTTTGTATGTACACATATATATATGCTCTTGTCAGAAGAAAACCTTGTATCTCCAAAATGGTAACTCTAAAGGAGAAGGAAAAAGCCAATGTAAGTCAATGGAACCAGACGTCTTTCCAAGTCATTTTGGGTCGTTTCTTTTGGTCCATTCATCAGTAAATTTACATACAGTGTAAATAGCAACAGGTATTTTCAAATTATGTCAAAAACTGAAAAACAAAAATGGAGATACAAGGTTTTCTTCCGACAACAGCGATATACACATATACATACGTTTGTGTGTGTGTGTGTGTGTGTGTGTATATATATATATATATATATATATATATATATATATATATATATATATATATATATATATAAATATGTGTATATATATAAATATGTATATGTATGTATGTATGTGTGTGTATATATATATGTATATATATATTCACACATACAAACATACTTTAATATTAAAACACTTGGACTAGCAGTAAATAATCGGTTATGTTTAGTATCGGGACACTGCCTCGATTCATGGAGCTTAGCTGAGCTGTTCCTTTAGTAGCTTTATTCACTGCTAGCGTTAGCGTGTGTGGGTATTCCTTTCATGTGTCTGAGCCCGGCTGAGGTTCTCCAGCGCTGTTCATACAGCTCTGTTCACACCTCCGTGTTGACGCTCTGTTCTGTGTCCGGCCGTTGTGTGTTTGTTGTCGCCGCGCTGTGATGTTTGAACGCCGGCCGTCGCCGAATTCCTGCACATTTACTCTTTTGTTGACCGTCAATTCAGAGGCAGATAAAAGAGGCCTTTCAACTTTCTGTCCCGTCTCACGCTGGAGATGCCCCTCACCCCGCTTCCGCTGGAAAAACACTCCTGCAGCCTCCGCCAGGGACTGCTAACAGCTAACAGTGTGGAAGTAGCTGTGACGTTCTCCTATTGGTGGATTTTTGGCCATGCTTTTCTCTTATTGGTACATTTTCAGTCGTGCCGTTCTCATTTTGGATTTTTAACCATATTGCTATCCTACTGGTACATTTTTTTTTTTGTTGTGCCATTCTCCTTCTGTTGGACTTTTAGCCTGCTGATCTCCTATTGGTGGATTTTTAGCCTGCTGATCTCCTATTGGTGGACTTCGTTAACAATATTGTCCTCCCTATCGTTGAATTTTTGGCTGCTGATCTTGTATTGAATTTTTAGGCATATTGTTCTCCTGTTGGTTACATTTTCAGTCATGCCATTTTCCTGTTTTTGGCCATACTGTTCTCCCATTGGTGGATTTTTAACCATACTGTTCTCCTATTTGTTGTTTTTTAGCCATGCTGTTCGATGGTTGGTGGATTGTTAGCTATACTGTTCTCCCATTGGTGCAATTTTAGCCATATTGGTCTTTTGTTTTTAGCCATACCATTGTAATTGGTGCATTTTTGACCATAACGTTCTCCTTTAGGTGGATGTTTAGCCATATTGTTCTCCTGTTGGTGGATTTTTAGCCATGATGTTCTCGTATTGGTGAATCTTTAGCCTTGTTGTTCTCCTGTTGGTACATTTTTAGTCACACCATTCTCCTATTGATAAATTGGTGGATTTTTAGCCATGCTGCTTTCTTATTGGTGGGTCTTTAGCCATGCAATTTTCCTATTAGTGGATTTTGAGCCATGCCATTTTTCTGTTGGTGGGTTTTTGGTCTAAAGCTCCAGGTGAGCATTAAGCACCATTTGAGAGTAATTTTTGTCTGTAAGAGCATTATTATTATAATGATCATGGCAAAAATTGGTGTTTACCTGCCCTGAAGTAGCAGTTCTGTGAAAAATCCAGTTTATGCAGTTTAAGTTTCAGAAACCACATAATCATGTCTGTTAGAGGTTACTTGACACATCAGCACAGTGAGAGGAACGTTTTGATGATGTAGGCATGTGGTTAGCACCATGGTAATTGGTGGGGTATAAGCTTCCATTACCTGTTGGCTACATTGGCCCGTAGCTCCAGTGTTAAAACTAAAGAAGCGAACCTCAGACACCGATCATGACTTGGCTGCAGAATGTGATTTATCGCCAAGTAACCCATCTTTAACCCATCTGCAGCAGAGATCTGTGATGTTGAGCCCAAGAAGGTCTGAGGTCACTGAGGGATGCAGCTTTTTGCTTCATTGTGTAAATCCGTTTTCTGACACGTCATCTCCTGTACAGCCTGTACGGCGTTCAGACCGCTGGTCCCGTTAGCTGGAAGCGGAGGGAAAACGCAGGCCTGTTTGGTCAGGTGGCTTTGGGAAGGCGTCCGTGCTCACATTAGCATTCCGCGCGCGGAGGCGGCGCTCGCAGGTCGGCTGGTGGAAACTGCGCAGTATTAATGGTGCTTTTATTCGGCTGTGGAGCGGCCGGTTTTAGCCCGGCAGGCAGCAGGCGTGCTGGAGCGGAGCAACGGGGGGCGGCTGGCAACAGAGGAAGCGTTTATTTTGGTGCAGGGTTTTATTGGCTCTCTGCCTCAACCCCAGCTAACCCTGATCTCCCAGCGCTCTCGGAAACTTCACACTGCTCTCCTTAAAGCGATAGTTCATCAAAAAATCTAATTCTCCAATTTTCCCCCAAATACAGCTGAGCAGCCGAGACATGTTTGGTGTCTGAAGTTTGCTTTTTCAGTTTTAGCACTGGAACAGTGAGACTGATGTAATGGAAGCTTATAACCCACCAATTAGCATGGTGCTAACTGCAAGACTGAATAATCACACATTCACCTGGAGGTGTTCAGTATGTCTAATAGACTTAATGTTGTGGTTTCTGACACTGTATGACTCACTGTCATCTATAAACATGGACTAAAGTACGTTAGCCCAGCTAAAAGCAGTAGCAGCCACCTGGAAGACTGAATTAAGTCCGTATAGCGTATCATAGATGTGGAGTGTGAAGATTTAGGCGTGCAGTTAGCACAGTGCTAATTGGTGGGGTATAAACTGGTACTTTCTACTTTAATTTTACATTAGCCTCGTAGCTCCAGTGCTAAATCTAAACCAAGACACCAAAATGTCTCGGCTAATTGTCTACATTTGGGGTAAGGGGGGGCTAAACTATCGCTTTAAGGAGGCCGCAGGCATTTCCAGGTTGTTTGTGATGGATGTGTGAATAATTAGGGCACCGTAGCATCTCTGCTTGTTTCACACTTCCTCTTTTTCCTTTGTTGCTCTTGTTTTTAAGCTGAGCCCCCCCAGATGAGACCCCTCCTACCCCTTTTCCCAAACACACACACACACACACACACACACACACACACACACACACACACTGTTCCCTTCACCCACTGCGTGAAATCTGGAGGCCTAATTGAGGATGAGGAATTTGCCCCCTTGACCCGAGTGTGGAGGAGGAGGGGTATCTGTTCTCTCAGCTGAGGCCTGTCTTAGCCCGCCAAATTTTTCCAGCTAATTCGTATTATTCTTTAGGATTAGTGCCACTCATCTCTCTTTGTCCAGCAGCTCTGCTTCAGCCGTGTGAAGTGTACGCACCAAGGTGCGCGCCAGGCGTGGGAATGGCCGTCAGCGAGCCGGGTGATGAACACACGACCGGGCTGTACGTTAAAGTTCTATATGGCGTAAATTCACGTTCCTCAGCCTGAGGCTGATTGTGTTCACAGTGCTCTATGAATGAGCTGCATATCACACTGTGTGACACCACAATCTGAAATTCTCTATCAGTGTCTGCATTGGCGTTTATGTTGCTGTGAGCTGCAGCCGGATACTGCAAACATGATCTGACTGTCGGCCCGCGGTGCGGGACAACGGCCACATTCTTACTGGGTCATCCATTAGCTCCACCCACTTGTAGCTGGTGTGCTTCATCCTTTGCTGTTCTCCTATTGGTGGATTTTTAGCCACACTGTTCTCTTTTGGTAGAGTTTTTCCATTCTGTTCTCCCATTGGTGGATTTTTAGCCATGCTGTTCTCCCATTGGTGGATTTTTAGCCATGCTCTTCTCCCATTGGTGGATTTTTAGCCACACTGTTCTCTTTTGGTAGAGTTTTTCCATTCTGTTCTCCCATTGGTGGATTTTTAGCCATGCTGTTCTCCCATTGGTGGATTTTTAGCCATGCTGTTCTCCCATTGGTGGATTTTTAGCCATGCTCTTCTCCCATTGGTGGATTTTTAGCCATGCTCTTCTCCCATTGGTGGATTTTTAGCCATGCTGTTCTCCTATTGGTGGATTTTTAGGCATGCTATTCTCCTATTGGTGGATTTTTAGCCATGCTCTTCTCTTATTGGTGGATTTTTAGTCGTGATGTTCTCCTATTGGTGGATTTTTAGCCATACTGTTCTCCTATTGGTGGATTTTTAGCCATACTCTTCTCCTATTGGTGCATTTTAGTCGTGATGTTCTCCTATTGGTGGATTTTTAGCCATACTGTTCTCCTATTGGTGGATTTTTAGCCATACTGTTCTCCTATTGGTGGATTTTTAGCCATACTGTTATCCTATTGGTGGATTTTTAGCCATACTGTTCTCCTATTGGTGGATTTTTAGCCATACTGTTATCCTATTGGTGGATTTTTAGCCATACTGTTCTCCTATTGGTGGATTTTTAGCCATGCTGATCTCCTTTTGGTGAATTTCTAACCATTCTTTTCTCCTATTGGTGAATTTCTGGTTGTGGTTAGATCCTCACATTCAAACATTTTGTCATAACTTTGCAGTTGCAGTCTTTAGCCAAAGTCGCTAATTCAGTTGCCAATGAGAAACAGCATGTTGTGCATTCAAACATGATCAATTTTAAACACAACCAAATGTTTTATAGGGCACTTTTTAAATGAAACAGTAGAAGTCATATCGCCCCCTACACTTCCTGTAGTGTATTACAGTCTGTCAGAATGACTGTGGGTCATTAGTCACAGTATGGCTTCTGAATGGTGTAGCTGTTTAAGGTAACTTTGAAATATCATTGTGAATCCTCATGATTCTTAGAAGTTTTGGGATTGGGATGTTTTTGCTAATTGTCCACCACCAGGTCACCCCAGCGCAGTCTAACAGAGCTTTTACTGGCCGTGCCTTTAGGCTGGATGGCTGTGACGCAATAAACCTGGATTTTGCAGAGAAAACAAGGGCTGTTGACTTTGTTTTTGTTTTGTCAGCCGAGTTGATGCAACATGTTTCATAAGCTCTGCTTTGGTGTTGGTTTATCTTAAAGCCACGGAGTTCTGATAAGCAGCCGAGAGTTTGGGTTCAAGGCAAAAGCAGAGACGGACCTCGGCGTGTAAACAGCGCTGCTCTCTGATAAGTGCAGGGTAAAAAATGTCAGACATGCAGATACCGGCGGTGGCCTAGATTACATTTCGTTGTGAATGAAGCCTTGAGGTCAGTGATTAAAGCGATAGTTTGCCACAAAAAAATTTACTACATAACTTTTGGCTCATCCCAAATGTGGTCGATCAGCCTGGACATGTTTGGTGTCTGAAGTTTGCTTCTTTAGCTTTAGCACTGGAGTTCTGAGGCTTATGTAGCTAACAAGTAACAGAAGCTTATACCCACCAGTTAACATGGTGCTCACTGCGGAATTAAGGACAAAATTCAGGCTTCAAGATGACCACTACTCTTTTTAGCTCCATACTTCTGTCCATGTTTATAGAGAACTGTATTGGAGAGCCGGGCACAGACTAACGTGGGGTAAAATATAGCATTTTATGTAACTAAACAGTTTCAGGTTGAACGAGCCATTGGTCATCTTCTCATATTCCAAAAGCTACATCATCTGTGAATTTCTGACTGTAATTGAACAGATATTTCTCCAGTTTTTGTTCCATAAAAGTTACTTTTTTCATCAGAAGTGTTTGGTGATTAGTGAGTTACAGAATTCACTCCTCTATCAGTTTAATCTCCTGTTGCTTTGTGTAATAAAGCAGCGATTAGAAGCAGATAAACAGCTCATAGTGAGAGCTAAACAGGCTAAACACTTCAAAAGGATGGTTCTTCAAGGGTTCTTTAGTAAATAAAATGGTTCTTTATAGAACATTTTTGAAAATGCTTCTATACAGCACCAATAAGGGTTCTTCTGTTGTCATGATGTCAGGCTTGTTACAATAGATGAACCCTTTTTGGTGCCATATAGAACCAAAATGTTCTTTATAGTACCATCTACAGCACATTCTCTATCAATCTGAAGAACCCTTTCACACTGCAAAGAACACTTTAATCATGCAAAGGGTTCTTTGAGTGTTCATTGGTCTATATAGAACCATTTTCTTTGCTTAAGTCCTTGAAGGACCATGATTTTTAAGAGTGTGGGGCTGGGCGATATGACAATACATATCTTTATTGTGATAAATTACATAACAATATGATATAATATGCTTTTCTGAACATGTCGATATTGTCAGTACTTGTAGAAGCTATATTGCAAAATTGGTCCCGTTTAAACTGGATTTAATGCCAAATATTGAGTATAAATCACTGCAGTCACAGTTTTTGATAGTATTTTTGTAAAAGTAGCTCTACTGGCTCTTTTTTCTCTGTTCCAACTGATCAGATTCCTTGAAAAATAAATGTGTATTGTGAAAAAATTCTTGAAGTATTGCAATATTATATTTCTGCCATATTGCCCACCACTAGTACAGCCTCCACATGGTGGGGTTAGTTTAACACGCTGTTACAGCTAAGACCCCTAAAGTACACAGTCAGAGATGTCCATATAATATCCCCCCATATTCTTTCACAACAGGTAATTTTTTGGATTTTTACATCAAAAATGTACCACAGATGTCCTGTAAACAAGTACATTTTAACTTCATCGTTCTAATATTAGCTTTTCTGCCTTAGTTAAAAATTAATCAGTCATTTTTTTATGCAGCCTCTGTTCACTAATTACATTTATTTTGATATTTTTATGTGTTTAGGTTGAAAAGCTTGTTTGGTTCAGATAACAAAGAATTGCATTGAATTAATTATGTTTGCATTGATGTTTTTATCGTCTGTTGAGCCAGTTTTTGGCTGCTTTCGGCTGAATTGTTCCTAAATGGTAGGTGCTGGAAACAAAGTTTACATTTTCATCTGTAGCAGAGATAAAAGAATTATTAATTTTGCTCAAATGCTGTTAAAATGATTTAGCAAACCCCTCTCCCTTCACTAGACCACTCTCCCTTCACCAGACCACTCTCCCTTCACCAGACCACTCTCTCTTCACCAGACCACTCTCTCTTCACTAGACCACTCTCCCTTCACTAGACCACTCTCTCTTCACCAGACCACTCTCCCTTCACTAGACCACTCTCCCTTCACCAGACCACTCTCCCTTCACTAGACCACTCTCCCTTCACCAGACCACTCTCTCTTCACCAGACCACTCTCTCTTCACCAGACCACTCTCCCTTCACTAGACCACTCTCCCTTCACTAGACCACTCTCCCTTCACCAGACCACTCTCCCTTCACTAGACCACTCTCCCTTCACCAGACCACTCTCCCTTCACTAGACCACTCTCCCTTCACCAGACCACTCTCCCTTCACTAGACCACTCTCCCTTCACCAGACCACTCTCCCTTCACTAGACCACTCTCTCTTCACCAGACCACTCTCCCTTCACCAGACCACTCTCCCTTCACTAGACCACTCTCCCTTCACCAGACCACTCTCCCTTCACTAGACCACTCTCCCTTCACTAGACCACTCTCTCTTCACCAGACCACTCTCTCTTCACCAGACCACTCTCCCTTCACTAGACCACTCTCTCTTCACCAGACCACTCTCTCTTCACTAGACCACTCTCCCTTCACCAGACCACTCTCCCTTCACCAGACCACTCTCCCTTCACCAGACCACTCTCTCTTCACTAGACCACTCTCCCTTCACTAGACCACTCTCCCTTTACTAGACCACTCTCACTAGACCACTCTCCCTTCACCAGACCACTCTCCCTTCACCAGACCACTCTCCCTTCACTAGACCACTCTCCCTTCACCAGACCACTCTCTCTTCACTAGACCACTCTCTCTTCACTAGACCACTCTCTCTTCACCAGACCACTCTCCCTTCACCAGACCACTCTCCCTTCACCAGACCACTCTCCCTTCACTAGACCACTCTCCCTTCACCAGACCACTCTCTCTTCACTAGACCACTCTCCCTTCACCAGACCACTCTCTCTTCACTAGACCACTCTCCCTTCACCAGACCACTCTCCCTTCACTAGACCACTCTCTCTTCACTAGACCACTCTCTCTTCACTAGACCACTCTCCCCTGTCAAAACGTTCAGAAAAACCACAAAAACAAGTCCATTTGCAAGATGCTAGTTGGTGACATAAGCTCAATTGAAGGAGATGGACGTACTGGGTCCAGGGGAAAGTGGTGGACGGAGAGAGCTGAACCCCTCCGAGGTCTGGGGTCTGTGGTCTTTGCTGGTCGTCTCAGACGTTTATACACACCCACAGGGCGGTTTGTGTTTTGGCGGGACCCCTCTGTCTCCCCAGATGACCCCGGCGTACGGAGTGTTTAAGAGGCTGTGTGCAGTCAGGAGGAAGCGGCCGTGTTTATTTAAACTGAGCCGGCCTCTTTGAGAGCAGCCAGCCATGTGGGACAATTTAGCAAGAATGAGCTTCAGCCAAAACCCTTTTAATACCCCCCCCCCTCTCCCGACAGTCTCAATACACCCTACAGTGTGACACCTCCATACACTTAATGCTCCATGTACACTCTTAATACCCCCCTACGTCGTATGTGTTTTAGAGCTGTGCCGATGGCCGATACTGTGATTAATCGTGACGTTTTGCACCTGTACTCTTAATTTATCTCAGCATAATTGAAATGAAAATTTGGAAATGTATGAAAATTACCCTTTAACCTTTTCTGTGATGCAGTATACCCCAAGAACTACGAAGGGAAGACCACACACTGAATTTCCTGATTATGTAATTTAATTAGAGAAATGTTTTTCCTGATTTCAGGAACATGAAAAATGGGAAACAATTAAAATAATGAATAAAAATGGATACAAATAACCTCAACAGGTAAGCACCTTCACACAGACACACAGAGTATTAACTACACTCTTAAAAAGATGGTTCTTTCATAAAGACAGTGGTTCTGTATAGCCATCTATAACACTCAAAGAACCGTTCCCATGCTAAAATAGTTCTTTGCATGATGAAAAGGTTCTTCAGACTGATGGAGAATGTGTTGTATATTGTTTTAGATGTTTAACACAGAAAATAAAGCTGGGAAAAATGAACCCAAACAAAATGAGTCCCATTTCTTGAGCTACAGTACGTTCAGCAAAATATCAAATATCAGTATCAAAATTTCAGAGCGTGACAGTGGAACGCCATGGATTTTTCCCATAGAGAAAAACTGCTTAGACCTGCATTTCCTTATATCGGAATGAGGCTGATTAGAGATGTACCGATATCACTTTTCCCCTTCCGATACCTGATCCTTTAGTATCGGCCGATACCGATACCAACTCTATCTAACTAAACTCGCCTATAACTCCTGATATTTATACATTTCTAAATGCATAAGCATTTGTATAAACGCCGACGTGTCGTTAGAAATTGCTTTGTGGTATTGGTCATAGATATCGGTACAGTATCGGTATCAGTGCCACACTAACTCTGACTACAGAAGACGAGTCTGTAGCTTTTATTCCTGCCTTGTTGTTCGCTACACATTTTGGCATGTTGGAGATCCGAATGTCAACCAACATCCCAGAACTCATCTGTTTATGGAGTGTGTATCATTTACCATAAGCTATATTGTGACTTATCAGATTGTAATACATGAAATGAGTCTCATGTCTTCAGCTAATTTTTGCTCTAGGCATGTTGTAAAGCTCATGCTGGTCACTGCTGGGTTTTGATCTGATTATTGTTACTGGTTGAATGTGATTGATTACAGTTTAACGCTGATGCCGCACTGTAATTGTAGCATTACGTACGTGGCCTCTTGATGACAGGCTGACGTTTTTGTGGCTATGATGTCATTGGTAGACTCTGCAGATTGCTGTGGCTGTAGGTTATGACTCACTGACCTCAGCGCTTCCTCTCTCTGACCGCTGAAGATGTCCAAAGGGGCCAATTAAAGCTTATCAGCACTGCAGATGTTCCAAAGATTAAATCATCATTAGAGCGCATTGTAGAGCATCTCTGGCTATTACAGACCTGTGTGCTTGTGTTTGCTCTATGTAGTGTCAGTATTGATACTGCTAGGAATGCTGGGTTTAAATGTTTGTATCCAAAGCCATATCGGCCTCTGAACCTCCCCAGACAGTCTGTCTCCTCAAGGAGAGTTAATAAAAAAAGTGAAATACTTAACGCTGGAGAGATCCTAATGAAATTACACCATCCTAAACCAGGGGTGTAAGGTTGGCTCTACACGGTGAAACTTTCATGCAACTAGTTGCATGTTGCAAGTTGCGTGCAACATAATTTCTGTGCAACTTGACAGTTAAAGAAGCAATTAAAAATTGTCTGAAACATATTACAATAGTTCACTAGCTCGCCAAATTAGACACTTGTATTTTGATACACCGTGTTGGTCTCTCTATAAAAATGTCTCTGAGATCTAATTTACATATTTGCAGTATTTTTGTCGTCTTTTATATTTTTTCAGCTGTCATTGCTGTTTTTTTTTGTGCTGAGAGTGCAAAAAAATAATATTTGCACTGACATTGCATTCCATTGCAATATTTTTGCATTCCCAGACTTCGTTAAAGCAGTTGTAGCTTTATGCAAATTACATGTAAATAATTAAAGATAATCTACACATACAGTTGCTGATTCATCATTACAAATCAAAGCTATTGTGATGCAGACTTGGACTGGTTCAGAAACTAAACTGAACAGTGTCATTGGTGAACTGCCCCTCTTCTCCGTCAGGCTGAAGGCCTTGAAGGTTCCTGGTCACCTTTCTCCCACTTACACGATAGACAGGCTGGAAATGAGCACTGCATTTGTGAGGGAATGCAAAATTATCATGAGGGAATGCAATTTTTGTGAGGGAACACAATGTCATTACTTTATTATTTTTTTTAATCATGGCCCCTTAGGGGCTCCCTATTTTTTCCGCACCTATATATCTGTTTTCTATCTATCTATCTGGGATTCTTTACTGCTAAGCCTTCAAAAACAAATGTCTAAATAGCCGTTGAGGTTATAGCCTACTTGTCTCACTCATTCTGTCCTAGAACACCACATGCTCATCACAGGACGCGTCCCGTCTCCTCTTCTGTTATATTTTTCATTGTTTGGATCCCAAATAAATCCGAGGTCTGTGTAAAATTAGGGGCATTGAAAGTGGAGAAAATGAATATGACCAAATGAAAAACTCCCACCCTTAATTCAGTTGAAGGGGGAGTTAGTTTCCTTTTCACCTTTTCAGCTGCCCAGTAGACCATCTTCTGATTTGACCTGTCCACCAATCTGGGGCAGTCAGTCATAGAAAATGTTGTTTGTTGTTTGGCATCACGTGATGTGTTTTTAGTGTGTTGATTGGCTGTTCCATGAGGCTGAGATGCTTGCGACTGTTGCGTCTGAGTTTCAGATGGGTTGCAGGATGCATTAAATGCATTATCGTGCATTATTGAAAATGTTGTTGTTCGGCATGATCATGTGATGTGTTATTAGTGTGTTGATTGGCTGTTCCATGAAGTTGAAATGCTTGCAACTGTTGCGTCTGAATTTCAAATGATCCATTGTTTACTATGCAGAATACTGTACTGCACTAAAACCAACCACACTGGATGCTCTGTCACTGTTTTAATGAGACAGGCACTTGATTAGTGTTCTTTAAGTACTGACGACGTTCAGAAAAGCGTATGTTTCCATAATAAAATTTATCATCATAATGACGAAGTATTTCTAATGTAGGTTTCGAGCAACTGAAGTTGCGTGAGAGTTTCTCTGTGTAAAGCCAGTCTTGGTCATGTTGCTGTGTAGATCTGGGTGTTCTAGAGTGTGTGTTACTGACCCAGGAGGGCAGAGCTGGATAAATTGTTCCCGAGCTCAGCCTCGGATCTTTTAGGTCACATGCAAATGTCCATCCACTGCTCGATTGCTGAGAGGCCATGCAACAGCTGAAAGGCGGTGGAGGTTTGAGCTGAAGCATGGCTGAGCGGTGAGTCATGTTCTGCTGATGGAGTCAGACTGCTTCCTCTCCCACCACTCCAAACACAGGGAAAAAAAAACCTGGAAACCCGGAGAGCTGGAGTCCAGCAGCTGAGCTCCGGCCTGTTTACAGCCCAGTAACAGTGGAGGTGCTGGCCTCTTTACTGGAGGTACTGGAGGTATTTTCAGCCTTTCTGTTTTTTCCTGTTTATGTGTGGAGAGTTCTCAGCACGTCCAGGCCACCCCGACACAGACGGGCATCTCAGCAGCTTCGTTTACAGACTCTAGGTTCTAATGGAGGCAATCTTTGGCAAAATTAACCCAGTTTCACCACCCCCCCCTCACCCCCACCAACACCACACCCTTACCACAACCGTAATCAGCCAAAACATGTTTGTTGTCTGAAGTTTGCTGCTTTAGTTTTAACACTGGAGCGACGTGGCTAATGTAGCTAACAGGCACTGCTGCTGTTTTTAGTGTACTTTAGTGTTATAATGTACTTCAGTCCATGTTTATAGATCACGGTGAGTCACACAGTCAGAAACCACAAAATCAAGACTGTTATTGATTACTGAACACCTCCACATGGTTTGAGGTGATGAAGTCAGCACTGTGCTAGTTGTTGGGCTATAAGCCACTATTACTTCGGTGTTGCATTGTGGGAAAGTGCGGGTGCTGTTGCATTGTGGGAAAGTGTAATTGGTGTTGCATTGTGGCACAGTGTGGTTGGCGATGCATTATGGGAAAGTGCGGGTGGTGTTGTCCATCGAGCCGGTTTATGAGGAGCCTGGCCACTTCCTATTTCCCACATTATATCAAAAACAGGACTGCTAAACACCAGAGGGCGCCAGCGAGCGAGTCGTCAATGAATATGGAGCCAAAAGGCTAAAAACGGAAAGTTAAAATAGTTTCTAATCACTGAACCAGAACTTTCCTTAAATTCTAGACAATAGAAGAATGAATTTCACTAAAAAACAAAGAAAACTCACCTGTGTGTTTCCTTTTTCTACACCAAATGGCTTTCGGGCAGCAGAAGGCGGGCATTACTGCTAGAGCGTGATGATTGATTGGCGAGCAGAGCAGCTCATTGGCTGTTCGTGCTCATGGGTGGTGTTGCATTGTGGGAAAGTGTGGGTGGTGTTGCATTGTGGGAAAGTGCGGTTGGTGTTGCACTGTGGAAAAGTGTGGTTGGTGTTGCATTGTGGGAGAGTGTGGGTGTTATTGCATTGTGGGAAAGTACAGGCACAATGCAGTGCAGGCACTTCCCTCCTATAGGAGTGAGTACGTGGCACTGAGACGCTGTTGCTGCCATCTGGAGCTCAGCCCAGTCCCCAAGCAGATGAGGGGATTGAGAGTTTTTTCCCTTTCACTCGCTCTCACTCGCTCTCACTCGCTCTCACTCTCTCTCTCTCTCGCTCTCTCTCGCTCTCTCTTGCTCTCTCTCTTGCTCTCTCTCTCGCTCTCTCTCTCGCTCTCTCTCGCTCTCGGGTCTGATCTGCGTTTACTGTAGCAACTGTGTAAAACACACTGAAGTCTGTGTTGTTCTGCACGTTTCTTGTCCTGCATCATTCGGACTGCGCTGACCTAGTCTTTCTTTCTTTTTACTGACTCCTGCCCACTGCTTTCTTCTGGGTCTCCCCATCATTTGGCACATTTGCAGTCCACCTCCATTCTCGTCTTACTGCCTCTGCTGCTCTTTTTGCTGGAAATGGCATTAAAGTTGGCACGTTGCAGCAGTAAAAACAGTTTTCACCGAGTAATAGAACACCAGGGCAGTCGGTCTAAAACATGAAAACTTGAAATATATAAATAAGTCAGAAGTTGTTTCTTCATCTCTGCAGAAGTCAGCCAGCGTTTAGCATCACAGCTAATGGAATGAGCACGTGAAAGTGGACAAACACAGAGTTGAACTGCTTTAACATGGTAATGAGCGTTGCTGCAGATTTCTGCTGTGTGCTGTTTCAAGGCCGTGTTCTGTATGAAACTCGTATTGCTGTATTTCTTGAGGAGATAAGCTGCCTGAGCGCAAAATCAACTGAAGATTTTAACCTTGGGTCTGGAGCCTGCTGAACAAAGCTTATTTTGGATTCGGGTTCTCTGTGCATAATAACGGTTCTTTTTAGGGTTCTGGAGCTGCTTCCTCTATAGCTGATTAACCTCTTACTGATTGTTGTCAGAGTGACTGTGTGGATCATATGAACATAATAGAGCTTTTTAAATGTAACAGTAGAAGCCATATCGCCCCCTACGCTTCCTGTAGTGCATTACAGTCTGTCAGAGTGACTGTGTGGATCATTTGAACATTATAGAGCTTTTTAAATGAAACAGTAGAAGCCATATCGCCCCCTACACTTCCTGTAGTGTATTACAGTCTGTCAGAGTGACTGTGTGGATCATATGAACATTATAGAGGCTTTTTAAATGAAACAGTAGAAGTCATATCGCCCCCTACACTTCCTGTAGTGTATTACAGTCTGTCAGAGTGACTGTGTGGATCATTTGAACATTATAGAGCTTTTTAAATGAAACAGTAGAAGCCATATCGCCCCCTACGCTTCCTGTAGTGTATTACAGTCTGTCAGATTGACTGTGTGGATCATATGAACATTATAGAGGCTTTTTAAATGAAACAGTAGAAGCCATATCGCCCCCTACACTTCCTGTAGTGTATTACAGTCTGTCAGAGTGACTGTGTGAGCTAAAATATGGAAAAAATACATAAAACCCTTCCTGATTGATACTTTACAACTTTTAGAGTTTCTACCCAACCAGTTAGCATAGTGCTAACTGTGTGCCTTTGTCATCATAGAGTTGTGTCAGACTGTGTGGAGGTTGTTCAGTATCTCTAATAGACCTGATTCTGTGGTTTCACTGTATGATACACTGTTATCTATAAACATGGACTAAAAAACAGGGAGTTTTATTCTGCACGGAAGTGTCAGAGCTCTTGGCGTTTGGCAGTTATACAGTCACGCATCGGTGTTTGTGTGTGCATTAGGTGTGCTTCTGGCCTCAGAGGTAAAACAGAGGTAGAACGTCTGACCTGGTGTCAGCAGCCACAAGTTTCGGCCTGTTGAATTCCTGCAGTGAGCTGGCTGTCAGAGCAGACGGTCATCATCCTTCAGTTTAAGCGCCGCTTCCAGCTGCAGTGCAGTCCAAACACAGTGGAGAAGGTGAAGATAAGAAGCCGCAGGCTGTTTTTGGTAAAAAAAAAGTGTGACTCGGGTTCACCTCCTGGACACGTACTCTGAATTTACACCAGATGCAAAACATTAACGTCACGTACGGCTCCTCCGAAAGACTTCAGGTGGGAATATCAGCTTTTTTTAAATTTCTTTTCTTTTCCAATTAAACAGTTTTGTAACAGGTTTTGGTAACACTTTACTGTAGGACATGTAACCTTTATAGTGAATTACACCTATTGTAATAAGCATATATAAACATTTATGTAGGGTTTTATCAGGTGTCATGACAAGCTTATGTAGGTGTCATAAAGCCTTATGACCAGTACCCTGCAGTAAAGTGTTACCCAAGTTTTAAAATCTATTTTTCACGATCAATTCACAATAGCAGGTTTTTACCACTATCAAGTCTGATAAAGCCTCAATGTAACACCCACACAGCGTTAGTACAGCACAGGAGCTGCTCAGTGTTTACTAGTGCAACAAGATCAACATATTTTTGTACTGTTTTATATGTAGTTCAGAATGCTATGGAAGTGTGTGACTGCATTAGTTTTCTATGGAGTTTGAAAAAAACAATACTCTGTAAAAAAAAACAAAAAAAAACACGGAAAGTGAGAAACTAAGGCAAAATATGTTTGACAAACAAAAGACGTGCATCCAGCACATCCAGTGTGCATTGAAACACATGCACTCAATAATCCGATAATAACTGGATTTCTGCAGTTATCTGATTATTTAAATGGTCATGTAAACACCATGCTCTGATCAAGAAATCTGATTAAGAAATCTGATAAACAGGCTGGATTTTAGCTCAGTACTCAGATTTCTCAGTGCTGTAAACTCTTACTCTGATTTCTTTCGGATTTCTCAGTCTGAGCATGTGCGAAAACAGACGGCGGTACCGGAAATAAGCGAGCAGCGTCGCCGCGAGACGCAGCAAAACACTTTTGGAGCGACACTGAAACCAAATACAAGCTTGACGAAATGAAGGAGTTAAATATTCTTCATCTTCTAGATGATGTGTGTTCATATTTTCAGTAAAGTGGCACGATGTTTTTTAAAAAAGCCACGGTAGGAAGTTTGAGTTTTACGTTACGTTTACGTCACGTCTTCTTCTGTGAGATTATTTGCTGGTTATAAAGCAGAAATCTGATTACTGTCTGACTCATGTAGACCCAAAGTTTCCCTTTTCTCTGATTACTCAAGTACATACAAACACGCTGATTGGATTACTGACAAAATCTGATTTCTGCAGTTGTCTGATTATTGACGGCATGTAAGTGCACCTATTGATTATAATGGAAGCGTATCTGTTTTTTCAGCCTGACAACTAAAACATGTTTCAGAGAGGTGATGTGCTGGGTCATAAAGAGGGGGAGTAACATGCTTTTCCTTATTATCCTTCTTGGACCTCAGTTGGTTCTCCCAGAGGAGGTTGTGTAGTGTACTGTGAGTGACTTTACTTGGTTCGGGATGATTTATACTGTATGTATGAATCACCGGCTTGACTAGCGTTTCTTCTGAAATGAAGTGTTAGTAGTGAGTTTGTGCTGCAGTAACAGCCTCGACTCTTCTGGGAAGGCTTTACACTAGATGTTGAACATTGCTGTGAGGATTTGACTGAGCATTAGTGAGGTCAGGTACTGATGCTGGATGGTCAGTTCTGGACACTCCAACTCGTCCCAAAGGTACTGGATGGAGCTCCATCACTCCAGAGAACACAGTTCCACTGCTCCACAACCCAGTGCTGGGGGGGGCTTTATACCCCTCTAGCCCACGCTTGGCATTAGACATGGTGACCTCAGGATCATGTGCATCCCATTCTATTGGTCAGTGCTTTTCTCTGGAGGTTATACGAGCTCTGTCAGCTGTGGGTGACTTTAAAGTAACTGCACTTTGAAGTGATCGTTCACAGAAGGCTGTTCACGCCACAGTCACATCAGGATCAAAAATGGGTCAGTGAAAGAACGTTCCAGTTCCTCTGGACCAGTTTTGACCCTCGTCCTGAACAGGAAGAGTCTTTGGCTCTTTTTGGCTTTGACTCGGCCAGCAGCTGGAGCCTTCAGAGAAAACATCTGCAGGATCTGGCCTCTGTGTTTCTGTGGAACAGATCAGCGGACAGAAACACACCTGAAAGACTGCCCACTGCAGCTTAAAATAAAGCTTAAAAATAAAGGTTCCTACAGGGTTCTTGGTTTGGATGTACAGTTCTGGGAGAACCTTCTTTAGGAGCCAAACCCTTACGTTTTGTGGAGGCTCTTTAAACTGAGAAACTTCTTCATATAAGCATGTTTTTTAAAGGACTATCCATTGGAACGTTGTTTAGAGAACCAAAAATGGTTCTCCTATGGCATTGCTTCACAGAACCTTTTTTGGCAGGAGTTTAGAGAATTCCTATAGCATATGTGGCTCTATAATGTTCATATGATCCACACAGTCACTCTGACAGACTGTAATACACTACAGGAAGTGTAGGGGGCGATATGGCTTCTACTGTTTCATTTAAAAAGCCTCTATAATGTTCATATGATCCCCACATTCACTCTGACAGACTGTAATACACTACAGGAAGTGTAGGGGGGGATATGGCTTCTACTGTTTCATTTAAAAAGCCTCTATAATGTTCATATGATCCCCACATTCACTCTGACAGACTGTAATACACTACAGGAAGCGTAGGGGGCGATATGGTTTCTATTTAAAACATAAAAACATGCTCTGTAATGTTTATGTGACCCGTATGGTTGGAGCTCCCTCTCTGTGTGATTTCATCAGTGGTGTTTCTAACGCTGAGTTCCTCTCCGTAACCAAAACACAGCTGCTCTCTCACTCAGTAGTTCAACTCCTCCCACCGGGTGGAGTTTGTGTGCATTTCCCTGGTGATTTTGACTGATGTCTGGTGCAAGCCGGCATTCTGGCAGCTCAGAATGTGCTTGTGGAAAATTTTCCTGCTTTATAGGCGCAGAGGAATTTTCTCCTGCTTGTGCGTGTGTGGCTGGTGGAATGTCTGAGCATCCTTTAGTGACTGTGTTACAAACAAAAAGCCTCACCGCTGTTTTTGTATTTATTATTTATTCAGTTTATTTCTCTGGCAAAAGTGAATTGGTTTGGAATATTGGATACTATCCTCAGTGGTAGTAAAGGGAAAATCGTCTCTGTTACCCTCTTAGAAAAGATGGTTCTTCAAGAGTTCTTTAAAGACAATGGTTCTATACAGAACCCTGAAAACTCAAAGAAAAGTTTGCATGGTGAAATGGTTCTCTGCATGGTGGAATCGCTCTTCAGATTGATAGAGAATGTGTGGTATATGGTTCTGTATAGAACCTTTTTGAAAAGGGTTCTATATGGCACCAAAAAAGGTTCTGCTATTGTTATGATGTGAAGCTTGCAACAATAGAAGAACTCTTTTTGGTGCTATACAGAACCCTTTTTAAAGAGATATACAGAACCTTATACAGAACATTCTCCATCAGTCTGAAGAACAATTTCTCCATGCAGGGAATGTGTTGTATATGGTTTTAAACAGAACCTTTTTGATAAGGGTTCTATATAGCACCACAAAGGATTCTGCTCTTGTTGTAAGCTTGACATTATACCAATAGTAGAACCTTTTTGTGGTGCTATATAGAACCCTTTTCAAAAAGGTTCTATACAGAACCCTATACAACACATTCTCCATCAATCTGAAGAACCATTTCACCATGCAGAGAATGTGTTGTATATGGTTCTGTACAGAACCTTTTTAAAAAGAGTTCTATATGGCACCAAAAAGGGGTTCTTCTTTTATTGCAAGCTTGACATCATAACAACAGCAGAACCCTTTTGTGGTGCTATATAGAACCCTTTTCAAAAAGGTTATACACAGAACCCTATACAACACATTCTCCATCAATCTGAAGAACCATTTCGCCACACAGAGAATGTGTTGTATATGATTCAGTGTTGTCTTTTTGAAAAGGTTCCTATTTAGCACCGAAAAGAGTTCCTCTGTTGTTGCTTGACATCATAACAATGTCAGAACCTTTTTTTGGTGCTGTACTGAATAAGGCCGATAGTTGGCCAGTAGTTGGTCTTCAGCTGGGTTTGAGACCGTCTGTCCACTCGGCCGGAGCGTGAGGGAACTCCTCCACCACCCACACCTTCTCACCGTCTGGTGAGTCTCCACTGTGTGTTCAGGGATGATTTGTGGCTGATAGCAGCGGTTTGAGTGCGGAGGACGGAGGGCTTTGGGTTGCATTCCTGAATCTGCATGCAATTATATCTTAATCTAAATCGCGATCTAATATCTAAATATATCTGCAGGCCTCAGGGACGTCCAGGCCTTCAGAGAAGCCTAATGGGTTTGTAAATGTGGTTCATTTTTATCTAATAGAATCATCATGTTTGTTGTATTTAAACTTCTAGTAATACTCGTATTTCACCGTTACCCCTTGGTCAGAGCAAAAGGGGGAAAAATGGAAAATCGTCCAATCAGGATAGTTTTCTCTGTGGTATCTAGGCAGATACAGCTGAGCTGCTCTCCCCATTAGTTAGAACTTCAGGAGCTGGACTGAAGGCCTTACACGTTAAATTCGCTTCTAACATAAATAGGATGTTACACAGGAATTAACCAATCACGCTCTGATTTACAATGCAGACCAAAAAACATCTGGAGGTTCTAGATAACTCACTGTGAATATGAGTCGTGGTCTAAGCAGTGTTAGTTGTTAGGAATGGAAAACAGCGGCGGCATTTTCTTGTGTTTTGACATTTATGGCCTGAGCTGAAGTCCTCGCTCTGAGAGTCTTACTGTTCACCACTGGATATAAGTAATGTATGTAATATATAACAGTATGTGTGTAATATGTGTATTAAATTAGCAATGCTCAACCTACTTCAAGACATTTTTATTTACTTTTATTAACTTACATCAGTTGTTTTATTCATTTATTCTTATTAATAATCCACTTGATTTTCTGTTATGTAAATCTTATTTGTCTCCTAAAGTCTCCTACAGTTTTTATAATAATTTATGGTCTTATTTAGTTTTCATTGCTACTCCCTAAATGTTTTCTTTACACTTCAGTCCTTTGTTGTTTTCGTATAATACTCGGCTACATTGTACATGAAGGTCACCCTCAACGTGTCAGTTTAAATAATGATTGATTGATTGATTGATTGATTGATTGACGCAGAATGATCTGCCAGTTCGGTATAATTTTAAAGTAATCTCTAATGTTAATAATAATATTAGATACATTGGCTGCGTATAAGGTACATACACGCGTAGCACGCAGCTCTCCTCAGTTTGAGAGCTAGTAGAATAGCCTGCAGGTAGACGTGAGCTGGACTTTAGCTTTGAGTGCATTTAGGCTGTTTTCACACTTGTCCCGAAAACTTGAGTCCGCCCTCAGGACCGATTCTGAGCTCGTTTGGGGGAGAGACTCATTATCGCTGGTTTGCTTTTACACACATGAATTCTGTCCGAGCGCTTAATAATCTGATAACTGCAGAAAATCAGATTGTGTCAGAAACTGGTTCAGCGTGTTTACACTTAATCTGATAACTGCAGAAAATCAGATCGTGTCCGTAACTGGTTCAGTGTGTTTATACTTAATAATCTGATAACTGCAGAAAATCAGACTGTGTCAGTAACCGGTTCAGCGTGTTTACACTAATAATCTGATAACTGCAGAAAATCAGACTGTGTCAGTAACTGGTTCATCGTGTTTACACTTAATAATCTGATAACTGCAGAAAATCAGATTGTGTCAGTAACCGGTTCAGCGTGTTTACACTAATAATCTGATAACTGCAGAAAATCAGACTGTGTCAGTAACCGGTTCAGCGTGTTTACACTAATAATCTGATAACTGCAGAAAATCAGACTGTGTCAGTAACCGGTTCAGCGTGTTTACACTAATAATCTGACAACTGCAGAAAATCAGATTGTGTCAGTAACTGGTTCAGTGTGTGTTCATGCTCTTGGGTAATCAGATAATTGGGAAACTCCAGGTCTACATGAGTCAGACAGTAATCAGATTTCTGCTTTACAACCAGCCAATAAACTCACAAAATAACATGTGATATAAACTCAAACGTCATGCTACCACTCTTTTGTTAAACATCGTGCGGATGCTGTGTTAAACGCTGCTCGCTGTTCCCGGGACGCCGTTTTCACACATGCTCAGACTGAGACAAACGAAAGAAATCAGAGTGAGAGTTTACAGCACTGAGCTCAGATCCAGCCTCTATAGCAGGTTTCTTAATCAGAGTGTGTGTTTACACGACCACTTAACAATCAGACAAGTGCAGAAATCTGATAATGATCGGATTATTAAGTGCATGTAAACACACTTGTTGCATTTTAGCATCGGCTAAAATGGTAAAGAAGCTGGAATTGACCATAAAAACTGATGACCGGTGCACCTCTAATAGAGAATGTGTCTGTTTTCAGTGGAAGAAAGTGATGTTAGCATTATAACAAATAAATAAACAGTATAATCAGTATAACAGTGTAAGAATTACCTATTTAAAAAGCACAATTTCAAACATTCACTCTCAGAAATAAAGGTACTAAACTGTCACTGGTCAGTCCCCCTCTTGTCACTGGGTCCATCTCAGTACCTTTAGTCAGGGAACATAACTGAACCATAATCCACTGAAATGATATGTTCTAAGCTGTACTGACTCCACACACCCCGTCTCGTCTCCAGGCTTTTATTTTACTGTTCTGTTTAAAACATTCGGTTATGAAAAGGTACAAATACGAACTTTTCACCTGGAGAAACTTATTTAAGGTTCACAATCAGACCTTAAAACCGCTGTTGGAGCTTTGAGGGAACATTTACACTGTTTGTACCTCGATGAACGAAAAACGTACCTGAACAGAACCTTTATTAATAACAGTGTAGGAGGCCTTTAGAGTTGTGTCTTTGTGTGCTTTGGTGAGATTGTGCTTGATATGGTCATGCTAAGAGTGAGTGAGTGAGTGAGTGAGTGAGTGAGTGAGTGAGTGAGTGAGTGAGTGAGTGAGTGAGTGAGTGAGTGAGTGAGTGAGTGAGTGAGTGAGTGAGTGAGTGAGTGAGTGAGTGAGTGAGAGGGGTAAATGGAGCAGATCAGAGCTGCAGCGCTGTCAGTTCCTCTGTATATACGACTTGTTATTACTCCAATTACAGGGAGCAGAGATGACTGTTTTCCCTACAGCATCGCCGCTTGTCTTTTTTTGAGCCAAACTATCGCTTTAAGGAAATATTTCATTTTGATAATGCTGATGGAGTCGTGTTAGCTGTGGGCGCTGCACATTAGAGTGAGCTATTCCTCTCTAAAGAGAGGAGGAGGACACAGTAGGTGCATTTAGGTGCTCAGGTATCTCTCTCTCTCTCTCTCTCTCTCTCTCGCTCTCTGTCTCTCTCTCTCTCTCTCTCTGTCTCTCTCGCTCTCTCTGTCTCTCTCTCTCTCTCTCTCTCTGTCTCTCTCTCTCTCTCTCTCTCTCTCTCTCTCTCTCTAGCTCTCTCTAGCTCTCTCTCCAGGTACATTATGCAGGCATGCAGTGCCGCACGCCCTGCTCGCTCTGAACCCGGTGAACTCGGGCTGAATTCACTCCGGATAAATGCACCCATTTACCTCCACCCACCACACAGAAACCTGATTAACCATATCTCTCTCTCTCTCTCTCACTCACTTTCTCTCCCTTTTCTATTTTCTGTCCTTCCTCTCTCCCTCTCCCTTTCTCTCTCTCTTTTTTGCCTTTTCTTCATTCTGTCTCTCTTGTACTGTCTCTCCTTTCTCCTTCTTCTCTCTCTTTCTTTTTTCTCTTTTTCCTTTCTGTCTCTCCCTTTTCTCTCTCTTTTTCTGCTTCTCTCGTTCCTCTCTTTCTTTCTTTCTCCTTTTGTCCCTCTCTGTCTGTCTCTTTCTCTGTCTGTCTGTCTGTCTGTCTGTCTGTCTCTCTCTCTCTCTCTCTCTCTCTCTCTCTCTCTCTTGAACTATTCCTGTGTTTGCTCTGTGTAAAGTTAACTGAAGCTCCCCCACCCCCCTGTATAAAGGTGTGTTCTCTGTGTGTGTGTGTGTGTGTGTGTGTGTGTGTGTGTGTGTGTGTGTGTGTGTGTGTGTGTGTCAGTTTCCCACCGTGCTGTGGTCTGCTCTGCCCACTGAGGCTGTAAGGCAACACCTGGTCAGGTAACGTGACCCAGTGCAGTGAGTGCGCTGTTATTAGACACAGCGGCCGTCTCAGCAGCTTTCAGTCACTCACATAGTTTTACATTCTGGAGATAAAACGATACAGAATATCACATTATATCAAACTGAGTCACAGCGTATCGCATCATACAGCAAAGTATTGTATCATGTTGTATCAAATTATTTCACGGTGTATCGCGTTGAACTGAAGCGTATAGAATTATATTGCAACGGTGTGGCATTGTGTTATATTGATTGAATTGTATAGCAGAGTATTGAATTGAACTGGATTGGATTGCATAGCAGCGTTTTGATATGAATTGAATTGTATAGCAGTGCTTGGAATTGAATTGGATTGTATAGCAGTGCATTGGATTGGATTGGATTGTATAGCAGCGTATTAAATAGAATTGAATTGGATTGTACAGCAGTGCATTGAATTAGATTGGATTGTGTAGCAGCATATTGGATTGGATTGTGTAGCAGCATATTGAATTGGATTGGATTGTGTAGCAGCATATTGAATTGGATTGGATTGTGTAGCAGCGTATTGGATTGGATTGTATAGCAGTATATTGTATTGAATTGGATTGTGTAGCAGCATATTGAATTGGATTGGATTGTGTAGCAGCATATTGAATTGGATTGGATTGTATAGCAGAGTATTGAATTGGATTGGATTGTGTAGCAGTGCATTGGATTGGATTGGATTGTGTAGCAGCGTATTGAATTGGATTGGATTGTGTAGCAGCGTATTGAATTGGATTGGACTGTGTAGCAGCGAATTGAATTGGATTGGACTGTGTAGCAGCGAATTGAATTGGATTGGATTGTGTAGCAGCGTATTGAATTGGATTGGATTGTGTAGCAGCGTATTGTATTGAATTGGATTGGATTGTGTAGCAGCTGTATAGAAGCTGTGTCATAGAAGCTGCATTTGGACATTATAGTGCACGTCTGTATGAGTGAAATGACTGAGCTGAGTTGTTCTTTATAGAGAAAAGAGAAATCTAGCTCTGTGTGACATCCTGACTCTGAGGTTTGAGATTTTGGTGCGTTATGAAGCAAATTGTTTTGTGGACGTGTTTGTTGTGGCAAAACGTGCAACATCAGCATAATCCTCCTCATATAGCTGTATAATGTTTACAGTTCTGTTTGTATCTTCCCACTGGAGGCCGTATCTCAGTGGTAGCTTTTGGCTATCACTGTTATGATGTCTTGCGTGTGCAGAAGAAACGTTGTGCTGAAGAAAAGCTGTAGTCGGCCCTGGTGAGGACGAAGTGTCTGTTGCGACGTCAGCTTTGACCTCAGGCTTAAACACCTCACACAGAGCCGGAGTCAGTGTGACCTGGAAAAAGGTAAGCTGACACTAGAAAAGATGCGGTTGCCAAGGGAGATGGCTGTTGCCATGGTGTTGTTCCTCAGCTCTGGGAAAATGTCGATCGTCCCCATGGCGGTCTGGCAGGATGTATATGGATTTGTGTGCGAGGGTGAGGGGGTGTGTGTGTGTGTGTGTGTTATGCCATGGGAAATTCCTGATACATCTCAGATGTCACACAATATATACACACTAATATTACACCTTTATGAGGAAACAGTGCAGCGTCTGTCTCAGCATTTACTTATCTATATTATTTATCTTTATTATTTATTAGCACCTTGAGATTTTCAACTGAATGGAAGGTGAATTATAAATAAAATGCATTATTATTATTTATTATTATTGTCACTCTGCTGTATCCGATGCTGACCTGTCAGGTTTTATTCAGGCCTTTGGGTGAAGATGTGCCGGTTTGGGTCAGTTTTGGACAGAATTCTTTTATACTCTGGTCAGTTTCGGACCCCAAACATGATAATATAGTTAAGGTCGGGTTGAATATGGAAAATTCTTGGCTGTATTCAGGGTTGGACCGAAGTTCCATGCCTGATCAGAGCTTTAATCAGAATTTCGTAGAGCAGAACCAGAGCAGTTTCCACAAAAGGAAGCATTAGATAACAACTTGTCATCAACTGGACCCACAAAATTCATCTGTAATTTTGACTCTTTATACAGTTTCTCTTGATCTCTTTCTCTATCTCAGCTGATTCAGTCTGGTTCTCTGGTCTACTCTTCCGTGGCTGGAGCCGTCTGAAACCAATCTGCAAACCGCAGAGGACCAACAGCATCATTTCTCCGCTCTGCACGGCCAAACGCAAAGCCGCTACATGCTGAGTCTCTGAATATCTCCTCTGCTTCTGTCCACATTAAATTATAGCGTCTCTTTCCCAACAAGTGGAGTGTTTTTCAGTGTCCACTTACAGTCAGCACTGCCCCTCATCACCACTTCTGATGCTGCAGATATTTATCAAGTTTAAAAGAGTAGTTTGACTAAAGGGAATTTAGATGACCGTTTAAGGTGGAATGGAAGCCGGTGAGTAGGAAGCCGACTTCAGCTTCTTGTCCCTTCTTGGTTTGTGACACTGTGTGACAGCTTTAATCAGGCCCGAAATTTTGGTCTGAACCCGAGTACAGCCTGAGAATTTTCTGTCCGAGTCTGACCAGACATTTTGAGTCTGACTCCAACCCAACAGGAGCCGCATCATCATGTTTTGAGTTCTAAATTGACCCGAGTAGCACAAAATTTTTTCTTAAACTGACCCGAACTGGCCCATCGTCACCCAAAGAGCAGAATAAAACCTGACGGGACTGTACCAGTTAACGTGTGGTGACAGTAAGAGCCACCATTATAGAAAGGACAACTCAAATAAAAACCATAATACACAATAATAAAGTAATCAGTTGTTACAAATTAAAATCTGTCCAGATTTATTCGTCAAATATGCTTTTGAACTGCATCTCAGACGTTTTTAGTCTGTATAAACTGTCCTTACTGTGCTGTTCTCACACTGCGGTGCTGATACAGCGAGATGTTCACCTGTTTAATACTAAAACTCGAATTATGTACGTACACATGTTGAACGTATAACAGGAATATTTTGTGTTCTAGCTACACTGACCTGTACTGTCCTGAGTGGATTCACTGTTTTTGTCCTGTTTTCTCTTTTGAGCATAGGCCTTGCAAATGGAGTCAGAGTCCATTAAACATGTAAATACAAATGCAAAAATCTGAATTTGGGTGTTATTATGCTGAATCTGTATCACACCACCTGAAACTGAATTCTGAAACTGAATTTTAAGGTGTGTGAGAGAGCAGTATAAAATCTGAAACTGAATTTTAAGGTGTGTAAGAGAGCAGTATAAAATCTGAAACTGAATTTTAAGGTGTTTAAGAGAGCAGTATAAAATCTGAAACTGAATCCTGCGGTTGATGTGCAGTTGAACGTCCGAAACTATGAAACTCTGAAAAAGCTTTGAGTTGTACTATTAATTTACATTTTCAGATTCACTTTCAAAATAAAATGTCTTGCAGGAAAAAGCTGTCAAACTCCGAACTGTTACTGACTGTAGCCCGTCTGTTGCTGCTGTTTATCACCCCCCGTCAAGTATCCATCAGTGGAAAGGGACCACCACAGGACCAACAGTGAGCAGATGTTATGTGGGTGATAGTAGTAGTAATAACAATAATGTAACAGTTTAACAGTAGTGCAATATGAGTGTATTGGTAGTGTAACTGTAGTGCAATAGTAGTGTAACTGTAGTATAATAGTATTGTAACAGTAGTGCAATAGTGTAACAGTAGTGCAATAGGAATATAACAGTAGTGCAATAGGAATATAACAGTAGTGCAATAGGAGTATAATACCAGTGTAACAGTAGTGCATTAATAGTGTATTAGTAGTGTAACAGTAGTGTAGTAGTAGTGTAACAGTAGTGTAACAGTGATGTAATAGGGCAGCAGTAGCGCAATAGCAGTGTAACTGTAGTAGTGGGAGTGTATCAGGCACATCAGCGTTGCTGGGGTTGATAGTCTCTAGAAACCTGTGCAGAATACATTCTTGCTATGTTTTTCACTTATGTCTGGCGTTAAACCTCACTTTACCAGCTGCTCTGCACCACTGCTGTTATAAACATGTAATAAAGCCTGATAACCTGACGCTAAACAGATTGAGTGTTCGACTGCTTTTGCCTACAAGACACCGGATGTTATTTTGAAAGTAAATCTTTTTTACAAACTGAATTTTCTATGTTAAATTTAACAAAATCAGTTCAGGTTTTATGCTGCTCTCTTACAAACAGTTCAGAGTTCAGACAGATATTTCCAGCTCTGCTGTGTGACCCGCTGTTCTCTATAAACATGGACTACATTTAGTCTGTCCTTTTGTCTGTTTTTGTCTGTACTAAGTGGTGGAGTAAATTCTCCCATCACACAGCCTCATAGCTCCAGTTATGGGTGGGTGATGCGGTGATATGTTATTGTTATCGTGATAAATTCTGTCTGAGTGTTTATGATGGATACAGTCAGCAATTCTACAACACTGAACAGCTGCATGGATCAGCTATAGAGCCTGTAAACAACAACAGCACAGTAGCTGTTCAAACCACATAGTAATAAGTAACTGACCTCCTACAACAGTATAAAATCACTTGTACTCAGTTTTCCAGCCTTTTTTTAAATGTAGCTCTGCTGAAAAAATGAAATATGATATGTATGTTGTGTATCACAGTGATGTACCGCCTGCTCTGGTCTCCAGTGCTAAAACTGAAAAAAGCAGACTTTGTGCTGCAGGTCAGGTGGGTTTGTGCCCAGTCTGTGATTAAGCAGCGCTAATAAGCAGACATCAGACAGTCCTGACAACTTCAGCTGTCTGCAACCAGCCGAGCGCATACCTACAGAGACAGCTCATCCCTCTCTCTCTGTCGGTCTGTCTCTCTCTGTCTGTCTGTCTCTCCCTCTGTCTCTCCTTTTCCTCCTCTGTGCTCCAGTGTGCTGGCTGTGAGCTTGTTTTCTGCAGTCGGCCAGTAACAGTTCAGTTATAATAATATAGTGCAGTACTAGTGCAGTGTTTATGCAGTCTCTAGTGCTGTGGTTGTGCAGTGAAAACAGTGACTGTCCTTGATAGTGCAGTGATGGTGAAGTGAGTGAAGTAACAGTCTGTGATAAAACCATGATAGTGCAGTAAGAGGAAATAACAGTCCGTGATACTGCAGTGAGAGTGAAATGACAGTCCATGATTGTGCAGTGAGTGAAATATCAGTCCATGATAAAATCATGATAGTGCAGTGAGTGAAATATCAGTCCATGATAAAATCATGATAGTGCAGTGAGTGAAATGGCAGTGCACGATAAAAGCATGATAGTGCAGTGAAAGTGAGATGGCAGTCAGTGATTGTGCAGTGATTGTGCAGTAAGTGAAATAACAGTCCATAATAGTGAAGTGAGAGTGAAGTGACAGTCGATGATGTGCCGTAATTGTGCCATAAATGATGGAAGTATGCTTGCACCAGGTTATGGTGGTAATGTGCCCACCACTGCGGTCAGCATGTTGCCATCACAGTGTTATATCAGTCCATGATAAAACCATGATAATGCAGTGAGAGTGAAATGGCAGTCCGTGATTGTGCAGTGAGTGAAATGACAGTCCATGGTAGTGCAGTGATGGTGCAGTAAGTGAAATAACAGTCCATAATAGTGCAGTGAGAGTGAAATGACAGTTGATGATAGTGTCGTAATTGTGCCATAAATGATGGAAGTATGCATGCACCAGGTTATGGTGGTGATGTGCCCACCACTGCGGTCAGCGTGTTGCCATCACAGCATTTCAGTGGTCACTGCAGTGTAAGCTGGATGCATCTGCAGTTTTTCGTTTAACAGTGAAGTTTTGTATGTATGCTAATTTAGCTATTTTAGGCCATTATCTAGTAATTATGAACCACCACATGAGCCGCCAGCGGAACCTTAACGTAGCGTAAGGGTTGATGTCACTAAACTATCACTTTAATGTGCTCAGATGTCTGTCGGAGCTGCAGACTCTGAGCACTGACTCGCTCTGTGTCTGCATTCCTGCCGCCGTGCTCGAATCCTCACAGCCCTCGAATTCCCCGAGAGTCAGCAGCGACTGAGTGAACAGAAAAACTCTCCTTTATCTGAGTGGGGGGGTCTGAATATCTGCTCCTTCAGTCTTCATCTGATTTTCTCCCTTTCTTTTCTTCTCTGTGCCAGCTGTGCCCACACTGACTTACAGCCATGTGGCAGGAAACGCTGTGTGGATAAGCGAGGGAGAGAGAGGGAGGGGAGAAGAAAGAAAGCAAGTGAGAGAGAGAGACAGACAGGACTGATAAAGAGGGAGAGAAGAAAGGAATGATGAGAGAAAGGGGAACGAGACTGAAAAAGAAGGAGAGACAGATAGAGGGAGTAAAAAGCAAGAGTGAGAAAAGGAAAAAAGATAGAGGAGACAGAGAGGAATGAGAGATGAAATAAAGGGGAGAGAGAAATGAATGAATGAGAGATAGAGAGAAAACGTGTCTGAGAGAGAGAGAGAGAGAGAGAAATAGAGAGCGAGAGTGAAAAGGAATGAGAGAGGGAGAGAGAGAAAGAGAGAGAAAAAAGGAAAAGGTGAGAAAAGGATAGAGAGACAGGGGAAGAGTGAGAAAAGGAGAGATGGGGAGGGAGAGAGAGAGTGGTTGAGCTCCGGAGGTTTTAATTAGCTGGTGTAATATTTATGTGTAAATAAAAGAGTGAGCTGAATATTTACTCAGTCTGACAGATCGCTGACCTTTGACCTCTGACCATCCCATACACACCGCAGGCCGCAGGGTCAGCGCTCTCTGTTTTATTTATATATATATATATATATATATATATATATATATATATATATATATATAACTTATAGGTTTCTGGATCATTCTTTAGAAATTTTCAGAGTAATGTTCACTGTTTTAATAATAAAAACGATAGAATAAAAGTCCCTGTGCAGGTATGGTTGATCATAAAGCAGCTCCGACAGCTACACTGCTGTAGCTGAATGGTGGAGCTAAACTGTTGTAGCTGAATGGTGGAGCTAAACTGCTGTAGACTGAATGGTGGAGCTAAACTGCTGTAGCTGAATGGTGGAGCTAAACTGCTATAGACTGAATGGTGGAGCTAAACTGCTGTAGCTGAATGGTGGAGCTAAACTGTTGTAGCTGAATGGTGGAGCTAAACTGCTGTAGACTGAATGGTGGAGCTAAACTGCTGTAGCTGAATGGTGGAGCTAAACTGCTATAGACTGAATGGTGGAGCTAAACTGCTGTAGACTGAATGGTGGAGCTAAACTGCTGTAGCTGAATGGTGGAGCTAAACTGCTGTAGCTGAATGGTGGAGCTAAACTGCTGTAGACTGAATGGTGGAGCTAAACTGCTGTAGCTGAATGGTGGAGCTAAACTGCTGTAGACTGAATGGTGGAGCTAAACTGCTGTAGACTGAATGGTGGAGCTAAACTGCTGTAGCTGAATGGTGGAGCTAAACTGCTGTAGCTGAATGGTGGAGCTAAACTGCTGTAGACTGAATGGTGGAGCTAAACTGCTGTAGACTGAATGGTGGAGCTAAACTGCTGTAGACTGAATGGTGGAGCTAAACTGCTGTAGACTGAATGGTGGAGCTAAACTGCTGTAGACTGAATGGTGGAGCTAAACTGCTGTAGCTGAATGGTGGAGCTAAACTGCTGTAGACTGAATGGTGGAGCTAAACTGCTGTAGCTGAATGGTGGGAGCTAAACGCTGTAGCTGAATGGTGGAGCTAAACTGCTGTAGACTGAATGGTGGAGCTAAACTGCTGTAGACTGAATGGTGGAGCTAAACTGCTGTAGCTGAATGGTGGGAGCTAAACTGCTGTAGACTGAATGGTGGAGCTAAACTGCTGTAGACTGAATGGTGGAGCTAAACTGCTGTAGCTGAATGGTGGAGCTAAACTGCTGTAGACTGAATGGTGGAGCTAAACTGCTGTAGACTGAATGGTGGAGCTAAACTGCTGTAGCTGAATGGTGGAGCTAAACTGCTGTAGCTGAATGGTGGAGCTAAACTGCTGTAGACTGAATGGGTGGAGCTAAACTGCTGTAGCTGAATGGTGGAGCTAAACTGCTGTAGCTGAATGGTGGAGCTAAACCGCTGTAGACCGAATGGTGGAGCTAAACTGCTGTAGACTGAATGGTGGAGCTAAACTGCTGTAGACTCAGTGGATGGATATATGTCACATCCCAAAAACAGTGAATTGGAAACAGGCTGTTTTGCAGGTTAGTTTCATGTGTGGAGTTTATGGACTGTAAGTGAGAGAAGTTGATTTGGGCCCTTTAATATCGTGGTGATGATAATAGAGGAAACAGGCACTGAGCTTTTGAGAGGAAGTGTTTGCTCTGTGTTGCTCTGCTCTTCCAGCTCTCAGTGCAGCTCCACAGAGCTCAGCTCAGCCCTGCCGTGTTTGTAAGCACTGTAAACAGTGTGGGCGTGTCATTTACCCTGCCACTCAGAGTCCGAGAGGAAGCACAGCGGATGTGACTGGACTCCGGACAGAGTGTTTGGACCGGTCCGGTCCGAGTGCACGGCTCGTCCTGACAGCGGGAGCAGCTGTGCGCTGTGAGCCGTGTTGTGCAATAGCAGGTCACAGCTGGCCGTCAGCAGTCTGCCAGCAGGAAACAGGAAATTGAGGGTGTTGCATGACCGATATAATTTTATTCCTTTATTTTTCTCACACTGCAGAACTGAGGCAGGTCACTCACCACACAATGTTGAGTAGGGGAGAGTGTGAGTGTGTTCATTATCACTACAATACATATAAACACTTTCTGTAGTCTAAGACTATATACACACCTTTTGGTCCTGTAAGCCTAACTTTTGCACACCTTTCTGTCCTGTAAAGCTAACTTTTACACACCCTTTTGTCCTGTAAAGCTAACTTTTACACACCTTTTTGTCCTGTAAGGCTAACATTTATGCACCTTTTTGTCCTGTAAAGCTAACTTTTGCACACCTTTTTGTCCTGTAAGGCAAACCTTTGAACACCTTTTTGTCCTGTAAGGCTAACTTTTACACACCTTTTTGTCCTGTAAAGCTAACTTTTGCACACCTTTCTGTCCTGTAAGGCTAACTTTTACACACCTTTTTGTCCTGTAAGGCTAACATTTATGCACCTTTTTGTCCTGTAAAGCTAACTTTTGCACACCTTTTTGTCCTGTAAGGCAAACTTTTGAACACCTTTTTGTCCTGTAAGGCTAACTTTTACACACCTTTTTGTCCTGTAAGGCTAACTTTTACACACCTTTTTGTCCTGTAAGGCTAACTTTTGCACACCTTTTGGTCCTGTAAAGCTAACATGCACCTTTTTGTCCTGTAAAGCTAACCTTTACACACCTTTTTGTCCTGTAAGGCTAACTTTTACACACCTTTTTGTCCTGTAAAGCTAACCTTTACACACCTTTCTGTCCTGTAAGGCTAACATTTACGCACCTTTTTGTCCTGTAAAGCTAACCTCGGCACACTTTCTGTCCTGTAAGGCTAACTTTTTCCCCCTTTGTTACTTTTGCGTATCTTTTTGTGCTGTAAGACTAACCTTGGCTCATAAAACAATGTCCAGTATTTCAGTGAATGTAAAAACTAAAGTAAAAAAGTGTTTTAAGCTGTGTGGATATGTCACTATTCCACTTTTAACCCTGTAATATGAACACAACTGTAGCGTATTTAGTTTCCCTCCCAGCGGTCAGTTCGGGAGGGCCCTCCCCCCAAACATCCCTGCTGAACAATCCCCTGATTGTTGAGCCCAGATCCTCGCAGGAATTTTTCAATTTAACGTTTTTATCATCTTGTGAAATCGACACCTCTTTAATGAGACGCTGCTGTGGGACAGAAGAAACCTCAGCTCTTCCACAGCGTAAACAGAGCAGGAGAACAGACAGAGACTCTGCAGCAGACATGCTAACGCTAACACAGGGCTTGCCTCTATCCTAAACTTATTAAAGCAATAGTTCTGTGAAAAATCGAAATTTTAGTGGGGCATGATTGTTCTGTGGGTTTGCATAGGTTTGCAATGCACCCCCCCCCCGACCCCCCGACCCCCACACCGGCTCCCCTTCAGGTCTGTGAAAGTGTTGGAAAGCCCTGGCCAGAGACGTCGTAATGTGCCGGCTGTTTGTGGAGAAATTCCCCCCTCTCATTGTGGGGATCTGTGCAAGCGCAGTAGTCGGAACAACCTGAAGAACATGTTTTTATGTGTTATTGAGCCAAACATTACAAACTATTTATGAGGTATTTGTCAGAAATTTAAACAGTAATTTGACATGTAATTTGAGTATTTTGGTCTCTCCTCATTCAGAGAGAGATGATATTGGTCTTGTATGTCTAGAAATGACTGAAATGTTGCAAAGATGACCACCAAGTGAACAGACTTTCCTGTAAGGACTTTGCCCTGGTTTGCAACAATGGATTTTTAAAATCTAGTTTTAATGTTGTTAAACTCCCCTGATATGGCAGAATCAACACAGTCAGTGCAGACCGGTTTGTCAGTATAGCGGTGTGTACACTACACTAGTGATCGCAGATGAGGATCACACACCACACAGTCTTTTCCCTGGAGAAATCTGTGACAAAACACGCCTGATGACAACATCCCACTGATGGGAAAGTGTCTCATGCCGAACTGGAGCTTGAGCAACTTGCCGTCGTTGGTGCTTCTGCATCCATTTGTGCAGAAAAAGGAAAGGAATCTATTTGAATCATTTTCAGACTTGCTCTTCCCATAGCTCTACTGCCCCCCTCTGACTATAGGGTCTATACAGAACACGGGTGGCCATGTCCAGCATAGAGGAGACAACTGCCGTGAATATTCGCTCAGAAGCTCCAGAACCAAGCAGTGTGGTGGAGAGCAGCAGCCTCGGTCAACATTTGCGTGTTTGCTGTTGTTTTGGATGATCGCCGCTCGCTCTCTGAGAGTCTCGCACTGTTATTGGCTGCTGCTCATCACAGCTTCTGCTGCATGTCGCAGAGGAGCTCACATTACAAGATTCATCACTGAGAACTTCAAACACGATTGAAAACTGGGGTATGTTGATCTGTTTTGTGTTTGCTGTGGTTTCACGCCAGTGAATGTAAATCTCATGTTCACATTCTCAAAGCAAAGTACGTTTCACCAGATTTCGGTGCGCTGCGCCGTATCATCACAATAACAGCCCAAACCAGACTCGCCTGTGTATTCAGGATACACCGTCCCACGTTATTGACTTATACAGCCGCCTTACACTGTTTAAAAAGCTGACCAAATCGAGTGAATCAGGCAGCGTCTAAATGGTGCACGTGTGCAATAGAAAATGCCTCTGAATGCAGCATTAAGGTTGATTTCATCAAGAAGTCAGATCTGAGTTTGCATCATACAACAGTGCAGCAATCAGGACAAATCAATATACAGATTTCTGATCTTTTGATATTATTACTGAATTTAGTCTTTAATAGATGACTGAGACTGAGCATATATACATATATAAATATATAAGCACACACACGCACACACATACACACACACACACACACACACACACACACACACACACACACACCGATCAGGCATAACATTCTGACCACCTCCTTGTTTCTACGCTCATTGTCCATTTTATCAGCTCCACTTACTATATAGGTGCACTTTGTAGTTCTACAGTTACAGACTGTAGTCCATCTGTTTCTCTGATACTTTGTTAGCCCCCTTTTACCCTGTTCTTCAGTGGTCAGGACCCCCATGGACCCTCACAGAGCAGGTACTATTTGGGTGGTGGGTCATTCTCAGCACTGCAGTAACACTGACGTGGTGGTGGTTTGTTAGTGTGTGTTGTGCTGGTACGAGTGGATCAGACACAGCAGTGCTGCTGGAGTTTTTAAACACTGTGTCCACTCACTGTCCACTCTATTAGACACTCCTACCTTGTCAGTCCACCTTGTAGATGTAAAGTCAGAGACAATAGCTCATCTGCTGCTGCACAGTTTGTGTTGGTCATCCTCTAGTCCTTCATCAGTGGTCACAGGACGCTGCCCACAGGACGCTGTTGGCTGGATATTTTTGGTTGGTGGACTATTCTCAGTCCAGCAGTGACACTGAGGTGTTTAAAAACTCCAGCAGCACTGCTGTGTCTGATCCACTCAGACCAGCGCAACACACACTAACACATCACCACCACGTCAGTGTTACTGCAGTGCTGAGAATGATCCACCACCCAAATAGGACCTGCTCTGTGGGGGAGATGTTTGGTGGTGATTGGCTCAGATCTTAAAAATGGACTGGAAATTGGGGGCTAACATAAAAAATTTTTAGGCCATATCATTAAATCGTGTAGAGTGTATTTGGCTTAAGGTAAATAACTCATGTATTGACTTTTTCCCATGATTATAATGGGGCAAAACAACGTTTTCCTGGGGTCTGTGTCTTATTAAATTGTGTCTAGTGATGCCCCTGTCTCTGGGACGCAAGGCCGCTGCTGTATGTGTGGATTTTTTTCATTGCTCTCTGTGGTTTGGTGGTTTGGTGGTTCTTTGAAGGTCATTAATTACTGTGGGTTGGCTGTGCTTGCGCTGTGTGTGGCTGTCTGTCTGTCTGACTGCTAGAGGAGTGTGAGGCCATGACAGTGAGCGCAGTGCGTGAAGTGGTGATGGATTGATTTTGCTTTCTGTGACAGTACAAATTAATACGTACTGAAAAATCAGATGTTTGCCTTTTGCTGAAACCACGCAACCAGGCAGCCAATCATAGTGGAAGGGAAGGGGGAGGGGCTTGTGCTATAGACACGTCCACACCGCTGTCATGTAGAAGGTCTTCTGTTAAAGAGCTTTTATTTATCTGAGCCAAACTTAAGTGTGTAGAACAGAGTTAGAGCTCTGTAGAATTGAGGACATTTGAACTCTGTAAGATCAAATGCGATGCTGCCGACGCCGTGTTTGAACTTAAATAGCTTTACATCTGTTTGCCATATTCAAAATCCACTTTTTAACAAGAGAAGCTGAGCTTTCTGACAGTATACCATGTGCAGCGTTGCGTGTTGTATTTCCTGCTGATCTACAAAACATCTGCACAGTCATGTTTGCTGCCCACCAGTTAGATTACCGTGTATACAGATTGACGTTCAGCTGCCATTTCTTTCTACACATTTTTGTTGTTGTAGTTGTCATTATTGCTTGATAGCCACTCAGGATTAAATACAACATCCAGTAGATCCAATCAAAGCAAGCTTCTAACCAATCAACTGCCAGCTTCAGTTGGTGGTAGGCACACCTGGTGGCCAAACAGATTCCTCTAGACTGAATAGCGCCCCCTTTTGGAGCATCTTTAACCTGCAAACAATGAAGGAGTGGTTAGGTGAGGTGCTTTGGATCTAAAAACATTCTCTCTCGGTTTCTCTCTCTGCAGAAGGCCAGTCCAGTGTATTTCTCCATGAATGTACGTCACTATGATGATGACGGACCCGATGCCGCTGGAGTTGCCGCCGCCGTTGCTGAGCGGGGAGGTGGCCTTGATGCCGACCATGGTGAATGGAGACGCAGCACAGCAGGTGAGAAAGAGTGCATCTACATACATACATACATACATCATCTAAACCGCTTATCCTTCTGGGTCGCGGAAAGAGTGCATCTGTCTTTCTAAAGTAAAATCAATATTGGAGGGATGAAAAAGGATTGTAGGGGTCAATAAACGAGTGACTCTTGGAGTGAACTGCAGCTGTGTGCTTTGGCTTTTGGCAGTTTGATATCTGTAGTTAGTAAATGAATGGGTTTTAATGGGAGGATGGAGCCATGAATTCACTAATGATGTAGTGGCCCATAATTGACCGGCTACACTTATAATGCAACAGTGACTCATAAGTGGTAGATTGCACTGATGACATCACATTATATCCCATAAGTGGCAGATTGCACTGATGGCATCACATTATATCCCATAAGTGGCAGATTGCACTGATGACATCACATTATAGCCCGTAAATGAAAGGCTGCACTGATGACATCACAATGACTCACATGTAACCGGCTGAACTGCCACAAGTGACCAGCTTCACTAATGACCTCCGAGAGCCATAAACTGATAACATCGCAATGGCCTAAGAGGGACGGGCTGTAGTGATGACATCACAATTGCCCATAACAGCGAGCCTTCACCAATGACATCGCAGCGGCCCATAAGTGACGGGCTGCACTGATGACGTCACGTTGGCCATAACTGACGGGTTAGCACAGATGACATCGTATGGCCCATAATAAACAAGCCGCACTGATGACTTCATAATGACCCGTAAGAGACAGGCTGCACCGATGACATAGTAATAGCCCATTACATGGCATGATTGTAGCGATGGCATCACAATGACCCATAAGTGACAGGTTGCACTGATGACATCGTAATGGCCCATAAGGAGTAAACCGCACTGATGATTGATGACAGTGGCCCAAAAGGAAGATGCTCCACCAATGACGTCACAGTTGCTCACAATTAGCCCTTAGGTGACAGGTCGCACCAGTGACATGGCAAGGGCCCATAAGTGACAAGATATACCAATGACACTGCGGTGGCCTACAAGCGATAGGCTACTATGATGACATCATAGTGTCCTGAAAGCGACAGGCCGCACTGATGACCTTACAAAAGCATATAACGGGAAGGCTTCACTGTTGACGTTGCAATGGCCCACAAGTTTCCTGCAGATAGGAGAGGTTAAGTGTTGAGAAAACACTGTTCCACATACACAAACTTTGCTAGCCCGTATATCCGGCTGCGTAGCTGACCACCCTCTGACTAACAGGTGGTTGCCATAGTTACAGCAGGTGTGGTGTGAATGCGTGGGTGTTCTCTGAGTTTGTTGTGGGGGGGGTGGGTGGAGCAGGGTCAGGGAGAGGCTTTTTCCAGTTTCCTTATGAGCACAGTTGACTAAGTAGTTTGTTAGATTGACTCAGTAGTTTGTTGCGCTGTTACCATAGCAACGGCAGCAACGGTGGCATCAGAGCAGACTGAGCAGCAGCAGTGGCATCGTGAATGAACACCCTGTGTGTTTGGATGCACTGATGTTTATGAACACATCTGCCAATACTGGTAACCAGGCCTGTGTGATGGGGTTGTAATCGGATATCATCGATGATTGACAAGTAACCCAATAACAATGCTTAAGAGGTGATATTGGGCATGTTAGGAAACTGACAGAGGACTCTGGAGGCTAAATATGTTGGGAAATTGGGGTTCACAGTTCTTTAAGAAGAGTGGGCGTGTGTGCCCTGACGGTCAGTTTTTTTTTCTCTTCACGAAAGAGAGACAGTGCGAAACAGTGTGAGAGAGAGAAGTTTGTTAAGAAACTGCCAGTTAGTTTCCTGCTACAGACTCTAATGCTAGCTTTTAGTGATTTACCGTCTGTGAAAAAGTCACAGTGTTTTCCGTACAGCTGAAACGTCCTGGTGGTTTAGATAAGTTAGACATCCATAGATGAGTTTCAGAGTGATTTCGCTATGAAACATCTCATTTTGATTGTTGACAGTTGGGCTTTGCTTTGAAAATTACTCATTTAGAGCGGTGCAGTCCGAAGGTTCTCCAGCTGAGGGCACAATTAGCACACAAGTAACCATGAACCCACACCAGAAGGAGATCATGAACACAGATGTTTGCAGGAACAGCTATTAAAATGACAGGAGAAGTAGTTTTCAAAAGATGCTGGGTTAGTAAGTATTATATAATATTGTGTTATGTTATGTTATATATGTGATATTTTATTAAATAGAAGTCTAAGCTGCAGCAGACTCCATGTATTGGTTGGGGTATGTGTGCAATATAATCAGTAATAGTGATTTTTACCTAGAAATCACTGTGCTAATGGTTTTTAGATATTGTCCAGGCCTTGCAGTAACACAGCATCGCCTAAACAGTTTGCTTTACTGGAATACACACATTGCATACTGTCTGAAATCTAAACGTCTGTCCGATACTGCTAATTTTTATTTAGGCACATATCTGTCTGATATAATCATGCATCCCTATACAGTCGCATGCAGACGTTTGAACACCCCCCTGGGCAAATTCCATGTTTTTGATTTTTTGAGTGAAAATAAGTTGAACGTATTGGACAAAAAGCACAAAATATAAACTGTTTAAACTTTCTCATATTTATTTATAAACAAAATGATCAGCTGCTAAATATCTTATATTGAGAATAAAGCCAAAGGCCACGCCCACTTTCCCCACCTGTTGTGATGTCACTCATCAGCACTCAAACCTTTCAGGTGTTTAACCCTTGATATCCCAGGCTTATTACACACTAAGGCTTATTATACAGTAACTGTACAGACTTCAATACAAATTGGCTGAGCTACACTCCTAAAAAGGACGGTTCTTTAAAGGTTCTTTAGCACAGAAAATGGTTCTATGTAGAATTATGAACTCTCAGAAAACCCGTTGCATGATTAATGGGGTCTTTGCATCATGAAGTAGCTTTTCAGATTGATGGAGAATGTGCTGTATATGGGTTTATATAGCACCAAAAAGGGTTCTTCTATTGTTACGATATCAAGCCAGTAACAATAGGAGAACCCTTTTTGGTGCCACATAGAACCCTTTTCAAAAAGGTTCTAATATACAACCTTCCACAGTGCAACAATCTGAAGAACCATTTCACACTGCGAGGAACCCTTTAATCATGCAAGAGGTTCTTTAAGAGTTCAAGGTGCTATATAGAACCATTTTCTCTACTACAGAACCCTTAAAGAACCGGTTATTTTAAAGAGTGTACTAGGTTATAGACGTGTATAGGTAAGCTTTGGGCCTGCCGGTGGGCCGTGACCATTTAATGGGTTAAAACACCTTTGGATCAAAAAAGAGTTTCAATATGATCTTTTAACAACAGTTTGAATTCGAAAACTGTCACATCGTTATTCATAAACCTGGTCTTCATACCAAGAAGATACTCTGATGAAGATGAAGCTGAGTGTTGAAGATTAATATTCACAAAGCATCAGCACTGAGCTGATTAATGATAAACTAAACCTGTACAGGGAGTTTTATCACTGTATTGAAAAATCTTTAGTGAAACACTGCAAATCAGTCGTTACTCGTGAAGAGATTTAGTGAGATGTGGTGTAAGATGAAGATTTAAGGAGAACAGATGTGCCCTGAGCAGTGTGAAATCAGCGGCGCACACCTGGTCTGATGTGCTGTTTTTTCTCTCCAGGTCATCCTGGTGCAGGTGAACCCTGGAGAAACGTTCACCATTAGAGCTGAGGACGGCTCGCTGCAGTGCATCCAAGGTATTTCCTGCTTCACTCTGCTGTATTTGATCTGCAGGCCGAAACAATCGAAACACACATCGTATAAAAATAAGCATGTTGATCTGTACAAAGTTATTGTTCCAAACTTTTGACCTTTAGTGCAGCTCCTGCTGTTCTTAGTCAGACTGGTGCTGAGACTGGACATCAGTGGAAGCTCACTGTCTGAGCTGGACGTGGTCAGTCTGGATGATTGTACCTATTATTGGTCTGTTTTTGTGTTTATGGTTGTTGTTTGTGTTGTTCGCTGCTGCAGTTTGTTTTACATCTGCCGCCTAAATTATTCAGTATCTAATATGAATTATTCAGCAATTATTATCCACTACGGATTATACAGTATCCACTATGAATTATTCATTCACTATTAGTTATTACTATTAATTACTCAGCAATCTACTGTAAATTATTCAGTGCTTACTATAACTATTGAGTATCTACTATGATTTATTCAGCAACTATTATAAATTATTTAGTATCTACTATGATTTATTCAGCAACTATTATAAATTATTTAGTATCTACTATGATTTATTCATTATCCACTATGAATTATTACTATGAATCATTCAGTATTTACTATGAATTATTCAGCATGTACTATGAATTACTTAATATCTGCTGTGAATTATTGAGTATCTGCTATGAATTATTATCTGCTATGAATTATTCAGCATGTACTATGAATTATTGAGTATCTGCTATGATTTATTCAGTATCTACTATGAAACTAATGTGTAGGTACTGTGGTAATGAGAGTGAGGAGTCATGTGAACCCACATGCAGACCCTCAGAGTAGGAGGGTTTAAAGGTTAGACAGATGTGTGGAATGTTTTGATGACACACACATCTGTCTGTCTGTCTCTCTCTCTCTCTCTCTCTCTCTCTCTCTCTGAGGACCCTGGGGGTCCTGCAGCATGTGAGTGTGTGAGGGTAGGTCGGGGTGCGTTGGAGCAGAGCCTGCTGTTCCACATAGGGGTTCTGTGGGTCAATGCTGTGAAGATCAGGCTGAGAGAACGGCCTGCTGGGAGATGTGTGCTGAGCGGGGCAGTGTTAGTGTTTGCAAGAGCTCCTGTGTGAGGTGCTGTGAATAGCCAGTGCTACCATGTCAGTGTCACTGCTGTGCTGAGAATAGACCACCCAAATGATATCTGGACAACAGCGGCACAGTGGTCAGAAAATGACCAGTGATGAGTGGAGGCAATAAACTGTACATGAACAGATGATCTACAGTCTGCAAATGTGCACCTACATAGTGAAGCTACAAGGGAGGTGTTTCTAATAAAGTTGCCAGTGAGTGGAAGCACAAGGTAGGTGTTTCTAATAAAGTGTCCTGTTAGTGGAACACAAGGCAGGTGTTTCCAATAAAATGGCATTATGTCATTTAATAGTGATGCACAGCGATATTGCCAGTGTTTAAATGATTGTGAATATGTTCGATTGTGTTTACTTGCCTGCAGTCTGAACTCTAGCTGAGCATGTTCTCCTCTTCTAGATCAGTGTGTGATTCTCGTTTTTAGGAAGGAAGTGGTCTGCGTGACCTATTTTGTTGTGGTTTTGTAGGGAAGTGAATTGTATGAATGAGTTCACTGTAGTGTTGTGTGCTTTACTGGAATATTGGACTTTGTTGAAACTGTATGTCAAAGTAGGTTTGTTAGAGAAATATACACAGGATCACAGGGCTGGATTGCAGTTGCATGAATTCTTTCACCCAGTTCAGACTGAAGGTATTTTATTTAACCGGTTTCATGCTAATATGAATTATTCAGCAGTTATTATCCACTATGAATTATTCAGTTTCCGCTATTAATTATTACCATTATTTATTCAGTATCCGCTATGAATTATTACTATGAATCATTTAGGATCCACTGTGAATTATTACTATGAGTTATTCCATATCTACTATGATTTATTCAGTATCCACTATGAATTATTACTATGAATTATTCTACTTTGAATTATTAAATTAATAAAGTGGCCAAATTAGTAAAGTTAGTAGAACCACAAGGTAGGTGTTTCTCATAAAGTGGCCAGTCAGTGGAAACACAAGGTAATTGTAAGTGGCCAGATTTCTAATGCAGTCAAAAGCATTGTTTGAGGCTTTCCGTCCACTTTAAAAAGCCTAAATTGACTTTTCTACAAATCTAAAAAGCATTTGGCTGATTTTAAAAGTGCACTTGAAAGTCTCTTTTTGAACAATAAGTCCGCAGGTTCATGCATTTGTACTTTGGAGAAAGCAATAGCACGGAGAGCGAGCTCACGCCAGACTGCCATTAATTACTCCTCCAGGTTTGAACCTCCGTGCAGGTTCAGGAACCCAGAGGAGGCACCTGTCAGACGCAGGTACGAGTGCATCCATCACGCCGAGCTCTCCGCCAGCCTGCTGCCGTCCCTGTGTGCTGGGACGTGAAGTTTGGGTGATGAAGAGCAGGTCTGGGCTGGAGAGGCGCATCTCCAGCACGTGTTTACCAGAAAGGTCGCAGGGTTTAATTAAAAGCGCGGAGAGAAGCTGTGCGCCCTGGAGCAGCCGCTTTTTACAGAGACGCTTCTTTGTCATTATGCAAACCTCAGGGCAGAACCCTGGATTTAAGATTTTATATAAAGTAACCGCTGTTTAGCCTGTGGTCCGCTGAAACGGAGAGGCTCTGCGGGTCCTTTTTAGCCAAATGCACTCGCAAGCCTACTCCTGACTAAACTCCTGTTAGTTCGCCTCTCGCAGTTCACGCTGACGAGGTTCCTCATTACTCACACTTTCACTCTGCGAGCTGCAGGTCATTATTTCACTCCTGAAAGGTTCTGCTCGGCGCTCGCTGAGAGACGTGAGTGGGAATTGTCTGAGGAGCATGCCTGTGGATGGCTGTGGTTACAGTGATGACGAACGCTCTTTCTCCTCTGTTTCATCATGCTCCTTCTCCATTAAAGCCTCCCACTTTCCCCCCAAGCTCCCCTGCATCCCCCATTCAGCCCGAGCTCAGCTACTCAGGCTGTTATTTTTAGCTCTGTCACTGCTGCCCTGCCACAGCCTTCACTTACTCTTAACTGTTTGTCTGCTGTGTGGGAACCGGGTGACCGATGATGATGTGGTAGGCGACCGACCATTGGACTGTATCACCAGAGCAACCATTGGACTGTGTTAGTGGACCAAACGTTAGACTGTCCATTAGATGACCCTCCATTGAAATATGTTGGGTAGCCAAACTTTGAACTGTCTGCAAATTACTGAACTGTGTTAGTTAATCATATGACTGTCAATTGAACTGAGTTAGGAAACTGACCATTTAAATATCCTTTAGAATGTTAGCAGACTAACCATTGGACTGTCCAGTGGACTGTGTTTGGTGACCAATGATCGGACTGAGTTAAGTAACCAGTCACTGAACTGTCCATTGGATTCTTAGCAGACCTACCACTGAATAATGTTAGTGCACCAACTTTTGAATAGTCCATTGTAGTATGTAAGGTGACCAGCCGTTGAACTGTCCATTGTACCGTGTTAGAAGACCAACCGTTGGACTGTCCATTGGATTGTCCATGAGGCATTTAGTGGACAAACCATTGAGCTGTCCAGATTGACTGTGTTAGGTGACCCACCACTGGACTGTCAAATTAACTGTAAGATGACGAACCAAAGGACTATCAAATGGAGTGTAAGATGACCAACCACTGGACTGTCCACTGGACTGTGTTAGGTGACCAACCTTTGGACTGTCCTTAGTGGACCTTAGTAGACCACATTCGTGGGCCAACAATTGGACTGTCCATTGTACTATTTGTGGGCCAACTGCTGGACTGACAAATGGACTGTAAGATGACCAACCCCTGGACTGCCATTGGACAGTAAGATGAACAACTGCTGGACTGTCCAGTGGACTGTGTTAGGTGACCAACCATTGGACTGTCCTTAGTGGACCTTAGTAGACCTCATTACTGGGCTAACCATTGGACTGTCCATTGGACTGTAAGTGGGCCAACTGCTGTACTGACAAATGGACTGTAAGATGACCAACCATTTCACTGTGTTAAGTATGGATGCCCAAATTGTTTGTCCTGGGGGGCCAACATGCACTTTTTGTGGAGGCTTGAATGCTAAATGGGTGAAACTATAAACAATTAAGTATACAAATAAAGAAAAGAGATGTTTCAAATCAGATTTTTCAAAATGTATTTTCTAGCAGGTTAGAAGTCTTGGGCTTTATTTCTGAAGAGTAAGCAGTGTTGGGCTTTGTTACAGTGTGATTTCTGAAGGGTTAGCAGTGTTGGGCTTTGTTACAGTGTGATTTCTGAAGGGTTATCAGTGTTGGGCTTTGTTACAGTGTGATTTCTGAAGGGTTATCAGTGTTGGGCTTTGTTACAGTGTGGTTTCTGAAAAGTAAGCAGTGTTGGGCTTTGTTACAGTGTGATTTCTGAAGGGTTAGCAGTGTTGGGCTTTGTTACAGTGTGATTTGTGAAGGGTTAGCAGTGTTGGTCTTTGTTACAGTGTGGTTTCTGAAGAGTAAGCAGTGTTGGGCTTTGTTACAGTGTGATTTCTGAAGAGTTAGCAGTGTTGGGCTTTGTTACAGTGAGGTTTCTGAAGGGTTGGCAGTGTTGGGCTTTGTTACAGTGTGATTTGTGAAGGGTTATCAGTGTTGGGCTTTGTTACAGTGTGGTTTCTGAAGAGTAAGCAGTGTTGGGCTTTGTTACAGTGTGATTTCTGAAGGGTTGGCAGTGTTGGGCTTTGTTACAGTGTGATTTGTGAAGGGTTATCAGTGTTGGTCTTTGTTACAGTGTGATTTCTGAAGAGTTAGCAGTGTTGGGCTTTGTTACAGTGTGATTTCTGAAGGGTTAGCAGTGTTGGGCTTTGTTACAGTGTGATTTCTGAAGAGTTATCAGTGTTGGGCTTTGTTACAGTGTGATTTCTGAAGAGTAAGCAGTGTTGGGCTTTGTTACAGTGTGATTTGTGAAGGGTTGGCAGTGTTTGGCTTTGTTACAGTGTGATTTGTGAAGGGTTGGCAGTGTTAGGCTTTGTTACAGTGTGATTTGTGAAGGGTTAGCAGTGTTGGGCTTTGTTACAGTGTGATTTGTGAAGGGTTAGCAGTGTTGGGCTTTGTTACAGTGTGATTTGTGAAGAGTTAGCAGTGTTGGGCTTTGTTACAGTGTGATATCTGAAGGGCTAGCAGTGTTGGGCTTTGTTACAGTGTGATTTCTGAAGAGTTAGCAGTGTTGGGCTTTGTTACAGTGTGATTTCTGAAGAGTTAGCAGTGTTGGGCTTTGTTACAGTGTGATTTCTGAAGAGTAAGCAGTGTTGGGCTTTGTTACAGTGTGATTTCTGAAGGGTTAGCAGTGTTGGGCTTTGTTACAGTGTGATTTCTGAAGAGTTAGCAGTGTTGGGCTTTGTTACAGTGTGATTTCTGAAGAGTAAGCAGTGTTGGGCTTTGTTACAGTGTGATTTGTGAAGGGTTGGCAGTGTTGGGCTTTGTTACAGTGTGATTTCTGAAGAGTTAGCAGTGTTGGGCTTTGTTACAGTGTGATTTCTGAAGGGTTAGCAGTGTTGCTTTGTTACAGTGTGATTTCTGAAGGGTTAGCAGTGTTGGGCTTTGTTACAGTGTGATTTCTGAAGGGTTAGCAGTGTTGGGCTTTGTTACAGTGTGATTTCTGAAGGGTTGGCAGTGTTGGGCTTTGTTACAGTGTGATTTCTGAAGGGTTGGTAGTGTTGGGCTTTGTTACAGTGTGATTTGTGAAGGGTTATCAGTGTTGGGCTTTGTTGCAGTGTGATTTCTGAAGGGTTGGCAGTGTTAGGCTTTGTTACAGTGTGATTTCTGAAGGGTTATCAGTGTTGGACTTTGTTACAGTGTGGTTTCTGAAGAGTAAGCAGTGTTGGGCTTTGTTACAGTGTGATTTGTGAAGGGTTAGCAGTGTTGGGCTTTGTTACAGTGTGGTTTCTGAAGGTTTGGCAATGTTGGGGTTTGTTACAGTGTGGTTTCTGAAGGGTTATCAGTGTTGGGCTTTGTTACAGTCAGGTTTCTGAAGGGTTAGCAGTGTTGGGCTTTGTTACAGTGTGATTTCTGAAGGGTTAGCAGTGTTGGGCTTTGTTACAGTGTGGTTTCTGAAGGGTTAGCAGTGTTGGGCTTTGTTACAGTGTGATTTCTGAAGGGTTAGCAGTGTTGGGCTTTTTTACAGTGTGATTTCTGAAGGGTTAGCAGTGTTGGGCTTTGTTACAGTGTGATTTCTGAAGGGTTAGCAGTGTTGGGCTTTGTTACAGTGTGATTTCTGAAGGGTTAGCAGTGTTGGGCTTTGTTACAGTGTGATTTCTGAAGAGTTAGCAGTGTTGGGCTTTGTTACAGTGTGATTTCTGAAGGGTTGGCAGTGTTGGGCTTTGTTACAGTGTGATTTCTGAAGGGTTAGCAGTGTTGCTTTGTTACAGTGTGATTTCTGAAGGGTTAGCAGTGTTGGGCTTTGTTACAGTGTGGTTTCTGAAGAGTTAGCAGTGTTGGGCTTTGTTACAGTGTGGTTTCTGAAGAGTAAGCAGTGTTGGGCTTTGTTACAGTGTGATTTCTGAAGGGTTATCAGTGTTGGGCTTTGTTACAGTGTGATTTGTGAAGGGTTATCAGTGTTGGGCTTTGTTACAGTGTGATTTCTGAAGGGTTAGCAGTGTTGCTTTGTTACAGTGTGATTTGTGAAGGGTTAGCAGTGTTGGTCTTTGTTACAGTGTGATTTCTGAAGGGTTAGCAGTGTTGGGCTTTGTTACAGTGTGGTTTCTGAAGGGTTAGCAGTGTTGGTCTTTGTTACAGTGTGATATCTGAAGGGTTATCAGTGTTGGTCTTTGTTACAGTGTGATTTCTGAAGGGTTAGCAGTGTTGCTTTGTTACAGTGTGATTTGTGAAGGGTTAGCAGTGTTGGGCTTTGTTACAGTGTGATTTGTGAAGGGTTAGCAGTGTTGGTCTTTGTTACAGTGTGATTTCTGAAGGGTTAGCAGTGTTGGGCTTTGTTACAGTGTGATTTGTGAAGGGTTATCAGTGTTGGTCTTTGTTACAGTGTGATTTCTGAAGGGTTAGCAGTGTTGGGCTTTGTTACAGTGTGATTTGTGAAGGGTTATCAGTGTTGGTCTTTGTTACAGTGAGGTTTCTGAAGGGTTGGCAGTGTTGGGCTTTGTTACAGTGTGCTTTGAGTGGCTTTGGAAGCACTGTTAGCAGTGTGCTTTATGATGGTGCTCTGCTCTGTGCTAGCAGGGTGAGTTGGGGTTAGCGTTTGTGGGCCACTCTCTGGCTGAGTGGCAGCTCATTACAGCTCTGAGAGCCGGTGTTTACTGCAACCTGGGCTTGGCCCCATCTCTCTGCTAATTAGAGTGGAAGCGGCTGAACTGTAATCTTTGTCTTGTTTAAACAGGCTGACCCTTTCCTTTTTCAACGGAGGCCTGCTTAACTGCCCTCCACCACAGGCAATACGGCCACTTTACCCAGCGTTCCCACACTCTCTTCAAAAGCAAGGCCTCAGCGCTCTGAACTCACCCTGCGCCTCTGTGCTTGGGAATCCTTGCGCTGTTTGGTTTGGGCTTTTTCTGTTTGCCCTTCTTTTCTGCAGTTGTATGAAGTCAGTGAGGGTTTTATTGCTGACGAGACAGTAGAACTTTTAAAATAGTCTGACTTTATTCCTACAGTAGATGAACCTGATCTACTGTTGTTGATCAATTAACCAATTATGATGCCCTTTTTCAGTTCCTCTCAGTTTTCTGTTACCATCATAAGAGTTCTGTGCAAAAAGCAAGTTCTTTTTTAAAGCTGCAGTGGAACAACAAGTCATATCGCCCCCTACACTTTCTGTAGTGTATTACAGTCTGTCAGAGTGACTGTGTGGATCATATGAACATAATAGAGACTTTTTAAATGAAACAGTAGAAGCCATATCGCCCCCTACACTTCCTGTAGTGTATTACAGTCTGTCAGAGTGACTGTGTGGATCATATGAACATTATAGAGCTTTTTAAATGAAACAGTAGAAGCCATATCGCCCCCTACACTTCCTGTAGTGTATTACAGTCTGTCAGAGTGACTGTGTGGATCATATGAACATTATAGAGACTTTTTAAATGAAACAGTAGAAGCCATATCGCCCCCTACACTTCCTGTAGTGTATTACAGTCTGTCAGAGTGACTGTGTGGATCATATGAACATTATAGAGACTTTTTAAATGAAACAGTAGAAGCCATATCGCCCCCTACACTTCCTGTAGTGTATTACAGTCTGTCAGAGTGACTGTGTGGATCGTATGAACATTATAGAGGCTTTTTAAATGAAACAGTAGAAGCCATATCGCCCCCTACACTTCCTGTAGTGTATTACAGTCTGTCAGAGTGACTGTGTGGATCATATGAACATTATAGAGGCTTTTTAAATGAAACAGTAGAAGCAATATCGCCTCCTACACTTCCTGTAGTGTATTACAGTCTATCAGATTGAATGTGTAAATCATATCATTGTTGCTTTAGCAAATCTGCATATCTTCAAAAAGCTCGCTTTAAATGGTACATAACTTTTAAAGGAAGTTAATAGAAAAATGATTAATTCCAAGAAATTTTAAATGGCTCGTGTTGCTCCATTTGTCATGAAATTATGTCAGAATCTAAAGGGCAGATGGTGATTTCAAATTATGTCCAAAAAAAGAAAAACGAAAAAATGGAGTTACAAGGTTTTGTCCCAACAGTGACGATATGAACACTACACACTGCAAAAAACTTTACACAATATTTCTCATAAAAAGACTGTTCTAAGAACTTTATATTATTATTTATCCTATTTTTAGCACGTTTTTCCTTTTTTTGAGTAAATTTTTCATGATATTGTCTTCAGTTCACAAATAATCTTGCTTGTTTTAAGCATTAATTCTTGAAACAAGCAAAATTCTCAGCAATATTTTATTTTTACAAGCAGTGTTGATATCAAATTTGTAGTGCAGTTTCATTTTTGTATCAAATAGTGTGTTCAAAGTAAATTGATGAATTAATCATTTCTTTGTAATTAATGTCTTTGACTTTGTGTTGAAGCCCTTTAAGGCAGGTACATCTGTCACAATCTTTGAGAGGGACTTCAGAAAGAGCTTATCTTGATCTTGGTCTCGTTCCTCAGTGCCGGTATAGCCCTGTGTTCTGTGTTTTGTCTGCTCTGCTGGATGCTGTGTTTCTGAGGGGCTGATGGGCTTGATGGGCTGAGGGCAGGTACAGTTTGGGGCCCCTGAGAGGCCCCTGAGCGGGCTGCATAACCGGGGCCTCTGACACTGCCTCCATTGATGTGGTATTCCAGCCAGCTGGGCATCTTTTCCTGTTTATCATCTGCTGGAGGCCCCGGCCAGATCCACACGGCCCCTCACGTCTCCAGAGCTTTCAGACAGATGGTGACCATCTTTCATTTGTTTTGCTCGTTCCTCCAAGTGGCTGTCGATAAGAGCATTTACTTTTTCATGCTTCTTTTTTTGTTAGTTCGTTTTATTGGGAACCAAGAAAGAAAAAAAACAAAGGCATGCAGTGTCATCTATTATGTTTTTTTTTCTCAGCTGTATTTTAACCGTATACAATACTGTGCAAAAGCTTTAGCCACCTGAAAAATTGTCATTTTAATTTACTATTAACTACTATTAAAAATACAAATAACACTACTATATAAGAACAGCTGATTTAATGTATGTCACTATGTTCGTTTAACCATTTTCAATTCCACACTGCAAAAATAATATCTTAATATGTGTAAACTTCTTAATTATAGTCAATAAATCTAATATCTCTCATTATGAGTCTGTTGTGAGAATATTATTAGATTATTCCACCTGTTTCTGTACATTTTTACTTGTTTTCAGTGATTTTATCTGGTGAAAGTGTCTTATTCCATTGGCAGATTAGTTTAGTTGTTTTGATAAATAATGACTATAATTTAGCTTATTTTAAGAAAGAACGATTACAACAAGTAACATGATCTGCCAATGAAATAAGACACTTTTATAAGATAAAACTGCTTAAAAACAAGTAAAAATGACTAGAAATAAGTTAAATAATCTCGCAGTATTCTCAGCAGTCTCATAATGAGAAGTAATAGATTTAATGACTACATGTGAGATGTTTACACTCACTAAGATATCGTTTTGATTTTGTTAATCAGTTTTAATTAAATTGAATTAAGTGCTGATGATAGAATTTCATAATTTTATTTGATGCTGAAGGAGAATTCTAGAACCTTCGTCCTTCAGACTAGCTCAAAAGAGATCAGTTACTTTTTTGAAAAGAATTTTAAAATGTTAAATAAGTGTTTTAAATAATGTGCTCAGATGCTCAGACTCTTGCACAGCACTGTACGTGATAAAAATACACCACAGAGCCTGTGCAGAGGTTCTCATTACTAAGAGAAGGTGCAGAACTTTATTTATAACCTAAAAATCAGTCGTTTCTGACTTTCCCACATCTTTGTGGTAATTTTAGTGAGGATTGTTTTCTAAATAAGGATGCGGTGAATTCTCGTGACTCGTCATGTTGCTGTATCAGAAAGGGAAGTGGAGTCAGCTGAGCTGAGGTACGCTGGGAGAAGGAGCTAAAAGAGAAGTGCAGTGATGCAGAACTCTGACGGCCTGTGGACATTTTTCCCTGAGTGTCACTGGAGGCCTTAATCCATAATCCTCTGAGCTACAGTTTTGTTAAGGAGCCAAAGTATGAATATTGCTACATACATGCTGCTAGCAAGCTAACAGAGCCTCTTTAACAACCACACTGGACAAAGCTTGCTAGTTTGCATGGGGTATTATGATGAGGTCAGTCTTCTGATGTCAGACGTGCAGCAGTGTTTGCACACATAGCAATATTCATATTTTGACTCTGTAATGACCCCATAATTCAGAGGATCCAGTGAGATTAGATGAAAAAATGTACCCAGGACAAATCATATCAGCTTTGGACCTTTTTTGTTTATCACAGGATGAGATAGTGGTGATTTCCGAAAACTCCCTTCATTTTTCCCATCAAGAAAAACTGCTTAGATCTAGTGTTCCCCTATGGGCATGACTGCAGTACTGCAGCATGACCTCAGTGGTGTATACCTGCATTCAAAGATTGGTCCAAGATCAGCTCTGTTTCTCTGATACGCTAAAGACGTGAGCCAGTAGGCTTCACTTGTGATTTACTGCATTTAAAGTGCTTTATAATGATCTAACTACTGGACAGCTTTCAGTATGGAACACACTTTTCACAGCTTACTGGATGTGTTGAAGAGTATTAAACCCATCAGACTGTAAGAGTTGTGGCCTGTGTGTCCTGTGGAGTGGTGTTTGGATTGCCTGTCTGTGTTCATATTGTTTCTGTGTTGGGGAGCAGTGATCAGCTCGGTTTCTCTGATCAGTTAAAGATGTGAGCCACTGTGCCTGGATCTAAAGTGCTCTGTAGAATGATGATCTAACTGCTCGACACCTTTTCAACATGGAACAGTTTTCATCAAATTGTAAGAATGTGATCTTAATACCTTTTGTCAGGATCCAGAGGAGTAGCAGGTTTTTGTGTCAGTATTTGGATTGTTTATACGCTGGGGACAGTGTTTGGATTGGTTCAGTGTTGGGGACAGGGTTTGGATTATTTCAGTGTTGGGGACAGGGTTTGGATTGTTTCAGTGTTGGGGACAGGGTTTGGATTATTTCAGTGTTGGGGACAGGGTTTGGATTGTTTCAGTGTTGGGGACAGTGTTTGGATTATTTCAGTGTTGGGGACAGGGTTTGGATTGTTTCAGTGTTGGGGACAGGGTTTGGATTGTTTTAATGTTGGGGACAGGGTTTGGATTGTTTCTGTGTTGTGGACAGTGTTTGGATTGGACAGTGTTGGGGACAGTGTTTGGATCGTTTCTGTGTTGTGGACAGTGTTTGGACTGGACAGTGTTGGGGACAGTGTTTGGATTGTTTCAGTATTGGGGACAGTGTTTGGATCGTTTCTGTGTTGTGGACAGTGTTTGGACTGGACAGTGTTGGGGACAGTGTTTGGATTGTTTCAGTATTGGGGACAGTGTTTGGATCGTTTCTGTGTTGTGGACAGTGTTTGGACTGGACAGTGTTGGGGACAGTGTTTGGATTGTTTCAGTATTGGGGACAGTGTTTGGATTGGTTCAGTGTTGGGGACAGAGTTCGGATTGGTCTAGTGTTGGGGACAGTGTTTGGATTGGTTCAGTATTGGGGACAGTGTTTGGATTGGTTCAGTGTTGGGGACAGAGTTCGGATTGGACAGTGTTTGGATTGGACAGTGTTGGGGACAGTGTTTGGGTTGGACAGTGTTTGGGTTGGACAGTGTTGTGGACAGTGTTTGGTTCAGTGCTGGGGACAGTGTTTGGATTGGACAGTGTTGGGGACAGTGTTTAGATTGGTTCAGCGTTGGAGACAGTGTTTGGATTGGTTGAGTGTTGGGGACAGTGTTTGGATTGGTTCAGTGTTGGGGACAGAGTTCGGATTGGTCTAGTGTTGGGGACAGTGTTTGGATTGGTTCAGTGTTGGGGTCAGTGTTTGGATTGGACAGTGTTGGGGTCAGTGTTTGGATTGGTTCAGTGTTGGAGACAGTGTTTGGATTGGTTCAATGTTGGGGACAGTGTGTGGATTGGACAGTGTTGGGGTCAGTGTTTGGATTGGACAGTGTTGGGGACAGTGTTTGGATTGGACAGTGTTGGGGTCAGTGTTTAGATTGGTTCAGTGTTGGGGTCAGTGTTTGAATTGTTTCAGTGGTGGAGACAGTGTTTGGATTGGACAGTGTTGGGGTCAGTGTTTGAATTGTTTCAGTGTTGTGGACAGTGGATTGGACAGTGCTGGGGACAGTGTTTGGATTAGTTCAGTGCTGGGGACAGTGTTTGGATTGGTTCAATGTTGGACAGTGTTTGGATTGGTTCAGTGTTGGGTACAGTGTTTGGATTGGTTCAGTGTTGGGGTCAGTGTTTGGATTGGTTCAGTGTTGGGGTCAGTGTTTGGATTGGACAATGTTGGGGACAGTGTTTAGATGGGGTCAGTGTTGGGTTGGACAGTGTTGGGTTGGACAGTGTTGGGTTGGACAGTGTTGGGTTGGACAGTGTTGGGTTTATGTCTGTGCTGAATAAAGTCAGAAGTGTCGTCTGGGCGTTAGTCGTGTTCTGCTGAGTGGACAGTATTTTCCTCAGCGCTCTGCAGTCGAGCTGCTCACTCAGCAAAAACAGATCAGAATTTCTGTGCGTTGAGATTCAGACGGACTTAATTGAGTTACTAACACAGCGGAGCCGACAGGGCTGCTCTGAAGAGTTCCTCACACACAGGAACAGAACCGGAAGAACGTCTGGATGTTTCCTGTCTGTAAACTGGCCGAGGACGAGCCTGTTGTACTCACTGGTATTTGACAGCAGTGTAATAGTGAGGTTATTAAAGGTTATTAAAGGTCACTGTGCTGCTTTAATGTGTGTTCCTCAAACGTGAACATGCTGTATAAACAGACACTACAGGGCAAAAGTCATCTAATTTCATTGACAGTCAAAACAAAGTTATTCATTTTTCAGAAGGTATTTCCACGCAGATCAGATATGAGATAATCCAATGCATGCAAATTGAGTAAACTATTTAACAGGGTAATCTAGTTATATGAAATAAAGTCGTTAGGTATGGTTTTATGTTTGAAAAATTTGGTCCATAAATTCTGATTTCCTGCGGCGCAACCAACAACAGAGGGCTTTTATTCTGACATGCCTTAGAGAATGAATGGGCATAATAAAGACCCTGGTTGACATTCATGGTGCAGTAAACTGAAAATGTCATTAAGTCATGGATTGACTTGTGCGACCATAGAAAAACATGAAGATGTGTTATTATTGTTGTTATTATCCTAATTATTATTATTATCATAATGTTCTTTTATTTTACACACACACACATATATATATATATATATGTGTGTGTGTGTATGTGTGTGTGTGTGTGTGTGTGTGTAAAATATATAACTGCGCTGCTTATAAATGTGAATAACGCATCGCTGCTATGTGACCTGCAGTCTGCACGCCGGTTCTCAGTTGTTGTGAAACAGGGCTTTCGCGCTATGTTGCACACGACCCGTCTCAAAGATACTTTACTGACACAGCGATCCCCCCACTCTCTACAGCGAGACCAAAACCGAACGGGCTGGACGGCTGTAACGCGCTGTGTGGACACTAATTGCCACTGGATCTTATTTCACCGTAACTGCGCATTTTATCACAGATGAGTAGCAGCAGCGTCTCATGTGCTCCAAACAAGAGCAGTGAATGAGAGCCTTCCAGTTCACTGACCACATCACTTCCATCTGATTTATTAATAAAAGATACTGGAAGTAAATTCATTATGGATCATTACAGATACTTTGGTTTAAAAGTACCAAGTCACTTTAAATAACAACACTGAGTCACTTAGTCACTTTGAAATGTATATTGTCTCTATATTCTGTGTATATTTTGTGTATATTTAATGTATTTCAGTTGTTGTTCACTTATTTACTTTACTACGCTGTATAGAAAAAAAAGATGCATCGATAATCGTTTTATAATCACATCGCAGCCTCTGAAAGTTAAATTAATATATACAAGTTATCTTATCTACATCTCCTTCAGTTTATATGGATGTCCAAGTACAAAAACTAGATTCTCCATGTTTTTTTTTAATATTGGTAATTAATTCACTATAACTATATCGAGTGTTCACTGTCAGCACAAAACCTCTTATCTCCATTTTTGTCATTTTTCATTTTTTCAGAATACGTGCTTCTCTTTACATTTTGTCATAACTTCCAAAAGTAATGGGACAGTAATAATGGTTCAAAAGTACCTGGACTTCTGTTCAAATTTAAGAATGTTTTCTTCTTCTCCTGTGAAATTGACTTTGTGGAGGTGCGGCTTTTTGTTCTGACAGTGCCGATTTACTGTAATGGTTTTATTATTGTGTGATTTTGCCACCTGACATTTTCCGAGTGGTAAAATTGATGATCTTGTTTTAAAAAAAAAAAGCTTATTCCGTCATAAAATCTATGAAGCAAATGTAAATAAATGAGACTCTTACAGATGTAAAAATGCATGTTTTATAACGAGGTTTTTAAATTATACCTATTTTATTGAGAAATCTGCGCGATGGGTCGAGCTGTGTGCTGTAACTCCGCTGGAGCCCAGTGACCCAGACTGCTCTGACGTCTGCAGAGAGAGATCCTGTTGGAGTGTTTTTGTGGAGGTGAAGTGGAGCTGCAGGAATGTGAGAAGTCGGGAATTTCAGGGTGGAACGTCCTGAAACTGACAGGGATGGCTGTGTGTCTCATCGTGTGGAAAATTCATTATAAAGCGATGTTTTCTGGCTGCCGAGTTGGTGAGAGATATTTTTGGTCACAGACTCAACACACAACAACAAAACATTTACGTGATTCAGAGTTTGATTCAGTTCATTAGAATGACTCTTTTGAACTGACTCAAGCAGAACGAAGGCGGTAGTCACCGTCTACAGACAGAACTTAGACGGTAACTTGAAGAGGTCCGTCTTAAAATGTCAAGATGTGGCATTTTATATTATGATATTTTAGGTTAATGTGTAAATGATTATATTCACATGCTGTTCAAAGCTTTGAATGGGAAATTTTACCATTAAATAAATGCATAATTAAACAGTTAAGATGTAAACAGAGCGGTTCAGAGTGGTTTGGTGTGAAACGCTCTGTTCTAGAGAAACTTACCGAGTCAGAACTGTTCACAGTGGTGGTGACAGGAACCAGACGTCCACCTCTAAAAGCTCCCTCACAGAAAGTTCCTACATGAAATGGTTATGAATTCACTGCCTGATGACTGAGACACTGTTTTATGATAGTTTAGAGAACTTAAACTCCATTCATGGTGGAGGGATACATGCAGGGCACTGTGAGGCAAAATAGTCCCCAAAGAAAACGTATTATTTCAGATTTTCCACTATTTTCCATCATCAACATTCCATATAAACTCAGAAGACTCGTGTAGGTTCACTGGTGGTTCTTGTGTTGTAGTCATGGCGACCCCTGGTTCCTATCACCACCACTGTAAAGACATCTGAACCATTTCACACCAAACCACTCTGAGTCACTCTGATTACATCTCACACACTGAGTTGTGTCGTCATCTTTGGGCTGATTCATGGAAGATAATTGATTCACAAGAAACGTTTTGCTCACGGACGCTGCTGTTGTTGTCGTACGACTGCAGTGGAGAGCAGAGATGCTGAAATGAGAGAGAGACTCGGTGAGAGAGAGAATTCCTCCTGTCTGCTGGCCGGAGCTGCGGAGCGGGGTGAGGGAGTGCATTTGGACGAAGCTGCTGGCCGGGACACAGCGGCACAGTTCAGTCCAGATGTACCTCACTGCCCATCACGGAGAAGAAAAAACTCGGCTGCCCTGCCAGAGCGGCCGGCGCTGCCTCTGCAGACTCTGAAATAGACAGATCTGTTTCTGAATGATGAAAAAATGAGATTTCTTACTTATAAAGTCGTTGTTGTGGTGCATTGTGGAGAAACATACTTTGTCCAGCGCTCTGTAGTCTGAAACACTGAGGACAGTTTTTGAACATCTGGGAAAATTTACTTCAGCCACAGAAGCCAGCTTCTTAGCTCAATTCATCTATTTTGGATTCATCCTAATATTTGCCCATAGAAACCACTAGTTATAGAGATGAGAGCATCCAGGCAGACACATGGAGGACATCAGGACGTTGTACATGTTTGGGGAAACATAATTCATTATTTTTTATTTTATATATATGTACAGCTTTACAATACGATGCAATTAAGGCAGTATTTTTTTGTCCTGTACCCTCTTTTGTCCTCCCCCTGTATCCCTTTCCTGCTTAAGATGATTAAGTGACCCTTTATTAGTCTCACAATAGGGAAATTTCACCTCCACATTTTGACCCATCCGTGCAGTGAAACACCACATACACACTAGTGAACACACACACTAGGGGGCAGTGAGCACGCTTGCCCGGAGCGGTGAGCAGCCCTATCCACAGTGCCCAGGGAGCAGTTGGGGGTTAGGTGTTTTGCTCAAGGGCACTTCAGTCACATATTATCAGCTCAGGGGATCAAACCAGCGACCTTCTGGTCACAAGGCTGGTTCCCTAACCTCCAGCCCACGACTGCCCCCTCATGTATCTAATCTCTATCTAATATTTCCCATTTTGAGATGGTTGTGCTCTTATTTTGAGATTATTTATCTTACTTCTAGACATTTTTAACCTGTTTTAAGTGATTTTATTAAGTAAATTTATCTCACTATACTGGCAGATAATGTTGCTGGGTTCAAGTACATTTCTTACAACAAGCAAAATGATCTGCCACTATAGTGAGATTAATTTACTTGATAAAGTCACTTAAAACGAGTCAGAATGTTTGGAAATAAATTAAAAAATATTAAAATAAGTTTACAACAATCTCAACAGGAGATATATTAGATTAATTGACTATATTTAAGATAATATCATATATATAGTGTATTAACATGGGTTAAATTAAAAATGACATGAAAATAAATAAAATAAACAACTAAAATAATAACAATTAGAATAATAACAGACATGATAAGATAAAAAGAGGTGGTTGTTTAACTGACTAGGTTCTTAATGTATCTGCATGTTTAGCTTGATTGACCCACCTCTAGTAGAACATCTACACTCTTAAAAAAAGATGGTTCTTCAAGGGTTCTTTAGTAAAGACAGTGGTTCTGTATAGAACCATGAATGCACAAAGAACAATTTGCATGATCAAATGGTTCTCTGCATGGTGAAATGGTTCTTCAGATTGTAGCACCAAAATGCGTTCTTCTATTGTGTACAAACTTGACGTTGTGACAGTAGCAGAACCCTTTTTGGTACCATGTAGAACCATATGCAACACGTTATCCATACAGGGAACCATTTAAGCATACAAATAGTTCTTTTTTCATTCATGGTTCTATATAGAACCATTATCTTTACTAAAGAACCCTGGAAGAACCATCTTTTTAAAAGTGTAGCTGCGTTCACCCAATCAAACGTCTACAGTGACAGAATTGTGCAGCTGAGCAAAGCCACTTTTTCGTATTAGTGAAAATATGAGCAATTAGTTGATTTTGTCAACTGAGGTTGATTGATTGATTGATTGATTGATTTTATTACATCATTTCATATTTTGGTACCACATTAAAGTAAGACTACCCTTATAAAGTGTGCGTGGGACCAGCCTTGTGACCGGAAGGTCGCTGGTTCGATCCCCTGACAGTACGTGACTGAAGTGCCCTTGAGCAAGACACCTAACCCCCAACTGCTCCCTGGGCACTGTGGATAGGGCTGCCCACCGCTCTGGGCAAGTGTGCCCACTGCCCCTTAGTGTGTGTGTGTTCACTAGTGTGTATGCGGTGTTTCACTGCACGGAAGGGTTAAACGTGGAGGTGAAATTTCCCCGTGTGGGGCTAATAAGGGTCACTTAACTAACTAATGTGTTATAACAGCTTATTAATAGTTTAAGGTAGTATGTATGACCTAACTAACGACCATGAACAAACGATCTTTAAACCATGCATAAACCCTTTATAAGAATAGTCCATATTTTTAAAGCCAACAGCTCCACTCACAGCTTTAATTGAGCTATATCAGTGTATAAAAGCAGAGATAATTCAGAGATAACGCAGAAAGCCCGGGGCTCATTTCCGTTGAGGTCCTTGTGTGTGTAATTAATTGTGTAATTATGTAATCAGAGGTAAATATCACAGCAGAGCAACAGTAACTCAACTCCTAAAGGTCTGAAGGCCCTGGAGGTGCAGATAGTTTGTTCTGTTCCTCAGATCTAGACCTTCTGCACGGATCTGCCATCCTGAGGCTTTCTGAGTCTCTACTCCAGATCTGTCAGTCCTCCAGCTTTTCTCCAGCGTTCTGCCTCCAGCCGTTTGCGCTCCCGCAGACTATTCGTCTTCTGGTTTTAATCTCCACTGTCGACTCCTTTTGCCTTCTCACTTTCTTGCCAGGAACCCAGCTTTTTCTCTCTCTCTCTCTCTCTCTCTCTCTCTCTCTGCTGACGTGGCTGTGAGCTATCAGGACTTTTCTCTCCCACATCTTGCTCTGAAAGATGGTGGGCTGCGCTTCACTTTCACAAACGTCACTCTTTCAAAAAACATCGACTCGTTTGCTCTGTCTCATCTTAAAACCCCTCAATCTGCTGAAGTGTGGTTTCTGTGGCTGCTGCTGTTATCAGTCCTGATACACTTCTGTCCTTGTTTATTGATAACAGTGTGTCATACAGAGTCACATAACCACTTCGTCAAGACTATTGGGAATATATTTTCCTCTGTTTTAATTAGAGGTGCACTGATATGGGATTTATGGCCATTACAAAGAAATATAACATTTGTGTAGAGTAAAAATGCAGATATTTGAGTTCAGTAACTCAGGGTCATCTAAACTCAGTAAAGACAAAATAATCAATAAACACATCATCACACATCAGCCTGAAATATCAGACAAATCTGAAGTCCCTGGGGTGAGAGTCTGAGTCGAGTCTTGAGTCTTTGAGGTGAGACTCCAGGTCGAGTCTCGAGTCTCTGAGATGTGAGTTCAAGTTGAGTCTCAAGGCTCTGAGGTGTGAGTTGGAGTTGAGTCGAGTCTCTGGGGTGTGAATCTGACTCTCGAGTCTCTGTGATGTGACTTTAAATCATGTCTCGAGTCTCAGAGGTGAGAGTGCTAAGTTGAGCCTGAATCAAGTCAGAGTTGAGTCTTGAGTCTCAGAGGTGTGAGTCTGAGTCAAGTCTTGAGTCTCTAAGGCGTGAGTCAAGTTGGGTCTGAGTTGAATCAGAGTTGAGCCTCAAGTCTATAAAGTGTGAGTTTGAGTCGAGTCTCGATTCACTGAGGTGCGAGTCTGAATTGAGTCTCAAGTCTCTGATGTGCGAGTCCGAGTCTCGATTCTCTGAGGTGTGAGATTAAGTCAAGTCACGAGTCTGTAAGGTGTGAGTCAAATTGGGTCTGAGTTGAATCAGAGTCGAGTCTCAAGTCTATAAAGTGTGAGTTTGAATCGAGTCTCGATTCACTGAGGTGTGAGTCTGAATTGAGTCTCAAGTCTCTGATGTGCGAGTCCGAGTCTCGATTCTCTGAGTTTAAGTCAAGTCACGAGTCTGTAAGGTGTGAGTCAAATTGGGTCTGAGTTGAGTCAGAGTCTCAAGTCTCTGAGGTGTGAGTTCGAGTGGAGCCTCAAGTCTCTGAGGTGCAAGTGCAAGTCCGAGTCGAGTCTTGAGACTCTGAGGTGCGAGTCAAAGTCGAGTCTCAAGTTGCTGAGATGCCAGTCCGAGTCGAGTCTCTGGAGTGCCAATCTGTATCTCGAATCTCTGTGATGTGACTTCAAGTCGCGTCTCGAGTCACTGAGGCAAGTCCAAGTTCAGTCCAAGTCCAAATTCGAGTCTCTAAGGTCAGAATCATGTCTCGAATCTCCGAGGGACGAGTCCAAGTTGGGTCTGAGTTGAGTCGAAGTCGAGTTTTGAGTCTCTAAGGTGTGAGTTTGAGTCGAGCCTAGAGTCTCTAAGGTACGAGTCTGAGTCAAGTCTTGAATCACTGAGACGCTGACACCAGATGCCTGAATTTTGTCAGTACTTCTGTCCATGTTTAAAAATCTCTGTTATGGTACAGTTCAACCATAAGCAGGTCTGATAGAGCTCTGATAACTGCTTACAGTGCTAACATTCCATCACTTGTTGGCTACATCAGCCACGCATCTCCAGTGCTGAACCTGAAGAAGCAAACTTCAGGCACCAAACATGTTTCAGCCCATCAGTGAAATATTAAATTCGATTCCCTTGGCTGGCATAACGGAGGATGGTGTCATGATGTTCTCGCTTAGGGACTGTGTGTTCTAGCCCAGCACGAAAACACAACTGGAGGGAACATTAGAGCTCAGAGGAGGTTTGTTTCTGGCTGCCTGCAGTGCTCGAGTTATGCTATAATGAGATCTGCTCAAATTCCTCCTGTTTTTCATCACTGTCACTTTATACTCCGTCGCCACATTATTAGAAACCCCTCTCTTGTAGCTCCACCTTACTGGTGTGCAGTTAGAGATTGTGGAGCACAAGTTAGTTGTTTCTAATAAAGTGGCCAGTGAGTGGAAGTACAAGGTGGTTGTTTCTAATAAAGTGGCCAGTGAGTGAATGAATGGGGTAGGTGTTTCTAATAAAATGGCCAATGATTGAATGTATAGGGTAGGTGTTTCCAATAAAGTGGCCGCTTGGTGAATGTATGGGGTAGGTGTTTCTAATAAAGTGGCCAGTTAGTGGTTGTATAGGGTAGGTGTTTCCAATAAAGTGGCCACTTGGTGAATGTATGGGGTAGGTGTTTCTAATAAAGTGGCCAGTTAGTGGTTGTATAGGGTAGGTGTTTCCAATAAAGTGGCCACTTGGGGAATGTATGGGGTAGGTGTTTCTAATAAAGTGGCCAGTTAGTGGTTGTATAGGGTAGGTTTTTCCAATAAAGTGGCCACTTGGCGAATGTATGGGGTAGGTGTTTCTAATAAAGTGGCCAGTTAGTGGATGAATGGGGTAAGTGTTTCTAATAAAGTGGCCAGTGAGTGGATGTATAGGGTAGGTGTTTCCAATAAAGTGGCCACTTGGCGAATGTATGGGGTAGGTGTTTCTAATAAAGTGGCCAGTGAGTGGTTGTATAGGGTAGGTGTTTCCAATAAAGTGGCCACTTGGGGAATGTATGGGGTAGGTGTTTCTAATAAAGTGGCCAGTTAGTGGTTGTATAGGGTAGGTTTTTCCAATAAAGTGGCCACTTGGCGAATGTATGGGGTAGGTGTTTCTAATAAAGTGGCCAGTGAGTGGATGAATGGGGTAAGTGTTTCTAATAAAGTGGCCAGTGAGTGGATGTATAGGGTAGGTGTTTCCAATAAAGTGGCCACTTGGTGAATGTATGGGGTAGGTGTTTCTAATAAAGTGGCCAGTTAGTGGATGAATGGGGTAGGTGTTTCCAATAAAGTGGCCAGTGAGTGGAGGTATAGGGTAGGTGTTTCCAATAAAGTGGCCACTTGGTGAATGTATGGGGTTGGTGTTTCTAATAAAGTGGCCAGTGAGTGGATGAATGGGGTAGGTGTTTCTAATAAAGTGGCCAGTGAGTGGATGAATGGGGTAGGTGTTTCTAATAAAGTGGCCAGTGAGTGGATGTATAGGGTAGGTGTTTCTAATAAAGTGGCCAGTGAGTGGATGAATGGGGTAGGTGTTTCTAATAAAGTGGCCAGTGAGTGGATGAATGGGGTAGGTGTTTCTAATAAAGTGGCCAGTGAGTGGATGTATGGGGTAGGTGTTTCTAATATAGTGGCCAGTTAGTGGACGCACATGGTAGGTGTTTCTAATAAAGTGGCCAGGTATTTCTACATATTTGGTGTCAGAGGTTTGCTTCTTTAGTTTTAGCTCTGGAGCAACACAGCTAATGTAGCTAACAAGGGATGTAACAGTACAGTGTATGGTACTGTATCGAACTGCATCACAGTGTATGGTGTTGTATCATATTGTATTGAATTAGATTGTATTGTGTCGTACATCGAATTGTATCATGTTGCATCATACTGTATGTAGTTGTATTGCAGCTGTCATATTGAGTTGCATTGTATGGAATTGTATTGCATCATTTCATATAGAATGGCATTCCTGCATATCATTTTGCGTCATATCAGATTGTATTGCAGTTTATTATATTGCAACTGATGTAACTAACGAGGGATGTAGTGGTGCAACATTAGCCTCGTAGCTCCAGCTCTAAAACTAAAGAAGCAAACTTCAGACACCAAACATGTCTCGGCTGATTGGCTACATTCCAGGTAAGGGGAGGAAACTGGGAAGAACTGGATTTTCATCGCTTTAAGGCCACGTTTGTCCAGTCCTGTATGAGTCACTCTTCCAGTCTCACTGCTGCTTTTCTCACTCTGTCCACATTTCTCCTCTGTATTCTCACAGCTTCCCATCAGACCTTGCTTTGTTACTCTTCAGGGCAAATTTTGGACATTTCTCCACACGCCCACGCTGGGAGACAGGAGATTAGGGGAAAGAATGTGGAGCAGGACTGTGATAGCCATCCAGAGCGACTGTGAATTCCAGCTATGGAGAGAATGGACGCTTATCCTCCGTCTGAAGGAGGGATGGCATTCGGGTGCTATTTCCCTCGTTCCTGGACGAAGGCAGAGACACACTCAGCTCAAAAAGGACAGGCTCAGCTAGAGCTGCACTGATACTGTGATTAATCGCTGAGATTGTGATTCTGCTTTTCTCAGTTTTGGACTGACAGGTCGAACCTGTGCATTGATATGTTTTATTGATTATTATGTATCACTAGGCCAATAATACTCATATGGTTTCTTCTATTGTTTCTATGCCCAACTTGCAGAAATGCAGTAATATCTGCTCTGTTGGAAAAGTTAATTATAAACATTCTTGTGCTGTATTGAACATTCTGGCTCATGCTTTGTTAGTAATGGCTGTCAATGGGAATTTTATTAATTTAACTTTCTTTAAGTTTAGTAATATCAGCATGGAGATAGGATGGACATTTGAAGCTACTGTAGCTGAATGTTGGAGCTAAACTGCTGTAGCTGAATGGTGGAGCTAAACTGCTGTAGCTGAATGTTGGAGCTAAACTGCTGTAGCTGAATGGTGGAGCTAAACTGCTGTAGACTGAATGGTGGAGCTAAACTGCTGTAGCTGAATGGTGGAGCTAAACTGCTGTAGACTGAATGGTGGAGCTAAACTGCTGTAGCTGAATGGTGGAGCTAAACTGCTGTAGCTGAATGGTGGAGCTAAACTGCTGTAGCTTAATGGTGGAGCTAAACTGCTGCAGACTGAATGGTGGAGCTAAACTGCTGTAGACTGAATGGGTGGGGCTAAACTACTGTAGCTGAATGGTGGAGCTAAACTACTGTAGCTGAATGGTGGAGCTAAACTGCTGTAGACTGAATGGGTGGAGCTGAACTGCTGTAGCTGAATGGTGGAGCTAAACTGCTGTAGCTGAATGGGTGGAGCTGAACTGCTGTAGCTGACTTGCTGTTTTTTGCTGCGTGGTTTCTGTATGTGGACCGTGTGGTCCGAGGAGTGAGCAGTACGTTTTGAAATGATGTTCATGCACTACATCAAACTCTTTCCTCTCAAGAAAGCAGAGAAGCTGCACTGTTCCATGATATGGGCCCTTTAAGATCGCTCTCCTGATGCTGTTCAGCTTTTGTAATCTGGTAGCATTAGAGGTGGATGAAAGTGAGGCAGACTCGAGCCAAGCGCCTTCAGTTCGCGAGCGGCCGCAGCTCGACTCGGGCGTGTTTGTGTGTGTTTCTTCAGTGGAGTTTTTCTTGTAAATCATTTGGTCTTATTTGAACACCTGGTATGCATTGAATCAACATGTCTGGCCTAATTTAGCGCTCACCCAGATCCATCCTAAAGCCTGTCCATCAAACCCCTTTCATACTGCCTGAAAGATGAAAGGATGAAACCAAATGAGTGGATGTCTGAGCAGACACACATCTGCTCTTTCTGAACCACGTCCAGAGAGCGATTACAAAGGGCTCTCTCTCTCTCTCTCTCTCTCTCTCTCTCTCTCTCTCTCTCTCTCTCTCATTTACTCTTTCTCTTTCCGATCAGTTCCCTTAAGCGAGTTTTGTTGGCATGAATAAGTTGCTTTTTAAACTTCTTGATTTTTAAAGTCTTGATTTAATAATAGATAATACTTGCAGTGCATTATGTGAAGATGAAAACTAAGCCTATAAAGAACAGCCTTAAACATGTCTTATATAGGAAAACAAGTGGTAAAAATAAGGGGTTTCGAAGAATAGCCAATTAATAAATCCCCTAGTGGGCGCTGTGGGCAGCAGTCGACCTGTCTAACACAGTGCCTGAAACACAGCAGCAGTAAAAACTGCAGTGAACAGTCAGGAGCAGAGAACAGAAATCAGTTTTTAGAGCTTTATTAGAGTGGAAATATTACATAAGATGATCTAGTTCCACTGCAGGCTGTGTGACACTGCGCTGAGACTGGGTAGGTTTCTTCAACTGCAGACTTGATAGACAAGTAAACTGAGCAGCCGCTGAGTGTTCACCACAACATATATATAACAAAAATAAACTCACCTGAAATAAAGTTGTACGTCAGAATATCTCTAACATCTTGAGTAGCTTTTTAAGATGCGATTACATTTTTCGGGTAAGTGACTGTATCCTGCACTGAAAGGCTCATTGTTATGATCGTTGGTAGGATAATTGATCCGGTCTGAATGAACATACTGCACATAGCCATGAGAGGTGAGATTCTGAGCACTGTGGTCATTCCGGTCACATTACAGTGGAAGTCAGCTTCCAAAATGTGTACCATAAAAATTAGATTTCAGTTTTATATTTAGAGTGGAAATCGGCTGATTCCGATAATATGTTTAGAGCGGAAGTCTAATTCTGATCATTACATCAAGTGATCCTGATTGTATATTTGCAGTGGAAGTCAGCTGATTCTGATAAAATATTTACAGTGGAAACCAACTAATTCTGATAATATAATTACAGTGGAAGTCTGCGGATTCTGATCTCGTAATTATAGTGAAAATTGGACAATTCTGATTACATACTTACAGCCAAAATTGTCCATTTCTGATCACATATTTACAGTGGAAGTCAGCTGATTGCAGTCGTATTATTTACATTGGAAATCAGCTGATTCTGATCACATATTTACAGTGGAAGTCAGCTGATTCCAGTCACATATTTACAGTGGAAGTCAGCTGATTCCAATCCCATATTTACAGTGGAAGTCAGCTGATTCCAGTCACATATTTACAGTGGAAGTCAGCTGATTCTGATCACATGTTTACAGTGGAAGTCAGCTGATTCTGATCACATGTTTACAGTGGAAGTCAGCTGATTCCAGTCACATATTTACAGTGAAAGTCAGCTGATTCTGATCACATGTTTACAGTGGAAGTCAGCTGATTCTGTTCACATATTTACAGTGGAAGTCAGCTGATTCCAGTCACATGTTTACAGTGGAAGTCAGCTGATTCTGTTCACATATTTACAATGGAAGTCAGCTGATTCTGATCACATGTTTACAGTGGAAGTCAGCTGATTCTGATCACATATTTACAGTGGAAGTCAGCTGATTCCAGTCACATGTTTACAGTGGAAGTCAGCTGATTCTAATCACATATTTACAGTGGAAGTCAGCTGATTCTCATCACATATTTACAGTGGAAAGAAAGGTACCAAACTGTCACTGTGGTGGTACCGTCAGGGGCACACCTTTAGTTAGGGTCATAATTGTATCATAATTATACCATATTCCATTGAAATGATATATATTTTACAGTTGCGTTGACTCCACTCAATCTGTCTCGTCTCCAGGCTTTTTATTTAATTCTTCCGTTTCAGAACTTTTGGTTGTGATGAAGCACAAATACACACATTTCCCCTGGGATTAACTTATTTGAGGGACACAGTTGGGCCTTAAAACCACTGCTGTGGCTTTGAGGGAACATTTACATTGTTTGTATCTTGAACAAAAATTGTTCCGTCTCTTTCTCTGACAGTGTGGAAGTCGGCTGGCTCCGATCACAATAACAGCAGAAACTGTCTTTTTCCAGTCACATATTTAGAACAAGACCTTTCCTATTTCAGTCACATATCGTACAGTGGAAATTGGCCGATTCTATTTGCAACAAAGTTCTGCCAGTTCTGTTCACATATGTAGGTTGAGAGCCAGTCTGTTACAGTCACACATTCACAGTGAAGACCAGCTGGCTGATACTTCCATCCCCTCTGCTGTCCAGAGTGTACATGGACACTGTTATTACCACTACAGTGGAGGCTGAGAGGAGCTGCTGCAGCTGAAATGGAGTGGAAAGAGTGATAAAGGGAAAGAGCAGAATCTGTCTTCTTCACTCAGCTCAGCTCACTCAGACACACACCAGACACACAGCTGTGGGGTCCAAATCTCAACCATATGGCAGAGAGAGACAGGGAGAGACAGAGAGAGACAGGGAGAGACAGAGAGAGACAGAGAGAGACAGAGAGATGATCATGGTTCCGGGGCCACCTGGCTCTGATTTGTTGCCTCATCTCATGAAGGAGGCCCTCAGGGGCCAAACACTCATATATGATCCATCACTTTCCATCCGAATGTAAATATCTGGGCCGCTGTATACATTCTCCACTCGTCCACTTTACTGGAAACACCTCTGAGGTCTTTTGTAGTCGACATTATGCCCATATAAGGAGTTCAGAGTCTGAACCCGTTTTTCTCTATGGGGAAAAATCAGTGGCGTTTTCGGAAATTGTAGCTTACATTTTTCTGTAATTGAAAACCAGAATGTTCCAGTGCTGATACACCTAGTCCCCCTGAATATCAGCGAATCCTCTGAATTGTGAGGTCGTTGAGAAGTCAGAATATGAATATCTGTATGAATACTGTTAAACTTAAGCTACTCACACTGCAGCCTAAAACGATGTCAAGTTTGTAACAATAGCAGAACCCTTTTAGGTGCTGTATAGAACCCTTTTCAAAACGATTCTGAATAGAACCATATAGAACAAATTTTCCCTCGGTCTGGAGAACAATTTCACCATGCAAAGATCCATTTAAGCATGCAAATGATTCTTTGGGCATTCATGAACCATTATCTATACTAAAGAAGCCTTGAGGATCGTTGTTTTTCTGTGTGTGAAAAGCAAAAGTGTTCGAATGCTGATACATTTAGTCCTACATACACTTTTTCCCCTAGATATCCAGTACTGTAGTGTATTACAGTCTGTCAGAGTGACTGTGTGGATCATATGAACATTATAGAGGCTTTTTAAATGAAACAGTAGAAGTCATATCGCCCCCTACACTTCCTGTAGTGTATTACAGTCTGTCAGAGTGACTGTGTGGATCATATGAACATTATAGAGCTTTTTAAGTGAAACAGAAGAAGCCATATCGCCCCCTACACTTCCTGTAGTGTATTACAGTCTGTCAGAGTGACTGTGTGGATCATATGAACATTATAGAGCTTTTTAAATGAAACAGTAGAAGCCATATCGCCCCCTACACTTCCTGTAGTGTATTACAGTCTGTCAGAGTGACTGTGTGGATCATATGAACACTATAGAGCTTTGTAAATGTAACAGTAGAAGCCATATCGCCCCCTACACTTCCTGTAGTGTATTACAGTCTGTCAGAGAGACTGTGTGGATCATATGAACACTATAGAGCTTTGTAAATGTAACAGTAGAAGCCATATCGCCCCCTACACTTCCTGTAGTGTATTACAGTCTGTCAGAGAGACTGTGTGGATCATATGAACACTATAGAGCTTTGTAAATGTAACAGTAGAAGCCATATCGCCCCCTACACTTCCTGTAGTGTATTACAGTCTGTCAGAGAGACTGTGTGGATCATATGAACACTATAGAGCTTTGTAAATGTAACAGTAGAAGCCATATCGCCCCCTACACTTCCTGTAGTGTATTACAGTCTGTCAGAGAGACTGTGTGGATCATATGAACACTATAGAGCTTTGTAAATGTAACAGTAGAAGCCATATCGCCCCCTACACTTCCTGTAGTGTATTACAGTCTGTCAGAGAGACTGTGTGGATCATATGAACACTGTAGAGCTTTGTAAATGTAACAGTAGGCTCTTGTCTGGATATTTTTGGGTGGTGGATCACTCTCACCCTAGCAGTGATGCTGTTGTGTTAAAACCTCCTGATATGTTTGTTTACAGGATGGTAGGTAAAGGATTGTATCCATGGTGACTGATAAGGAGGAGAGCCTGTAGGGTTCTTACGTGACGGAAAGAACAGAACTGCCCGCCTGTCTGTCTGCCCGCCTGTCTGTCTGTCTGTCTCTCTCTGTCATCAGTTGTTAATGTGTGGATTCCTGCTGTGTGAGTCACACACTGTCTAACACTTCTCTGTGTGTGTCTATGTGTGTGTGTTTGTCTGTGTCTTTGTCTGTGTGTGTGTGCGTCTGTGTGTGTGTGCGTCTGTGTGTGTGTGTTAATGGGATGAGAGAGAAATTGTTTACTTCAGACTATCCGGTTTCTTTTTTTTCCCTTTTGTCCTCATTTTTAGATTTAGTGTTCAGTTTTTTATTTTATTGATTTTTTTTAACTCCTCACAAACATAAATATACTGTTATTATGCAGGCGGATAAAATAAAGCAGCATGAACTGAACCGAACAGACCTGAAATGAACTGAACTGAAATAAATTGAATCAAACTGGACTCAACTGAACCACATTGCGTTCTAAATGCACGCACATGCTAAATGCTCACTCAGAAACAACCAGTCAGTCAGTCAGTCAAATCAATCAATCAATTAATCCATCAACCTTTGTTTGGACTCTGAAGTACTTTGAGGGTGTCCCTCACTTACAAAGAAGCTGAGCAAGTTAAACAAGGTTTGGGAGATCTCATAAGGCAACTCAGAAACAGCGAGGCAATATGAAAAATAATACTTACAAAGAAATAAAAGCAAAAGCTCAAATAAGAAACAGACATAAAATTGCAGTAAAATATGTAATGAAAACAAAAGTAAGAAAACGGAACGACTAAGATAATTAGCAATAAGAAAAAACAAAAAAATTACAAATAAAAGTATTCAATAAAATAGTAAAACAAAACAATAATAAAAGAAGCAACATCAAATAAAACAGTTACAGTAAAATAGTGAAATAAATTAAAATAGCGCAGAGGGGAAATAAGATCAAATAAAACATAAACCGACCATAATCAGATTTCTGCAGTTATCTGTTTATTCAAGTGGTCGTGTAAACAGCCCACTCTGAGTTCTTAGATCAGAGTAAGGTCTAGAAATCCCATTAAGACATCAGATAAAGAGGCTGGGTTTTAGCTCAGTAAGCAGATTTCTCAGTGCTGTAAACTCTGTGTGAAAACAGACGGCGGTACCGGAAATAAGTGAGCAGCGTCGCTCCAAAAGTGTTTTGCTGCGTCTGTTTTCACACAGAGTACGAGTTTACAGCACTGAGAAATCTGATTACTGAGCTAAAACCCAGCGTCTTTATCAGATACATGCTTGATGAAATAAAGGATGTAAATATTCTTCATCTTCTAGATGATATATGTTCGTATTCTCAGCTAAAGTGATGTTTAGCAGCGGCATGAGGTTTTACGTTATTTTTACTTCACGTCTTCTTCTGTGAGTTTATTGGCTGGTTGTAAAGCAGAATTAGTGATGACTGATTAGTCTGATTAGTGTCTGATCAGTGTGAAAACACTGATTGGTGTCTGATTCATGTGCGGAGTTTCCGCATTATCTGATTGGATTACTGACCAAATCTGATTTTCTGCAGTTATCGGATTATTAAGTGCGTGTAAATGTGTCGGGCAGAGTGGAGGTGGTTAGATATGAAAAGTCTAAAATGGTCGAGTGACATCAGATTGGAGCAGTGCCTCAACAGCTATTGCATTGAATTGAATTCTGTGGAATTAGACCTCCGCATGTAATCCGTGCAGTGAAACACCCACATACACGCACACTAGGGGGCAGTGAGCACACTTGCCCAGAGCGGTGGGCAGCCCTATCCACGGTGCCCGGGGAGCAGTTGGGGGTTAGGTACCTTGCTCAAGGGCACTTCAGTCAGCCGAGGGGATCGAACCGGCGACCTTCCGGTCACAGGGCTGGTTCCCTAACCTCCAGCCCATTACTGCCCCTAAAGGCAGCACAGAGCTTTTACACAGTGATAGGAAACACAGCAGCTCACTGAAAGCTCTGATCCATTTTACTCTCACCCACACTGAGATGCTCACCAGCCACTCTGGAGGACCGATTTAACAGTTAAAGGGGACAAACACAAAGATCGGCTCCCCCACTGTACGGGAGGGACGAGGGGGCTCATTCCCCTCAGGATGAAGGCAGCAGTGATATTATTACTCAGCTTTACTGTGTCTGTGACGGACAGACGTACGCCAGCAGCTCTGACCTACAGACAGTGGATCCGGGCTGTAGTGTGTGAGGTGATTTGAGGACACGGGGGAGATTAAAAGTGCTGATTGGCCCAAACAGGAAGTCGTCTGCAGTCGGACTCAGCTGTGTTGTTCCACACTGTGGGTACAGTGAGTCATCAGTATTTGGGTTATTAGACTGCAGTGACCAGTCTGTTCATTATTAAAAACAAAAACCCCCTTTCCTGTGTGTGTGTGTGAGTGTGTGTGTGTGTGAGTGTGAGTGTGTGTGTGTGTGTGAGTGTGAGTGTGTGTGTGTGAGTGTGTGAGTGTGTGTGAGTGTGTGAGTCTGTGTGTGTGTGTGTGTGTGAGTGTGTGTGAGTGTGAGTGTGTGAGTGTGTGTGAGTGTGTGAGTGTGTGTGTGTGTTGTTGAACTGTTGTTGAGTCTGGTCTCGGTCAGAGTGGTTCTGACTTCATTTTGACTCGTTTGACTTCGTTTTTTCTTGGTCTCGGGGTGAGCAGTACCTCATTCGGTATCCAGTAAGTGACCACGTCTGATTTTATACAGTCTAATTAAGATCTCGGCCTTGACTCGGACTCAGTTATCACAAAGTCTCGATCTTGACTTGGACTCAACTACTACAAAGTCTCGATCTTGACTTGGACTCAACTACTACAAAGTCTCGATCTTGACTTGGACTCGACTACTACAAAGTCTCGATCTTGACTTGGACTCGACTACTACAAAGACTCAGGCTTGACTGCTACAAAGTTTCAGTCTTGATTTAAACTTGTTTGCTACATATTCTCAGCCTTGACTGAGACTCCGTTACTACAAAGTCTCTGCCTTGACTCAGACTCAACTACTACAAAGTCGTGAATTTGTCTCGGACTCGGCTACTAGAGAGCCTCGGTCTTGACTCGGACTTGACCGCTACGAAGTCTCGGTCTTGACTTGGACTCGACTACTACAAAGACTCAGGCTTGACTGCTACAAAGTCTCGGCCTTGACTCTGACTCAACTACTACAGAGTCTCAGCCTTGACACTGACTCAACTACTACAGAGTCTCGGCCTTGTCTAAGTTTATCGCAGTACCTACATTTTTAGTGAGTTATTCATTTGTAATTATATTTCTTTTTTAATGCGTCTGAAAGGTCAGACTGTTAAGATAAATCAGGTCTTTTATTATCACACAGTGCTACCTCCTCTCTCTCTCTCTCTCTCTCTCTCTCTCTCTCTCTCTCTCTCTCTCTCTCTCTCTCTCTCTCTCTCTCTCTCTCTCTCTCTCACACACTCTGTCTGTCTCAGTGTTACTTTATCAGAACCAGACAGAACCAGATAAGAGCAGGAATAGTTCCTAAGCAACAGAGACAACAACACTGTGCCAGAGAGGGAAGCACGCTCACGCTGACCTCCCTGTTGGGCGCATCTGTGTCTGTGCTTTAATTCCAGAGACAGCAGTGATTTCCTCACAGACATAAATCATGAATAGTACAATTAAAATATGGTGAAGTGGTGATGAAGCACTGAATCACTTTCTGTAGAATCTTAGTGAAATTGAAACCTTTCCTAAGGAATCAAATCAAACTGAAGTGTTTCCCATTGAGTCTCACTTGAATCATAGTAAAATTATAGTGTTTCCTAAAGATTTGTCATCAAATCAGATCTCGCTCTGAACAGTTTTAATCCAGAAGAACAGTCATAATGGAGTCTAAGCGTTTCCTAAACAGTCATAATTAAATACAATTTTCCTAAAGAATCGCAATCAGACCAAAGTGTCCTCTAAAGGATGCCAAAAGAATATAATCGACATTTCCTGAAGAATTGTAATTGTAATAGTAATAGATCAATCTGATTGAAATGTCTTCTAAAGGATCACAATCGAACCCAAACATTCCCTGAAGAATCGTAATTGAAGTTTCCTAAACAATCATAACTAAATCAAAGTGTTTTGTGAGGAATCTAATCAAACAGAATTTTAATTGAATCGGTTGTGTTCCTGAAGAATTGAAACATTTCCTAATATTTATTTTGTTTGTGTCTGAGAGGTCGCTCTGTTAGGATGTTTGATTAATGACACAGTCTGACTCAGAAAGTCTGAAAGAGCTGTATTAGATCTGCATTTAGAGCTGCATTAGAGCTGCATTAGAGCTCCATTTGAACTGTATTACTGCTTTAAAGCTGCCTTATAGTGGCATTAAAGCTGCATTATAATGGCAGTAGAGCAGTGTTGTGGCTGTATTAGAGCATTATAGCAGCATTAGAACTGTATTAGTGCGTTAAAGCTGAATTATAGTGGCATTAAAGCTGTATTAGAGCTGTATTAGCACAATAAAGCTGCATTCTAGTGGCATTAAAGCTGCATTAGAGCTGTATTACTGCATTAAAGCTGCATTAGAGCTGTATTAAGCTGCTTAAGAGCTGTGTTAGAGCTACATTAGAGCTGCATTGGAGCTGCTTTAGGGCTCTTTTAGTGCTCCATTGGAGCTGTATTAGATCTGCATTTAGAGCTGCATTACAGTGCCATTAGAGCTACATTTGAACTATATTACTGCATTATAGTGGCATTAGAGCTGCATTAGAGCTGCATTAGAGCTGTGTTAGAGCTGTGTTAGAGCTGTATTACCACATGAAAGCTGCATTATTGTGCCATTAGCGCAATAAATCTGCATTATAGTGGCATTAGAGCTGCATTAGAGCTGTATTAGCACAATAAAGCTGCATTATAGTGGCATTAAAGCTGCATTAGAGCTGTATTACTGCATTAAAGCTGCATTATAATGGCAGTAGAGCTGTGTCGTGGCTGTATTAGAACATTATAGCAGCATTAGAGCTGTATTAGTGCCTTAAAGCTGAATTACAGTGGCATTAAAGCTGCAATTAGAGCTGTATTAAGCTGCGTAAGAGCTGTGTTAGAGCTACATTAGAGCTGCATTGGAGCTGCTTTAGGGCTCTTTTAGTGCTCCTTTGGAGCTGTATTAGATCTGCATTTAGAGCTGCATTAGAGTGCCATTAGAGCTACATTTGAACTATATTACTGCATTAAAGTTGCATTATAGTGGCATTAGAGCTGCGTTAGAGCTGTATTACTGCATTAAAGCTGCATTATAATGGCAGTAGCGCTGTGTCGTGGCTGTATTAGAGCATTATAGCAGCATTCGAGCTGTATTAGTGCCTTAAAGCTGCATTACAGTGGCATTAAAGCTGCATTAGAGCTGTATTACTGCATTAAACCTGCATTATAATGGCATTAGAGCTGTATTAGAGCTGTATAAGGGTATTATAGCAGCATTAGAACTACATTAAAGCTGTAGCATAGGGCATTAGAGCTGTAATAAGCTGTGTACGAGCTGTGTTAGAGCTACAAGTTGTGGTAATTCCCTGCCGTTCGGAGGACGGCTGAGTGACCTGAGGTCCAGTTGGTTTACGTTTCCACTGGAGAACCAAGCTGAAGAGGACAGACCACCCATGAGAAAATCTCCACATTCACCCCCCCCCACCCACTGACAAAGATACACACACAGACACACACACACACTCCCTTCCTGGAAAACTCTCAGACTTCCTGGGTGTGTGAAGTGAGAGAGACAGTGAGAGCTGTGTGGCAGAGAAACTTCTGAATAACTCACTTATACAGTACTGTGCAAAAAGTCCGAGGCATGTGAGAAGTTTTAAAAGGTGTTAATCTGCACAGTGTTTATTAACTAACAAATAGCATTCGTATCAGAATAAATAGAAAAAATAATATAAGTAGTGATTCATATAGACACTGAATAATTCATAACAGACACTGATTTAAGGAGGTAACAAACGTTTTCAGGGTTTTCCTTCCTTGAAAAGTTGCAGTGAAAATCAAACATTACTCAGAAAATTTCCAAACAATTTCATGTTGTTTCTAAACATTTTTCAGAGCAGTGCAGGGTTCAAGTGTGCGTGTGTGTGTGTGTGTGTGTGTTGGCGGGGTGGGGGGTCTCAAGGGGAATTTCTCATTTTTCCCACAATGCCCTGCATTAGTGCAAAGAGGTCCTCGGGGTCTGTAAGCTGACCCAACCGGAGGAGCTTTAGCTTCACTCTGAGAGAAACTGCACCGGCCGCTGGAGACCCAAAGGTTCATCTGCTCCCAGAGTTTCAGATTTACAGCCCGAATACCTGCACAGGTGTGAGAGCGGACTGAGCCGCTCGCTGAGTCTGACACACGTCAGCACAACTCACACTATATAAAGCATTATAAACAGAAAGAAAAATGTTTATTGTGGTTAATTCTATTTGTCAAAAAGGTGTTTTCCCTTTAGAAAGTAGTGTGTTGTTATAGCTGTATGAGTGACACAGTAGGTATTTATTACCTTCTGTAATTCAATATTATTATTTTAAACACAGAACCTGAACTTTAAGATCATATCATTTCCCCACAGCGAACAGTTTCCAATTTTCATCACCAATGTCCAGTGAGAGCAACAGTGTCTGCATGTGTGTGTGTGTGTGTGTGTGTGTGTGTGTATATATATATATATATATATATATATATCGCTGTTGTCGGAAATAAACCTCATATCTCCAAAATGGTAACTTTACAGGAGAAGGCAAAAACCTTCTTTACTTATAATGTAAGTCAATGGAACCAGACGTCTTTCCAAGTTGTTTTGGGTCGTTTCTTTTGGGCCGTTCATCATGAAATTTACGCACAATGTAAAGAGCAACAGGTATTTTCAAATTATGTCAGAAACTGAAAAACAAACAGATGGAGCTATGAGGTTTTTATTCTGACAGCAGCGATGGTGACTGAACGTTCTCCTCCTCATTCAGCGGTCCGGGGTTGCTTGGCAATAATACCATACTCTAAAGCAACTACAGTTCTTGGTGGAATTCTTGTTTATGTTGATTATTATTAATAATAAATTATTTTCTGAAGAATTGTGTGTTTTATCATAGTTTGATCCGCCGAAGGGAGTTTTAGGAGAACACTCTAAGAACACTCTTCCTATGAGTAACGCAGTAACGCACAGCCTCAAGTGGCTTATTGCTTCAATATTATTTGTATTTCTGAGCAAACA
>NW_023494786.1:35782523-35790023 GCF_904425465.1 Colossoma macropomum
GAGAGGTGTAGGTGCAGATAGAGGACGGGTAGCAAGGGAGATAGAGGGACGTTGGGGCTGGTAGGATCAGTGAGAGGCAGTTGGGGCCGATCAACACCTAGAAGGATTTCTTGGTTCAGTATGTGAGAGACTTATATGAGAGTGATTTTGTGGAAGATTTATTTGGCCAAACTCTCTTCGTCCTCTTCCTTCTACCGGCTTTAGCATCTGTATCTAAATCCCCAACAGCACACAGGAATCCATACTGAGTGATCACACCGAGTGGCTGTAGAATAAAGATCAGATGGAGCTGTAGAGCAGGAGCAGCTGACGTGGCACTTTTCTGCTCTAACACAAACTCCTGCTGAGTGATGAAAGTTCTGGATCCTCTGAACAGGTTTGGAGCTTCACACACACATACAGCAAACTAGCCAACGTTCAGCCATGTGTAAACTAAAACAAATGCAGCACACATGGTGTTGCTCTGGGGGAAGAGTTGTATTAGTGATTTCTTGCACATTGTCCAGCATGCGGTCAAAATTAGTCCTCATGGCCAGGAAAGATTATTTTGTTTGAGACTTTTCAGGTGTCAGTTTTCAGCCTTGTGATCAGCTCACAGACTTCAGACGTGCTCAGATGCTGTCAATAGCATTTACAGCTAAAACTGATCAGGGCCAGTAGAAGGAGATTGAAACATTCTGTAATTAGCTCTGAAACATTGGCTTGTGTGAGCTCTGTTGTTTATCCCTGAAATATGTGGGTGTTTATCCCTGAAATGTGTGGGTGTTTATCCCTGAAATGTGTGGGTGTTTATCCCTGAAATGTGTGGGTGTTTATCCCTGAAATGTGTGGGTGTTTATCTCTGAAATGTGTGGGTGTTTATCCCTGAAATGTGTGGGTGTTTAACTCTGAAATGTGTGGGTGTTTATCCTGAAATGTGTGGGTGTTTATCTCTGAAATGTGTGGGTGTTTATCCCTGAAATGTGTGGGTGTTTATCTCTGAAATGTGTGGGTGTTTATCCCTGAAATGTGTGGGTGTTTATCTCTGAAATGTGTGGGTGTTTATCCCTGAAATGTGTGGGTGTTTATCTCTGAAATGTGTGGGTGTTTATCCCTGAAATGTGTGGGTGTTTATCTCTGAAATGTGTGGGTGTTTATCCCTGAAATGTGTGGGTGTTTATCTCTGAAATGTGTGGGTGTTTATCCCTGAAATGTGTGGGTGTTTATCTCTGAAATGTGTGGGTGTTTATCCCTGAAATGTGTGGGTGTTTATCTCTGAAATGTGTGGGTGTTTATCTCTGAAATGTGTGGGTGTTTATCCCTGAAATGTGTGGGTGTTTATCTCTGAAATGTGTGGGTGTTTATCTCTGAAATGTGTGGGTGTTTATCCCTGAAATGTGTGAATGTTTACTCCTGAAATGCTTGTGTTTATTCTGAAATGCATGGGTGTTTATTCCTGAAATGGGTGAGTGTTCATTCCTGAAATGTATAGGTGTTTAACTCTGAAATGCATGGGTGTTTATGGGCGTTGATCCCTGAAATGTGTGGGTCTTTAACTCTGAAATGCATGTGCGTTTATCCCTGAAATGCCTGGACGCTTATCCCTGAAATGTATGGGCATTTATCCTTGAAATGCATGGGTGTTTATGCCTGAAATGCGTGTGTGTTTATTCCTGAAATGCGTGTGTGTTTATTCCTGAAATGCGTGTGTGTTTATTCCTGAAATGCATTTGTGTTTATTCCTGAAATGTGTGTGTGTTTATTCCTGAAATGCGTGTGTGTTTATTCCTGAAATGCATGGGTGTTTATCTTGAAATGTGTGAATGTTTATCCTGGTGTTTGACTCTAGTGTTTGTCCCTAAAATGCGTGTTTATCCCTGAAATGCTTGGGTGTTTAACCCTGAAATCTGTGGACTTTTAACTCTTAAATATATGGTTGTTTAACCTTAAAATGTGAGGGCAGTTTATTCCTGAAATACATTGACATTTTAATCTGAAATGCCTGGGTGTTTATTACTGATATATGTGAGCGTTTAACCCTGAAATACATGAGCTTTTTATCCTGAAATGGGAGGGTGTTTAGCTCTGAAATATGTAAATGTATGAGTGTTTAACCCTGAAATGCATGGCCAGCTAACCTTGAAATGCATGGGTGTTTAACTCTTAAATGCATGAGCACTAATTTGAGCTATTAAATGCATGGAAATTAAACCTGTAAGTGTGTGGGTGTTTATCCTGTAAATGTGTGGGTGTTTATCCTGTAAATGCGTGGGTGTTTAACCTGTAAATGCGTCAGTGTTTATCCTGTAAATGCGTCAGTGTTTATCCTGTAAATGCGTGGGTGTTTAACATGTAAATGCGTGGGCGTTTATCCTGTAAATGCGTGAGCGTTTATCCTGTAAATGCGTGGGCGTTTATCCTGTAAATGCGTGAGCGTTTATCCTGTAAATGCGTGGGCGTTTATCCTGTAAATGCGTGAGCGTTTATCCTGTAAATGCGTGAGCGTTTATCCTGTAAATGCGTGGGCGTTTATCCTGTAAATGCGTGAGCGTTTATCCTGTAAATGCGTGAGCGTTTATCCTGTAAATGCGTGGGCGTTTATCCTGTAAATGCGTGAGCGTTTATCCTGTAAATGCGTGAGCGTTTATCCTGTAAATGCGTGAGCGTTTATCCTGTAAATGCGTGGGCGTTTATCCTGTAAATGCGTGAGCGTTTATCCTGTAAATGCGTGAGCGTTTATCCTGTAAATGCGTGGCCGTTTATCCTGTAAATGCGTGAGCGTTTATCCTGTAAATGCGTGGGCGTTTATCCTGTAAATGCGTGAGCGTTTATCCTGTAAATGCGTGAGCGTTTAACATGTAAATGCGTCAGTGTTTATCCTGTAAATGCGTCAGTGTTTATCCTGTAAATGCATGAGCGTTTATCCTGTAAATGCGTGAGCGTTTATCCTGTAAATGCGTGGGCGTTTATCCTGTAAATGCGTGAGCGTTTATCCTGTAAATGCGTGGGCGTTTATCCTGTAAATGCGTGAGCGTTTATCCTGTAAATGCGTGAGCGTTTATCCTGTAAATGCGTGAGCGTTTAACATGTAAATGCGTCAGTGTTTATCCTGTAAATGCGTCAGTGTTTATCCTGTAAATGCATGAGCGTTTATCCTGTAAATGCGTGGGCGTTTATCCTGTAAATGCGTGGGCGTTTAACATGTAAATGCGTCAGTGTTTATCCTGTAAATGCGTCAGTGTTTATCCTGTAAATGCGTCAGTGTTTATCCTGTAAATGCGTGGGTGTTTATCCTGTAAATGCGTGGGTGTTTATCCTGTAAATGCGTGAGCGTTTATCCTGTAAATGCGTGAGCGTTTATCCTGTAAATGTGTGAGCGTTTATCCTGTAAATGCGTGAGCGTTTATCCTGTAAATGTGTGAGCGTTTATCCTGTAAATGTGTGAGCGTTTAACCTGTAAATGGGACACAACCTCTCTTTCTCTTGCTTTCTTTCTGTCTTTCTTTTGTTCGTTCTTTTTCTCTCAGCTGATCAGACACCAGTGATTTCTCTCATTCTTACACACCCTGTCTGCTGCTGTTTTGGTTTGGATTCTCAGCCAAGAGCCCTGAGGGAGTAAAAAAAGTCCTGCTGCTCAGCAGTATTAAGATTGTTTCCACTGCCGCTGCTGCAGTCTGCTGTGGCAAAGCGACGCCAGCTGGTGCCATGTGCTTCTCTGGAAAGAGGAAAATATCATGTATTTATTAATTCAAGATGTTCGCCCACACAAAAGAACGTTTATATAGGTTGTTTCGTCATTAAACAGCATCATCCTTTTCTATTTTTCTGTTTACATTCTGTTAAAGCGAAAGTTTGGCAACAAAATTCACCCCCCCCCCCACCCCACCTTACTGCAGATGTGGCTGATCAGTCAAGGCATGTTTGGTGTCTGAAGTTTGCTTCTTTAGTTTTAGCGCTGGAGCTACAAGGCTAATGTATCTAACAGGTAATGAAGGCTTATACCCCACCAATTAGCATGGTGCTAACTGCATGCCTACAGTACTGTGTATTTCTTTTAATTACATTCCAGTCAGAATGTCCATTTATTATTCGTTTTTCAGCGTCAGGAAAGCATATTTAACCGAAAATCACACCAAATCCTCATCAGCTGAATCGACCCTCAGCTGTCTGACTGTTCAGTGAGTCACTCTTTCCCTTTATTCCAGCTTCCATTCTGTTCAGGAGACTCACTTTCAGTTCCTCAAAGAATCTGCAGACACACCTCCAAAGTTCAGTCTTAGAAGCTGGTTGATGATTTTCTGAAGTAATCAAACACATTCAGTGGTGTTGAGGTCTGGACTCTGGGGTGGTCAGTCCATCGTTCAGCTTCTTTGTTTGATGTGTCCGTCTCCTTTTCTCAGTGAGGTTCTTCTTGATCAGCTACACATCCTTTCAGACCCACAGCGCTGAGTCGTCTTCTCACAGTGTAGGGATGGACAGAAACACCTGTGGATGTTTTCAGATCTGATCAGCTTGATTTTCTCCTCTCTCTCAGAGATGAAAGCTTTAAGTGCTGTTTATCTGATGGGGGCAGTTTTGGGGTTGACCAGGTCTTCCAGGTGGTGGTTGGGAGCCCTAATCTCCTCAGAAATATCTAACTTGTACTTAATGACTGTTATGACCAGAAAGGATTGTCTGCCACCATTTGTAGTTACGTCTGTTGTCTATTTTTTAAGTGGCAAGAAGGAAAAATGTGTAAATATGAATTTCCACCAAACTATCACTTCAATTATTCCTCTTTTTCAGCTATTTGTCTGTACAGTGTGTACTCATATGTGGGTGTGTAGATGTTAGACCTTGAGTACTTACTTATGTTTGTTGAAGAAAGGGGTAAACACAAAGAGCCCCCGCACAACTGCCCCCCCACCCATCTACCCACCCACATACTCGACTTTGCACTTATTAACTGGCTGTTTGTGCTGACGCTTTGAGACTAATAGGCTTATTCCGCATGTAAGGACACTATAGCCACGTACACAGGGCCCCTGTTGGGTAACTTACTAGCACTCAAGGCTTTTCCAGTAAGGACTCCTCCTCCACCCCACCAAAACAGGCCCTTTGATGTCAGCTGGAGCTGCAAGCAGAGCGATCACTGCCAAATATTTAACCAGCCTTCATAGAGCTCCTCATTTTCATTTAGCTTTATTAGATCCACCCATTTTTAATGGAGTTATTGTTCTCTTTGGTTTTCCACTCATATTCACAGTCACACACAATAAGAGCGCAGATATTAAAGCGATAGTTCAGGGGAAACTCAATCAATCCATCCGCATGAAAGAACTTTTACGTACTTTTACAGCCCATTTCTCCATTAAACGGGAATTACATTGATTATTATGAAATTCCTCCATAATTCAGTGTGTGAGATGTAAACAGAGTGACTCAGAGTGGTTTGGTGTGAAATGGTTCAGATGTCTTTACAGTGGTGGTGATAGGAACCAGGGGTCGCCATGACTACAACACAAACATAGACATTTTAGTTAATATCAAAAAAAGGGACCCTCCATTTGATCCCACTTCTATTACTGTTATTTGTATTCTGTTAAAGCGATAGTTTGGTATAATTGACCCCCACCACCTCGAATGTAACGATCAGCCGAGACATGTTTGGTGTCTGAACTCTTCTTCTTTAGCTTTAGCACTGGAGCCATCAGGCTAATGTAGCTCACAAGTAATGGAAGCTTATTTATATGCAAATTAGCGTGGCGCTAACTGCATGCCTGATTTATCTCCCATTCGCCTCAAATCTCAAAATGGAGAAAATTACGGAGAAAAGTCAGTCTTCCAGGTGGCTGCTATTGCTTTTAGCTATGCTGATGTACTTTAATCCATGATTATAGATAATGGTGAGTGTGTTTACATCCACTCAATAATCAGATCATAATCAGTTTTCTGCAGTTCTCTGATTATTCAAATGGTCATGTAAACAGCACACACTGATTTCTTAGATCAGAGTAAGGTCTAGAAATCTGATTAAGAAATCTGATAAAGAGGTTGGATTTTAGCTCAGTAATCAGATTTCTCAGTGCTGTGAACTCTTACTCTGATTTCTTTCGGGTTTCTCAGTCTGAGCATGTGCGAAAACAGACGGCGGGACTGGAAATAAGTGAGCAGCGTCACCACGAGATGCAGCAAAACCAAACACATGCTTGACGAAATGAAGGTTTTAAATATTCTTCATCTTCTGGATGAAGCAAGTTCATATTTTCAGGTAAAGTAGCACGATGTTAAATGTGAAATCCGATTACTGTCTGACTCATGTAGACCTGGAGTTTCCCCTTTATCTGATTATTACCCAAGTGCAGGTAAACGCATTGATTGTATTACTGACAAAATCTGATTTCCTGCAATCATTGGATTATTAAGTGCATGTAGACACTCATTGTGTCATGCAGTGTCAGAAACCACTTAATTAAATCTATTATAATTCCACACAGACAGCAGTTAGCGCCGTGCTAATTGGTGGGGTATAAGCTTTCATTGGTGACATTAGCCTTGTAGCTCCAAAGAAGCAAACTTCAGACACAAGCCTTGGCTGGTTAACAATATTTGGGGAGAAACTGGGGGAATTTGGTTCGGGATTAACTATCGCTTTAAAGTGGTTATGATATCAGCTCAGGAGCCTCTGTTGCTCTCGTTTCTGTGTTTCCGTCAGTTTTTGTCTCCATAATTCAGCGAGAGCGGAAAGTGCTGACGTGAGCGTTTGGGCCGTAGTGGTTTTCTCTCTCGCTCCACATTTCTGCTCCTCTCCGGCCTTCTGGAACGTTCATGCAGGATGTGACATCGTTATGTTTTCCTGTGTGGGGGCCTTTATGCCTTTTGCAGCTACTGAAGTTTGAACTGTAGAATTCATTACTGTCCGTCCTGTGATTTATACCTGTTTCTGTCTGGAGGCCGGCGATGACTTTAGCAGGCCGGAGAGAGAAAAACAGAGCGAGAGACCACAGTGGAAACATCAGCAGTGCTGCATACATCAGCCCTCAGAGTGCAGAGCTCACAGCAGCAGACAACAGGCTGGAGCCACCAGATTAAACCGTTAGTTTTTCCTAATCTCAGGGTCTGTGGTTTGGTTCTCTTGGTTCTCTAGGAAGTGATCTGTTCTGTTTCTCTTCTCTGTGTTCAGACTGCAGGCAAATCGGATTCATTTCACTAACCAGATCTTTTGAGTCGACTGTCCGCTCTGTTATTTGCGAGTGATCAGATCTAATTTGTGTGACCAGACGTCACCAGTCTATCTGTATGGGTTGCCGTGGTAACGATGTAGGCGTCAGTAACTACGTAGCTAATCTGGTGATGTGGATTTCAAACGCGGATGCAGGAGAGATGGAGGAGCATCATCTCCCCTCCAAACTCTTCAGAACTCTCTTCATCATCATGAATCTTTGGAGGTCTTCCTGAATCCCAGCACTTCATCACTCTGGATTTGACATCATCGCTGTTTGTCGTGTTGCGAGTGACGCAAAAGACACTTAGAAATCCGAT